>NC_143041.1:49314946-49914946 GCF_057628025.1 Oncorhynchus mykiss | reverse complement strand
AGACAACGTTTGTTTTTCACTAATGTTTGTCACCATGCCGTGTGCCTGGCTGTGCTAATTACAAACATGGGCAATGAGTTATCTTTCACCATTCTACCTGCCAGAGATTTAAACCCGATGCAGCCAGTGGCTTGGGGCTCAAGGATGATGCTTAAGAGGTTAATTAAGGCACATTAAAGTTTACGTTCAAATGCCTCTCCTGTGAAGTAGTGAAGTAATGGAAACCGAGAGAGGAATCAGGCTCTGATTGGTGGCCAGTCCTCTTCTGGCTGTGCCGGGTAGAGAGGAACCAGGCTATGATTGGTGGCCAGTCCTCTTCTGGCTGTGCCGGGTAGAGAGGAACCAGGCTATGATTGGTGGCCAGTCCTCTTCTGGCTGTGCCGGGTAGAGAGGAACCAGGCTATGATTGGTGGCCAGTCCTCTTCTGGCTGTGCCGGGTAGAGAGGAACCAGGCTATGATTGGTGGCCAGTCCTCTTCTGGCTGTGCCGGGTAGAGAGGAACCAGGCTATGATTGGTGGCCAGTCCTCTTCTGGTTGTGCCGGGTGGAGTTTATAACAGAACATGGCCAAGATGTTCAAATGTTCATAGATGACCAGGAGGGTCAGATAATAATAATAATAATCACAGTGGTTGTAGAGGGTGCAACAGGGCAGCACCTGGGGAATAAATGTCAGTTGGCTTTTCATAGCCGATCATTCAGAGTATCTCTACCGCTCCTGCTGTCTCTAGAGAGGGACAAGGTAGCACGTCCGGTGAGGGTTCCAGGTCAGGGTTCCATAGCTGCAGGCAGAAACTGGAGCAGCAGCACGGCCAGCTGGACTGGGGACAGCAAGTAGTCATCATGTCAGGTAGTCCTGAGGCATGGTCCTAGAGCTCAGGTCCTCCGAGAGAGAGAAGGAAAGAAAGAGAGAATTAGAGAGAGCATACTTAAATTCACACAGGACACCGGATAAGACAGGATAAGTACTCCAGATATAACAGACTGACCCTAGACCCCCGACACATAAACTATTGCAGCATGAATACTGGAGGCTGAGACAGGAGGGGTCAGGAGACACTGTGGCCACATCCGATGATACCCCAAGACAGGGCCAAACAGGCAGGATATAACCCCACCCACTTTGCCAAAGCACAGCCCCCACACCACTAGAGGGATATCTTCAACCACCAACTTACCATCCTGAGACAAGGCAGAGTATAGCCCACAAAGACCTCCTCCTTGGCACAACATAAGGGGGGCACCAACCCGGACAGGAAGATCACGTCAGTGACTCAATCCACTTAAGTGACGGACCCGCCAACCACAGATTTCCACCATATTTCTTTCGCCTGTCCATTCCACATTGTTTAGACTTTTTTTTCCACAGACTGGATGTATAAGCTGGGGGAAGGACACAGGGACAGAAATGGAGCTGGGTTCAGCAGGACTGGTGTCTTTGGGAAAAGTGTTGAAGTATCATACAAGGTTGGCATGGCATAGTATCATACCGTCCAGGGTTGGCATGATGCAGTATCATACCGTCCAAGGTTGGCATGATGCAGTATCACACCGTACAAGGTTGGCATGATGCAGTGTCATACCGTCCAAGGTTGGCATGATGCAGTATCATACCGTCCAAGGTTGGCATGATGCAGTGTTGACATTATTTAGCATACATTACTTTCCACAGCCTGTACCAGGGGAGAGAGAGTAGAGGAAAGGAGGGATACCCCTCCAAATGTCAGGTTGGATCAGGGCCTTGTAAAACCACACTGGGTATGAGGGCCAATTTGTCCATTTACAATGTTATAGTAGGCTCCTATAAGACCAACCTCAGTCCCAGTTACACTCACCATTGCTATGATTGCCACTATTACAAGGGCAGTATCAGTCAGCCTCAATTATGAGGTAGCAAAACTGGGCTTTGTTTTAAGGAATATTCTCAGGCTCTGAAACTAATATGAAGGGTGTTTGAGGAAATACAGTGTGATAGTATGAATCAGTTCAGTCCCCCCTTGATTCCACCACTATTGATTTTACCACTAGATGATGATCATATTGCCTGGATTCTACCACTAGATGATCATATTGCCTGGATTCTACCACTAAATGATGATCATATTACCTGGATTCTACCACTAAATGATGATCATAATGTCTGGATTCCACCACTATTGATTCCACCACTATTTATTCCACCACTAAATGATGATCATATTACCTGGATTCTACCACTAAATGATCATATTACCTGGATTCTACCACTAAATGATCATATTACCTGGATTCTACCACTAAATGATGATCATATTGTCTGGATTCTACCACTAAATGATGATCAAATTGCCTGGATTCCACCACTATGGATTCTACCACTAAATGATGATCATATTGCCTAAATTCCACCACTATGGATTCTACCACTACATGATGATCATATTGCCTGAATTCCTCCCAAGGCATCATATTATTCTACCTCCTACTACAGTGGCGGCAGGGTAGCCTAGTGGTTAGAGCGTTGGACTAGTAACCGGAAGGTTGCAAGTTCAAACCCCCGAGCTGACAAGGTACAAATCTGTCGTTCTGCCCCTGAACAGGCAGTTAACCAGTTGGCCGTCATTGTAAATAAGAATTTGTTCTTAACTGACTTGCCTATAAAGGTAAAATAAATAAAAACACACCAATGATCACATTGATCACAACCCAGTACAGGCAGAAAGTCTGTTGTTAATTTGGTTACTCTAAAATAGCATTGTATTACTAGTAAAACACAATTTTCCCCCAATGTTTACTAAGGGTTGGTAACAGGTTTATTGGTCGGCTATTTGAGCCAGTAAAGGGGGCTTTACTATTCTTAGGTAGCGGAATTACATTAACTTCCCTCCAGGCCTGAGGGCACACACTTTCTAGTAGGCTTAAATTGACAATATGGCAAATAGGAGTGGCGATATCGTCCACCATTATCTTCAGTAATTTTCCATCCAGATTGTCAGACCCCGGTGGCTTGTCATTAACGATAGACAACCTCTTCTACACTCACTTTGCGGAATTCAAAATTACAATTCTCATCTTTCATAATTTGGTCAGATATACTTGGACATATACAGTCGTGGCCAAAAGTTTTGAGAATGACACAAATATTAATGTCGACAAAGTCTGCTGCTTCAGTGTCTTCAGAAATGTGTGTCAGATGTTACTATGGAATACTGAAGTATATTTACAAGCATTTCATACGTGTCAAAGGCTTTTATTGACAATTACATGAAGTTGATGCAAAGAGACAATATTTGCAGTGTTGACCCTTCTTTTTCAAGACCTCTGCAATCCGCCCTGGCATGCTGTCAATTAACTTCTGGGCCAGATCCTGGCTAATGGCAGTCCATTCTTGCATAATCAGGCTTTGGAGTTTGTCAATTCTCATCTTTTCTGTCAGAATTTGTGGGGTTTTGTTTGTCCACCCACCTCTTGAGGATTGACCACAAGTTATCAATGGGATTAAGGTCTGAGGTTTGGGGAGTTTCCTGGTTATGGACCCAAAATAGCGATGTTTTGTTCCGAGCTACTTAGTCATCACTTTTGCCTTAAGGCAAAAGGCTCCATCATGCTAAAAAAGCCATGCTGGAAAAGGCATTGTTCGTCACCAAACTGTTCCTGGATGGTTGGGAGAAGTTGCTCTTGGAGGAGGTGTTGGTACCATTCTTTATTAATGGCTGTGTTCTTAGGCAAAATTGTGAGTGAGCCCACTCTCTTGGCTGAGAAGCAACCCCACACATGAATGGTCTCAGGATGATTTACTGTTGGCATGACACAGGACTGATGTTAGCGCTCACCTTGTCTTCTCTTTTCTTTTCCGGATGCCCAAAAAATCCGAAAGGGGATTCATCAGAGAAATGACTTTACCCCAGTCTTCAGCAGTCCAATCCTTGTACCTTTTGCAGAATATCAGTTAGTCCCTGATGTTTTTCCTGGAGAGAAGTGGCTTCTTTGCTGCCCTTCTTGACACCAGGCAATCCTCCAAAAGTCTTCGCCTCACTGTGCATGCAGATGCATTCACACCTGCCTGCTGGCATTCCTGAGCAAGCTCTGTACTGGTGGTGCCCCAATCCCGCAGCTGAATAAACTTTAGGAGACGGTCCTGGCGCTTGCTGGACTTTCTTGGGCGCCCTGAAGCCTTCTTCACAGCAATTGAACCGCTCTCCTTGAAGTTCTTGATGATCCGATAAATTATTGATTTAGGTGCAATCTTACTGGCAGCAATATCCTTGCTTGTGAAGCCCTTTTTGTGCAAAGCAATGATGACGGCACGTGTTTCCTTGCAGGTAACCATGGTTGACAGAAGAAGAACAATGATTCCAAGCATCACCCTCTTTGTGAAGCTTTCAGTCTGTTATTCGAATTCAATAAGCATGACAGAGTGATCTCCAGCCTTGTCCTCATCAACACTCACACCTGTGTTAACAAGAGAATCACTGACATGATGTCAGCTGGCCCTTTTGTGGCAGGGCTGAAATGCAGTGGAAATATTTTTGGGAGATTCAGTTCATTTGCATGGCAAAGAGGGACTTTGCAATTAATTGCAATTCATCTGATCACTCTTCATAACATTCTGGAGTATATGCAGATTGCCATCATACAAACTGAGGCAGCAGACTTTGTGAAAATTAATATTTGTGTCATTCTCAAAACGTTTGGCCACGACTGTAGTTTATTGTCTGACATGTCATGCCTACATTTGCTAATCTTGCCAATGAAAAAGTTATTAAAGTAGTTGGAAATATCGCTGGGTTTTGTGACGAATGAGACTGAATGAGACTGTGGATGAGACTGTGAATGAGACTGTGATGAATGAGACTGTGAATGAGACTGTGATGAATGAGACTGTGATGAATGAGACTGTGATGAATGAGACTGTGATGAATGAGACTGTGAATGAGACTGTGATGAATGAGACTGTGAATGAGACTGTGAATGAGACTGTGAATGAGCCTGTGATGAAAGAGACTGGGAATGAGACTGGGAATGAGACTGTGAATGAGACTGTGATGAATGAGACTATGAATGAGACTGTGAATGAGACTGTGATGAATGAGACTGTGAATGAGACTGTGAATGAGACTGTGATGAATGAGACTGTGAATGAGACTGTGATGAATGAGACTATGAATGAGACTGTGATGAATGAGACGGTGAATGAGACTGTGATGAATGAGACTATGAATGAGACTGTGATGAATGAGACTGTGAATGAGACTGTGAATGAGACTGTGATGAATGAGACTGTGAATGAGACCGTGATGAATGAGACTGTGAATGAGACTGTGATGAATGAGACTGTGAATGAGACTGTGATGAATGAGACTGTGAATGAGACTGTAAATGCGACTGTGAATGAGACTGTGATGAATGAGACTGTGAATGAGACTGTGAATGAGACTCTGATGAATGAGACTGTGATGAATGAGACTGTGAATGAGACTGTGATGAATGAGACTGTGAATGAGACTGTGATGAATGAGACTGTGAATGAGACTGTGAATGAGACTGTGAATGAGACTGTGATGAATGAGACTGTGAATGAGACTGTGATGAATGAGACTGTGAATGAGACTGTGAATGAGACTATGATGAATGAGACTGTGATGAATGAGACTGTCATGAATGACACTGTGATGAATGAGACTGTGAATGAGACTGTGAATGAGACTGTGATGAATGAGACTGTGAATGAGACTGTGATGAATGAGACTGTGAATGAGAATGTGAATGAGACTGTTTTGAATGAGACAGTGAATGAGACTGTGATGAATGAGACTGTGAATGAGACTGTGATGAATGAGACTATGAATGAGACTGTGATGAATGAGACGGTGAATGAGACTGTGATGAATGAGACTATGAATGAGACTGTGATGAATGAGACTGTGAATGAGACTGTGAATGAGACTGTGATGAATGAGACTGTGAATGAGACTGTGATGAATGAGACTGTGAATGAGACCGTGATGAATGAGACTGTGAATGAGACTGTGATGAATGAGACTGTGAATGAGACTGTGATGAATGAGACTGTGAATGAGACTGTAAATGCGACTGTGAATGAGACTGTGATGAATGAGACTGTGAATGAGACTGTGAATGAGACTCTGATGAATGAGACTGTGATGAATGAGACTGTGAATGAGACTGTGATGAATGAGACTGTGAATGAGACTGTGATGAATGAGACTGTGAATGAGACTGTGAATGAGACTGTGAATGAGACTGTGAATGAGACTGTGATGAATGAGACTGTGAATGAGACTGTGAATGAGACTGTGAATGAGACTATGATGAATGAGACTGTGATGAATGACACTGTGATGAATGAGACTGTGAATGAGACTGTGAATGAGACTGTGATGAATGAGACTGTGAATGAGACTGTGATGAATGAGACTGTGAATGAGAATGTGAATGAGACTGTTTTGAATGAGACAGTGAATGAGACTGTGATGAATGAGACTGTGAATGAGACTGTGAAAGACACTGTGATGAATGAGACTGTGAATGAGATTGTGATGAATGAGACTGTGAATGAGACTGTGATGAATGAGACTGTGAATGAGAATGTGAATGAGACTGTTTTGAATGAGACAGTGAATGAGACTGTGATGAATGAG
Source organism: Oncorhynchus mykiss (assembly GCF_057628025.1). Taxonomy (NCBI): domain Eukaryota; kingdom Metazoa; phylum Chordata; class Actinopteri; order Salmoniformes; family Salmonidae; genus Oncorhynchus; species Oncorhynchus mykiss. The sequence continues at coordinate 49,908,306 of NC_143041.1, read as the reverse complement.
ACTGTGAATGAGACTGTGAAAGACACTGTGATGAATGAGACTGTGAATGAGACTGTGATGAATGAGACTGTGAATGAGACTGTGAATGAGACTCTGATGAATGAGACTCTGATGAATGAGACTGTGATGAATGAGACTGTGAATGAGACTGTGATGAATGAGACTGTGATGAATGAGACTTTGATGAATGAGACTGTGAATGGGACTGTGAATCAGACTGTGAATGAGACTGTGAATCAGACCGTGAATGAGACTGTGATGAATGAGAATGTGATGAATGAGACTGTGATGAATGAGACTGTGAATCAGACTGTGAATGAGATTGTGAATGAGACTGTGAATGAGACTGTGAATGAGACTGTGAATCAGACTGTGAATCAGACTGTGAATCAGACTGTGAATGAGATTGTGAATCAGACTGTGAATGAGACTGTGAATCAGACTGTGAATCAGACTGTGAATCAGACTGTGAATCAGACTGTGAATCAGACTGTGAATCAGACTGTGAATGAGATCTGATAAAATGAATAAAGCAGCTGAGTTTTCCTTTTTTCACAAAATGTCTAGTTTTTTCCATCATTCTTTATGTCATTTATCTTTGTTTCATAGTGTAGTTGTTTCTTCTATTTATTCAGTTTAGTCACATGATTTCTCCATTTGCAATATGTTTGCCAATTGGTTGTGCAGCCAGACTGATTTGCCATTCCTTTTGCCTAGTCCCTCTCAACCATACAATTTTTCAATTCCTTCTTAATGGGTGCATGCTTATTAGTAACTAGAATGAGCAATTTCATAAATGTGTCAAGTGCAGTGTCGGTTTGCTCCTCATTAACAACAAATATTATTTACATCAACAACGTAGGAATCACTACAAAACGTATTGTATACACTATATTAGAACCAGCATTTGGAACCTCTGAGGGTTTCGAGCAACTCCTTTCCTCGGGCGTCTGATTGGTGTCACACTTTTGCCCCCCAGCCCCAGCTAACACACCTGACTCCAATAATCCACTAATCATGATCGTCAGGTAAAAATGCAATTCGTTTAAATCAGCTGTGTTTGGGATGGGGAAAGGAGTGGCACCATTCAGGCCCCTGAGGAAAATAATTGCCCAGGCTTGTCTTATAAACTATATTAGTGAAAGCATTTAGAACTTTTGTTTTCCTAGATATTTTTTTTAATTAAGTCAGTTAAGAACAAATTCTTATTTACAATGACGGTCTACCAGGGAACAGTGCCTTTTCAGGGACAGAACGACAGATGTGTACCTTGTTAGCTCAGGGATTTGATCCAGCAACCTTTCAGTTATTGTCCCAACGCTCTAACCACTAGGTTACCAATATAGATATGGCCACTATATTGTGATCACTACATCTGATGGATCTGGATACTGCTTTAAAGCACATTTCTGCAGCATTAGTAAATATGTGATCAATACATGTTGATGATTTCATTCCTGTGCTGTTTGTAACTACCCTGGTAGGTTGCCTGATAACCCGATCCAGGTTGCAGGCACTGGTTACAGTTTGAAGCTTTTTCTTGAGTGGGGCAGCTTGATGAAAGACATTCAATATTTAAATGAAATTTGATTTGATTTGAAATCACCCAGAAAATATACCTCTCTCTTGATATCACATACATTATCAATAATTTCACACACATTATCCAGATACTGATTGTTAGCGCTTTGGTCTATAGCAGCTTCCCACCAGAATGGGCTTTAGGTGAGTCAGATGAACCTGTAGCCATATTAACTTCAACAGTATTTAACATTATCCAGATACTGACTGTCTATAGCAGCTTCCCACCAGAATGGGCTTTAGGTGAGGCAGATGAACCTGTAGCCATATTACTTCAACAGTATTTAACATGAGATCTTCTATAAGCTTTACAGGAATGTGGTTCTGAATATAAACAGAAACACCTCCACCTTTCGCATTTCTATATTTTCTATACATGTTATAACCTTGTATTGCTACCAATTTATCGTGGTAGCAATGGGCTCCCGAGTGGCTCCCGACTTGTGCAGTGGTCTAAGGTACTGCATCTCAGTGCAAGAGGCATCACTACAGTCCCTGGTTTGAATCCAGGCTGAATCACATCCGGCTGTGATTGGGAATCCCATAGGGCGGTGCACAATTGGCCCAACGTCGTTCAGGGTAGACCGTCATTGTAAATAAGAATTTGTTCTTTAACTGACATACCTAGTTAAATAAAGGATTAAAAAAATCAAAGGTATTATCTAAGTGAGTTTCAGAGATAGTCAGAATATGAATGTCATCTGTTACTAGCAAGTTATTATCTTCATGAACCTTGTTTCTTAAGGTAAGTTTGTGACTCACCACCTGGTTTCTGTCTTATGTAGCCACATTTGAACTTCAGTGTCTTACATAGATAGAAGTAGGGACTCAGAGCTACAACATGGTATATCATACACTACAGTTGAGGAACAATGGGAAAGTAATTCTGCTTTGAAAGTTGATCAACTTGTAAACTCACTTTTGAGAAAATGGCCTTTCAATGTTTTGGTACCTAGTGGAGAGCCCTTCGTTGTCTAAACCCATGTTTTCTACACCCATTCAGCATTGTTCACACCCTCTTAAGCCTTAGCCTCACCCATCTCTTTAAGGGTTGATTCAACCTTTCTGTACTAACTGGCCAGCTACTTCCAGACTTCTAAGTGAGAGAGAACAGCTCACTGAACATGACTCGCCCTAGCAGAGCTGGTTAGGCTGTTACAGTATGTTTTCCAGAGTGTTGGTGACTGCAACTGTGCTGTCAGATTGTCCGTTTGTCTAAATTCAGAGCGTTTCGTGTTTAGAGCGCACACTAGACGCTCTGGCCAATAAGTAGGGTTGTTCCGAAAGCTCTGACCTCACAATGACAGTCAAGCACCCATGCTAACTGGCTAACATTGGCTAGCTACTTCACCCCACTCTGACCATTTTACTCCCCCTAGCAGAGCTGGTTAGGCATGTTCATGTTGGTGACTGTAACAGTGCTGCTGGCAATAACTGAATTACGTTTTGTTGCCGACCTGGCACACTAAGACGAAAGTATTTTGTTAAGAAATGTAGCTAGATATCTAGCCAGGTGTACACAATGAATCCCAGCGAATGACGTAACATTAGCTAGCTAACAGTACATTCATTCCCATCAATGAGAATAAACCATAAGAGTGTGAAAGTGAGGGGGCCTTTGTTCCTGTGTATATCAGCAGTGTTTGTTTTTTCATTTACCCATCTTGTTTTATGGAGAGATAGAAAGAGGAGAAAGGCAGGGAAGCAGGAGAGAGGAAGAGACAGAGGCGAGGGAGAAAGAGCAAAACAAAGAGAGAAATATTGACACCGACCAACCGACCGACCTGCTTCAAAAATCTGAACCACAACAGCAAAAGGTTTGTGTTTATATGTAGCTGCCTCGTTGCCCTATAGTTTGTCTTACTGTAGCTGCCTCGTTGTCCTATAGTTTGTCTTACTGTAGCTGCCTCGTTGTCCTATAGTTTGTCTTACTGTAGCTGCCTCGTTGTCCTACCGTTTTGTCTTACTGTAGCTGCCTCATTGTCCTATAGTTTGTCTTACTGTAGCTGCATCGTTGTCCTATAGTTTGTCTTACTGTAGCTGCCTCATTGTCCTATAGTTTGTCTTACTGTAGCTGCATCGTTGTCCTATAGTTTGTCTTACTGTAGCTGCCTCGTTATCCTATAGTTTGTCTTACTGTAGCTGCCTCGTTGTCCTATAGTTTGTCTTACTGTAGCTGCCTAGTTGTCCTATAGTTTGTCTTACTGTAGCTGCCTCGTTGTCCTATCATCTGTCTTACTGTAGCTGCCTCATTGTCCTATAGTTTGTCTTACTGTAGCCGCCTCATTGTCCTATCATCTGTCTTACTGTAGCTGCCTCGTTGTCCTAAAGTTTGTCTTACTGTAGCCGCCTCATTGTCCTATCATCTGTCTTACTGTAGCTGCCTCGTTGTCCTATAGTTTGTCTTACTGTAGCTGCATTGTTGTCCCTGTAGCGGGTTAGTTGTCTGCTGTTTGTCTTATTGTAACTTGTTCTCATCCCCTCCCCTGCACTCCTCTGTCCTCCCCTCTCATCCCCTCCCCTGCCATCCATTCTCATCCGCTCCTCTGCCCTCCTCTCCCCTCCCCTCTCATCCCCTCCCCGGCCCTCATCTCCCCTCCCCTCTCATCCCCTCCCCTGCCCTCCTCTGTCCTCCCGTCTCATCCCCTTCCCTGCCCTCCTCTGTCCTCCCGTCTCATCCCCTTCCCTGCCCTCCTCTGTCCTCCATTCTCATCCCCTCCCCTGCCCTCCTCTGTCCTCCCTTCTCATCCCCTCCCCTGCCCTTCTCTGTCCTCCCTTCTCACCCCCTCATCTGTCCTCCCCTCTCACCCCCTCCCCTGCCCTCCTCTGTCCTCCCTTCTCATCCCCTCCTCTGTCCTCCTCTCTCATCCCCTCCCCTGCCCTCCTCTGTCCTCCCTTCTCATCCCCTCCCCTGCCCTTTTCTGTCCTCCACTCTCATCCCCCCTTTTTCTCTCTTCCTTCCTCCTTCCCCCTCATCCCTGACTTCTCGGCTGGGTCACTGCATTTCTCTTCCCTTTCCTTAAAGAATTAGGTATCACAGACCACTAGGGGATTTGAATCTAGTCTCAAAACATTTGGTAGGTAAATACTTCAGCTGAAAGCAACAGTGAAGTGGCTGTTTGAGTCCAAATCAACTGCGTGTCTGAGTGTGTGTGTGTGTTCGTGCTTGTCTGTCTGAGTGTGTGTGTGTGTGTTCGTGCTTGCATGTCTGAGTGTGTGTGCTTGCGTGTCTGAGTGTCTGTGTGTGTGTGTATGTGTGTTTGTGTGTCTGAGTTTGTGTGTGTGTACATGCTTGTGTGTCGGAGTGTGTGTGTGTGTGTTCCTGCTTGCGTGTCTGAGTGTGTGTTCTTGATTGCGTTTCTGAGAGTGTGTGTTCCAGCTTGGTTCTCCTTTAAATTCTGGAATTTATTAGCAGATCCTGTCCAATTATTACGCAGGCCTTCCCAGACTCCTCAGAAACGACTTGGTGACATTGTTCCCCTCCTTGTTCCCTTCCCAGACTCCTCAGAAACGACTTGGTGACATTGTTCCCCTCCTTGTTCCCTTCCATGACTCCTCAGAAACGACTTGGTGTCATTGTTACCCTACCTTGATCCTTTCCCAGACTCCTCAGAAACGACTTGGTGACATTGTTCCCCTCCTTGTTCCCTTCCCAGACTCCTCAGAAACGACTTGGTGTCATTGTTCCCCTCCTTGTTCCCTTCCCAGACTCCTCAGAAACGACTTGGTGACATTGTTCGCCTCCTTGTTCCCTTCCCAGACTCCTCAGAAACGACTTGGTGACATTGTTACCCTCCTTGTTCCCTTCCCAGACTCCTCAGAAACGACTTGGTGTCATTGTTCCCCTCCTTGTTCCCTTCCCAGACTTCTCAGAAACGACTTGGTGACATTGTTCCCCTCCTTGTTCCCTTCCCAGACTCCTCAGAAACGACTTGGGGACATTGTTACCCTCCTCGTTCCCTTCCCAGACTCCTCAGAAACGACTTGGTGACATTGTTCCCCTCCTTGTTACTTTCCCAGACTCCTCAGAAACGACTTGGTGACATTGTTCCCCTCCTTATTCCCTTCCCAGACTCCTCAGAAATGACTTGGTGTCATTGTTCCCCTCCTTGTTCCCTTCCCAGACTCCTCAGAAATGACTTGGTGACATTGTTCGCCTCCTTGTTCCCTTCCCAGTCTCCTCAGAAACGACTTGGTGACATTGTTACCCTCCTTGTTCCCTTCTCATACTCCTCAGAAATTACTTGGTGTCATTGTTCCCCTCCTTGTTCCCTTCCCAGACTCCTCAGAAACGACTTGGTGACATTGTTCCCCTCCTTGTTCCCTTCCCAGACTCCTCAGAAACGACTTGGTGACATTGTTACCCTCCTTGTTCCCTTCCCAGACTCCTAAGAAACGACTTGGGGACATTGTTACCCTCCTCGTTCCCTTCCCAGACTCCTCAGAAACGACTTGGTGACATTGTTCCCCTCCTTGTTCCCTTCCCAGACTCCTCAAAAACGACTTGGTGACATTGTTCCCCTCCTTGTTCCCTTCCCAGACTCCTCAGAAACGACTTGGTGACATTGTTACCCTCCTTGTTCCCTTCCCAGACTCCTCAGAAACGACTTGGTGACATTGTTCGCCTCCTTTTTCCCTTCCCAGACTCCTCAGAAACGACCTGGTGACATTGTTACCCTCCTTGTTCCCTTCCCAGACTCCTCAGAAATGACTTGGTGTCATTGTTCCCCTCCTTGTTCCCTTCCCAGATTCCTCAGAAACGACTTGGTGACATTGTTCCCCTCCTTGTTCCCTTCCCAGACTCCACAGAAATGACTCGGTGTCATTGTTCCCCTCCTCGTTCCCTTCCCAGACTCCTCAGAAACGACTTGGTGACATTGTTCCCCTCCTTGTTCCCTTCCCAGACTCCTCAGAAACGACTTGGTGACATTGTTCCCCTCCTTGTTCCCTTCCCAGACTCCTCAGAAATTACTTGGGGACATTGTTACCCTCCTCGTTCCCTTCCCAGACTCCTCAGAAACGACTTGGTGACATTGTTCCCCTCCTTGTTCCTTTCCCAGACTCCTCAGAAACGACTTGGTGACATTGTTCCCCTCCTTGTTCCCTTCCCAGACTCCTCAGAAACGACTTGGTGTCATTGTTCCCCTCCTTGTTCACTTCCCAGACTCCTCAGAAACGACTTGGTGACATTGTTCGCCTCCTTGTTCACTTCCCAGACTCCTCAGAAACGACTTGGTGACATTGTTACCCTCCTTGTTCCCTTCCCAGACTCCTCAGAAATGACTTGGTGTCATTGTTCCTCTCCTTGTTTTCCCTTCCCAGACTCCTCAGAAACGACTTGTTGACATTGTTACCCTCCTTGTTCCCTTCCCAGACTCCTCAGAAACGACTTGGTGACATTGTTCGCCTCCTTGTTCCCTTCCCAGACTCATCAAAAACGACTTGGTGACATTGTTCCCCTCCTTGTCCCCTTCCCAGACTCCTCAGAAATGACTTGGTGTCATTGTTCCCCTCCTTGTTCCCTTCCCAGACTCCTCAGAAACGACTTGGTGACATTGTTCCCCTCCTTGTTCCCTTCCCAGACTCCTCAGAAAAGACTTGGGGACATTGTTACCCTCCTCGTTCCCTTCCCAGACTCCTCAGAAACGACTTGGTGACATTGTTCCCCTCCTTGTTCCCTTCCCAGACTCCTCAGAAATGACTTGGTGACATTGTTCCCCTCCTTGTTCCCTTCCCAGACTCCTCAGAAACGACTTGGGGACATTGTTACCCTCCTCGTTCCCTTCCCAGACTCCTCAGAAACGACTTGGTGACATTGTTCCCCTCCTTGTTACTTTCCCCGACTCCTCAGAAACGACTTGGTGACATTGTTCCCCTCCTTGTTCCCTTCCCAGACTCCTCAGAAACGACTTGGTGTCATTGTTCCCCTCCTTGTTCCCTTCCCAGACTCCAAAGAAATGAATTGGTGACATTGTTCGCCACCTTGTTCCCTTCCCAGACTCCTCAGAAACGACTTGGTGACATTGTTACCCTCCTTGTTCCCTTCCCAGACTCCTCAGAAATGACTTGGTGTCATTGTTCCCTTCCTAGTTCCCTTCCCAGACTCCTCAGAAACGACTTGGTGACATTGTTCCCCTCCTTGTTCCCTTCCCAGACTCCTCAGAAACGACTTGGTGACATTGTTACCCTCCTTGTTCCCTACCCAGACTCCTAAGAAATGACTTGGGGACATTGTTACCCTCCTCGTTCCCTTCCCAGACTCCTCAGAAACGACTTGGTGACATTGTTCCCCTCCTTGTTCCTTTCCCAGACTCCTCAGAAACGACTTGGTGACATTGTTCCCCTCCTTGTTCCCTTCCCAGACTCCTCAGAAATGACTCGTGTCATTGTTCCCCTCCTTGTTCCCTTCCCAGACTCCTCAGAAACGACTTGGTGACATTGTTCGCCTCCTTGTTCCCTTCCCAGACTCCTCAGAAACGACTTGGTGACATTGTTACCCTCCTTGTTCCCTTCCCAGACTCCTCAGAAACGACTTGGTGTCATTGTTCCCATCCTTGTTCCCTTCCCAGACTCCTCAGAAACGACTTGGGGACATTGTTACCCTCCTCGTTCCCTTCCCAGACTCCTCAGAAACGACTTGGTGACATTGTTCCCCTCCTTGTTCCCTTCCCAGACTCCTCAGAAATGACTTGGTGACATTGTTCCCCTCCTTGTTCCCTTCCCAGACTCTTCAGAAACGACTTGGTGACATTGTTACCCTCCTTGTTCCCTTCCCAGACTCCTCAGAAACGACTTGGTGACATTGTTCCCCTCCTAGTTCCCTTCCCAGACTCCTCAGAAACGACTTGGTGACATTGTTCCCCTCCTTGTTCCCTTCCCAGACTCCTCAGAAACGACTTGGTGTCATTGTTCCCCTCCTTGTTCCCTTCCCAGACTCCTCAGAAACGAATTGGTGACATTGTTCGCCTCCTTTTTCCCTTCCCAAACTCCTCAGAAACGACTTGGTGACATTGTTACCCTCCTTGTTCCCTTCCCAGACTCCTCAGAAACGACTTGGGGACATTGTTACCCTCCTCGTTCCCTTCCCAGACTCCTCAGAAACGACTTGGTTTCATTGTTCCCCTCCTTGTTCCCTTCCCAGACTCCTCAGAAATTACTTGGGGACATTGTTACCCTCCTCGTTCCCTTCCCAGACTCCTCAGAAACGACTTGGTGACATTGTTCCCCTCCTTGTTCCTTTCCCAGACTCCTCAGAAACGACTTGGTGACATTGTTCCCCTCCTTGTTCCCTTCCCAGACTCCTCAGAAACGACTTGGTGTCATTGTTCCCCTCCTTGTTCACTTCCCAGACTCCTCAGAAACGACTTGGTGACATTGTTCGCCTCCTTGTTCACTTCCCAGACTCCTCAGAAACGACTTGGTGACATTGTTACCCTCCTTGTTCCCTTCCCAGACTCCTCAGAAATGACTTGGTGTCATTGTTCCCCTCCTTGTTTTCCCTTCCCAGACTCCTCAGAAACGACTTGTTGACATTGTTACCCTCCTTGCTCCCTTCCCAGACTCCTCAGAAACGACTTGGTGACATTGTTCGCCTCCTTGTTCCCTTCCCAGACTCATCAAAAACGACTTGGTGACATTGTTCCCCTCCTTGTCCCCTTCCCAGACTCCTCAGAAATGACTTGGTGTCATTGTTCCCCTCCTTGTTCCCTTCCCAGACTCCTCAGAAACGACTTGGTGACATTGTTCCCCTCCTTGTTCCCTTCCCAGACTCCTCAGAAAAGACTTGGGGACATTGTTACCCTCCTCGTTCCCTTCCCAGACTCCTCAGAAACGACTTGGTGACATTGTTCCCCTCCTTGTTCCCTTCCCAGACTCCTCAGAAATGACTTGGTGACATTGTTCCCCTCCTTGTTCCCTTCCCAGACTCCTCAGAAACGACTTGGTGACATTGTTACCCTCCTCGTTCCCTTCCCAGACTCCTCAGAAACGACTTGGTGACATTGTTCCCCTCCTTGTTACTTTCCCAGACTCCTCAGAAACGACTTGGTGACATTGTTCCCCTCCTTGTTCCCTTCCCAGACTCCTCAGAAACGACTTGGTGTCATTGTTCCCCTCCTTGTTCCCTTCCCAGACTCCAAAGAAATGAATTGGTGACATTGTTCGCCACCTTGTTCCCTTCCCAGACTCCTCAGAAACGACTTGGTGACATTGTTACCCTCCTTGTTCCCTTCCCAGACTCCTCAGAAATGACTTGGTGTCATTGTTCCCCTCCTAGTTCCCTTCCCAGACTCCTCAGAAACGACTTGGTGACATTGTTCCCCTCCTTGTTCCCTTCCCAGACTCCTCAGAAACGACTTGGTGACATTGTTACCCTCCTTGTTCCCTTCCCAGACTCCTAAGAAATGACTTGGGGACATTGTTACCCTCCTCGTTCCCTTCCCAGACTCCTCAGAAACGACTTGGTGACATTGTTCCCCTCCTTGTTCCTTTCCCAGACTCCTCAGAAACGACTTGGTGACATTGTTCCCCTCCTTGTTCCCTTCCCAGACTCCTCAGAAATGACTCGGTGTCATTGTTCCCCTCCTTGTTCCCTTCCCAGACTCCTCAGAAACGACTTGGTGACATTGTTCGCCTCCTTGTTCCCTTCCCAGACTCCTCAGAAACGACTTGGTGACATTGTTACCCTCCTTGTTCCCTTCCCAGACTCCTCAGAAACGACTTGGTGTCATTGTTCCCATCCTTGTTCCCTTCCCAGACTCCTCAGAAACGACTTGGGGACATTGTTACCCTCCTCGTTCCCTTCCCAGACTCCTCAGAAACGACTTGGTGACATTGTTCCCCTCCTTGTTCCCTTCCCAGACTCCTCAGAAATGACTTGGTGACATTGTTCCCCTCCTTGTTCCCTTCCCAGACTCTTCAGAAACGACTTGGTGACATTGTTACCCTCCTTGTTCCCTTCCCAGACTCCTCAGAAACGACTTGGTGACATTGTTCCCCTCCTAGTTCCCTTCCCAGACTCCTCAGAAACGACTTGGTGACATTGTTCCCCTCCTTGTTCCCTTCCCAGACTCCTCAGAAACGACTTGGTGTCATTGTTCCCCTCCTTGTTCCCTTCCCAGACTCCTCAGAAACGAATTGGTGACATTGTTCGCCTCCTTTTTCCCTTCCCAAACTCCTCAGAAACGACTTGGTGACATTGTTACCCTCCTTGTTCCCTTCCCAGACTCCTCAGAAACGACTTGGGGACATTGTTACCCTCCTCGTTCCCTTCCCAGACTCCTCAGAAACGACTTGGTTTCATTGTTCCCCTCCTTGTTCCCTTCCCAGACTCCTCAGAAACGACTTGGTGACATTGTTCGCCTCCTTGTTCACTTCCCAGACTCCTCAGAAACGACTTGGTGACATTGTTACCCTCCTTGTTCCCTTCCCAGACTCCTCAGAAACGACTTGGTGACATTGTTCCCCTCCTTGTTCCCTTCCCAGACTCCTCAGAAACGACTTGGTGTCATTGTTCCCCTCCTTGTTCCCTTCCCAGACTCCTCAGAAACGACTTGGTGTCATTGTTCCCCTCCTTGTTCCCTTCCCAGACTCCTAAGAAACGACTTGGTGACATTGTTCCCCTCCTTGTTCCCTTCCCAGACTCCTCAGAAACGACTTGGTGTCATTGTTCCCCTCCTTGTTCCCTTCCCAGACTCCTCAGAAACGACTTGTTGACATTGTTACCCTCCTTGTTTCCTTCCCAGACTCCTCAGAAACGACTTGGTGACATTGTTACCCTCCTTGTTCCCTTCCCAGACTCCTCAGAAACGACTTGGTGACATTGTTCCCCTCCTTGTTCCCTTCCCAGACTCCTCAGAAACGACTTGGTGTCATTGTTCCCCTCCTTGTTCCCTTCCCAGACTCCTCAGAAACGACTTGGTGACATTGTTCCCCTCCTTGTTCCCTTCCCAGACTCCTCAGAAACGACTTGGTGACATTGTTCCCCTCCTTGTTCCCTTCCCAGACTCCTCAGAAACGACTTGGTGACATTGTTCCCCTCCTTGTTCCCTTCCCAGACTCCTCAGAAACGACGTGGTGTCATTGTTACCCTCCTTGTTCCCTTCCCAGACTCCTCAGAAACGACTTGGTGACATTGTTCCCCTCCTTGTTCCCTTCCCAGACTCCTCAGAAACGACTTGGTGTCATTGTTCCCCTCCTTGTTCCCTTCCCAGACTCCTCAGAAACGACTTGGTGACATTGTTCCCCTCCTTGTTCCCTTCCCAGACTCCTCAGAAACGACTTGGTGACATTGTTCCCCTCCTTGTTCCCTTCCCAGACTCCTCAGAAACGACTTGGTGACATTGTTCCCCTCCTTGTTCCCTTCCCAGACTCCTCAGAAACGACTTGGTGACATTGTTCCCCTCCTTGTTCCCTTCCCAGACTCCTCAGAAACGACTTGGTGACATTGTTACCCTCCTTGTTCCCTTCCCAGACTCCTCAGAAATGACTTGGTGTCATTGTTCCCCTCCTTGTTCCCTTCCCAGACTCCTCAGAAACGACTTGGTGTCATTGTTCCCCTCCTTGTTCCCTTCCCAGACTCCTCAGAAACGACTTGGGGACATTATTACCCTCCTTGTTCCCTTCCCAGACTCCTCAGAAACGACTTGGTGACATTGTTCCCCTCCTTGTTCCCTTCCCAGACTCCTCAGAAATGACTTGGTGACATTGTTCCCCTCCTTGTTCCCTTCACAGACTCCTCAGAAACGACTTGGCGACATTGTTCCCCTCCCTGTTCCCTTCCCAGACTCCTCAGAAACGACTTGGTGACATTGTTCCCCTCCTTGTTCCCTTCCCAGACTCCTCAGAAACAACTTGGTGACATTGTTCCCCTCCTTGTTCCCTTCCCAGACTCCTCAGAAGCGACTTGGTGACATTGTTACCCTCCTTGTTCCCTTCCCAGACTCCTCAGAAACAACTTGGTGACATTGTTCCCCTCCTAGTTCCCTTCCCAGACTCCTCAGAAACGACTTGGTGACATTGTTCCCCTCCTTGTTCCCTTCCCAGACTCCTCAGAAACGACTTGGTGACATTGTTCCCCTCCTTGTTCCCTTCCCAGACTCCTCAGAAACGACTTGGTGACATTGTTACCCTCCTTGTTCCCTTCCCAGACTCCTCAGAAACAACTTGGTGACATTGTTCCCCTCCTAGTTCCCTTCCCAGACTCCTCAGAAACGACTTGGTGACATTGTTCCCCTCCTTGTTCCCTTCCCAGACTCCTCAGAAACGACTTGGTGACATTGTTACCCTCCTTGTTCCCTTCCCAGACTCCTCAGAAACGACTTGGTGTCATTGTTCCCCTCCTTGTTCCCTTCCCAGACTCCTCAGAAACGACTTGGTGACATTGTTCCCCTCCTTGTTCCCTTCCCAGACTCCTCAGAAACGACTTGGTGACATTGTTCCCCTCCTTGTTCCCTTCCATGACTCCTCAAAAACGACTTGGTGACATTGTTCCCCTCCTTGTTCCCTTCCCAGACTCCTCAGAAACAACTTGGTGACATTGTTCCCCTCCTTGTTCCCTTCCCAGACTCCTCAGAAACGACTTGGGGACATTGTTACCCTCCTCGTTCCCTTCCCAGACTCCTCAGAAACGACTTGGTGACATTGTTCCCCTCCTTGTTCCCTTCCCAGACTCCTCAGAAACGACTTGGTGACATTGTTACCCTCCTCGTTCCCTTCCCAGACTCCTCAGAAACGACTTGGGGACATTGTTACCCTCCTCGTTCCCTTCCCAGACTCCTCAGAAACGACTTGGTTTCATTGTTCCCCTCCTTGTTCCCTTCCCAGACTCCTCAGAAACGACTTGGTGACATTGTTCGCCTCCTTGTTCACTTCCCAGACTCCTCAGAAACTACTTGGTGACATTGTTACCCTCCTTGTTCCCTTCCCAGACTCCTCAGAAACGACTTGGTGACATTGTTCCCCTCCTTGTTCCCTTCCCAGACTCCTCAGAAACGACTTGGTGTCATTGTTCCCCTCCTTGTTCCCTTCCCAGACTCCTCAGAAACGACTTGGTGTCATTGTTCCCCTCCTTGTTCCCTTCCCAGACTCCTAAGAAACGACTTGGTGACATTGTTCCCCTCCTTGTTCCCTTCCCAGACTCCTCAGAAACGACTTGGTGTCATTGTTCCCCTCCTTGTTCCCTTCCCAGACTCCTCAGAAACGACTTGTTGACATTGTTACCCTCCTTGTTTCCTTCCCAGACTCCTCAGAAACGACTTGGTGACATTGTTACCCTCCTTGTTCCCTTCCCAGACTCCTCAGAAACGACTTGGTGACATTGTTCCCCTCCTTGTTCCCTTCCCAGACTCCTCAGAAACGACTTGGTGTCATTGTTCCCCTCCTTGTTCCCTTCCCAGACTCCTCAGAAACGACTTGGTGACATTGTTCCCCTCCTTGTTCCCTTCCCAGACTCCTCAGAAACGACTTGGTGACATTGTTCCCCTCCTTGTTCCCTTCCCAGACTCCTCAGAAACGACTTGGTGACATTGTTCCCCTCCTTGTTCCCTTCCCAGACTCCTCAGAAACGACGTGGTGTCATTGTTACCCTCCTTGTTCCCTTCCCAGACTCCTCAGAAACGACTTGGTGACATTGTTCCCCTCCTTGTTCCCTTCCCAGACTCCTCAGAAACGACTTGGTGTCATTGTTCCCCTCCTTGTTCCCTTCCCAGACTCCTCAGAAACGACTTGGTGACATTGTTCCCCTCCTTGTTCCCTTCCCAGACTCCTCAGAAACGACTTGGTGACATTGTTCCCCTCCTTGTTCCCTTCCCAGACTCCTCAGAAACGACTTGGTGACATTGTTCCCCTCCTTGTTCCCTTCCCAGACTCCTCAGAAACGACTTGGTGACATTGTTCCCCTCCTTGTTCCCTTCCCAGACTCCTCAGAAACGACTTGGTGACATTGTTACCCTCCTTGTTCCCTTCCCAGACTCCTCAGAAATGACTTGGTGTCATTGTTCCCCTCCTTGTTCCCTTCCCAGACTCCTCAGAAACGACTTGGTGTCATTGTTCCCCTCCTTGTTCCCTTCCCAGACTCCTCAGAAACGACTTGGGGACATTATTACCCTCCTTGTTCCCTTCCCAGACTCCTCAGAAACGACTTGGTGACATTGTTCCCCTCCTTGTTCCCTTCCCAGACTCCTCAGAAACGACTTGGTGTCATTGTTCCCCTCCTTGTTCCCTTCCCAGACTCCTCAGAAACGACTTGGTGACATTGTTCCCCTCCTTGTTCCCTTCCATGACTCCTCAAAAACGACTTGGTGACATTGTTCCCCTCCTTGTTCCCTTCCCAGACTCCTCAGAAACAACTTGGTGACATTGTTCCCCTCCTTGTTCCCTTCCCAGACTCCTCAGAAACGACTTGGGGACATTGTTACCCTCCTCGTTCCCTTCCCAGACTCCTCAGAAACGACTTGGTGACATTGTTCCCCTCCTTGTTCCCTTCCCAGACTCCTCAGAAATGACTTGGTGACATTGTTCCCCTCCTTGTTCCCTTCACAGACTCCTCAGAAACGACTTGGCGACATTGTTCCCCTCCCTGTTCCCTTCCCAGACTCCTCAGAAACGACTTGGTGTCATTGTTCCCCTCCTTGTTCCCTTCCCAGACTCCTCAGAAACGACTTGGTGACATTGTTCCCCTCCTTGTTCCCTTCCCAGACTCCTCAGAAACGACTTGGTGACATTGTTCCCCTCCTTGTTCCCTTCCCAGACTCCTCAGAAGCGACTTGGTGACATTGTTACCCTCCTTGTTCCCTTCCCAGACTCCTCAGAAACAACTTGGTGACATTGTTCCCCTCCTAGTTCCCTTCCCAGACTCCTCAGAAACGACTTGGTGACATTGTTCCCCTCCTTGTTCCCTTCCCAGACTCCTCAGAAACGACTTGGTGACATTGTTCCCCTCCTTGTTCCCTTCCCAGACTCCTCAGAAACGACTTGGTGACATTGTTACCCTCCTTGTTCCCTTCCCAGACTCCTCAGAAACAACTTGGTGACATTGTTCCCCTCCTAGTTCCCTTCCCAGACTCCTCAGAAACGACTTGGTGACATTGTTCCCCTCCTTGTTCCCTTCCCAGACTCCTCAGAAACGACTTGGTGACATTGTTACCCTCCTTGTTCCCTTCCCAGACTCCTCAGAAACGACTTGGTGTCATTGTTCCCCTCCTTGTTCCCTTCCCAGACTCCTCAGAAACGACTTGGTGACATTGTTCCCCTCCTTGTTCCCTTCCCAGACTCCTCAGAAACGACTTGGTGACATTGTTCCCCTCCTTGTTCCCTTCCATGACTCCTCAAAAACGACTTGGTGACATTGTTCCCCTCCTTGTTCCCTTCCCAGACTCCTCAGAAACAACTTGGTGACATTGTTCCCCTCCTTGTTCCCTTCCCAGACTCCTCAGAAACGACTTGGGGACATTGTTACCCTCCTCGTTCCCTTCCCAGACTCCTCAGAAACGACTTGGTGACATTGTTCCCCTCCTTGTTCCCTTCCCAGACTCCTCAGAAATGACTTGGTGACATTGTTCCCCTCCTTGTTCCCTTCACAGACTCCTCAGAAACGACTTGGCGACATTGTTCCCCTCCCTGTTCCCTTCCCAGACTCCTCAGAAACGACTTGGTGTCATTGTTCCCCTCCTTGTTCCCTTCCCAGACTCCTCAGAAACGACTTGGTGACATTGTTCCCCTCCTTGTTCCCTTCCCAGACTCCTCAGAAACGACTTGGTGACATTGTTCCCCTCCTTGTTCCCTTCCCAGACTCCTCAGAAGCGACTTGGTGACATTGTTACCCTCCTTGTTCCCTTCCCAGACTCCTCAGAAACAACTTGGTGACATTGTTCCCCTCCTAGTTCCCTTCCCAGACTCCTCAGAAACGACTTGGTGTCATTGTTCCCCTCCTTGTTCCCTTCCCAGACTCCTCAGAAACGACTTGGTGACATTGTTACCCTTCTTGTTCCCTTCCCAGACTCCTCAGAAACGACTTGGTGACATTGTTCCCCTCCTTGTTCCCTTCCCAGACTCCTCAGAAACGACTTGGTGTCATTGTTCCCCTCCTTGTTCCCTTCCCAGACTCCTCAGAAATGACTTGGTGTCATTGTTCCCCTCCTTGTTCCCTTCCCAGACTCCTCAGAAACGACTTGGTGACATTGTTCCCCTCCTTGTTCCCTTCCCAAACTCCTCAGAAACGACTTGGTGACATTGTTCCCCTCCTTGTTCCCTTCCCAGACTCCTCAGAAATTACTTGGTGACATTGTTCCCCTCCTTGTTCCCTTCACAGACTCCTCAGAAACGACTTGGCGACATTGTTCCCCTCCCTGTTCCCTTCCCAGACTCCTCAGAAACGACTTGGTGTCATTGTTCCCCTCCTTGTTCCCTTCCCAGACTCCTCAGAAACGACTTGGTGACATTGTTCCCCTCCTTGTTCCCTTCCCAGACTCCTCAGAAACGACTTGGTGACATTGTTCCCCTCCTTGTTCCCTTCCCAGACTCCTCAGAAGCGACTTGGTGACATTGTTACCCTCCTTGTTCCCTTCCCAGACTCCTCAGAAACAACTTGGTGACATTGTTCCCCTCCTAGTTCCCTTCCCAGACTCCTCAGAAACGACTTGGTGACATTGTTCCCCTCCTTGTTCCCTTCCCAGACTCCTCAGAAACGACTTGGTGACATTGTTCCCCTCCTTGTTCCCTTCCCAGACTCCTCAGAAACGACTTGGTGACATTGTTACCCTCCTTGTTCCCTTCCCAGACTCCTCAGAAACAACTTGGTGACATTGTTCCCCTCCTAGTTCCCTTCCCAGACTCCTCAGAAACGACTTGGTGACATTGTTCCCCTCCTTGTTCCCTTCCCAGACTCCTCAGAAACGACTTGGTGACATTGTTACCCTCCTTGTTCCCTTCCCAGACTCCTCAGAAACGACTTGGTGTCATTGTTCCCCTCCTTGTTCCCTTCCCAGACTCCTCAGAAACGACTTGGTGACATTGTTCCCCTCCTTGTTCCCTTCCCAGACTCCTCAGAAACGACTTGGTGACATTGTTTCCCTCCTTGTTCCCTTCCCAGACTCCTCAGAAACGACTTGGTGACATTGTTACCCTCCTTTTTCCCTTCCCAGACTCCTCAGAAATGACTTGGTGTCATTGTTCCCCTCCTTGTTCCCTTCCCAGACTCCTCAGAAACGACTTGGTGTCATTGTTCCCCTCCTTGTTCCCTTCCCAGACTCCTCAGAAACGACTTGGTGACATTGTTACCCTTCTTGTTCCCTTCCCAGACTCCTCAGAAATGACTTGGTGTCATTGTTCCCCTCCTTGTTCCCTTCCCAGACTCCTCAGAAACGACTTGGGGACATTATTACCCTCCTTGTTCCCTTCCCAGACTCCTCAGAAACGACTTGGTGACATTGTTCCCCTCCTTGTTCCCTTCCCAGACTCCTCAGAAACGACTTGGTGACATTGTTCCCCTCCTTGTTCCCTTCCCAGACTCCTCAGAAACGACTTGGTGACATTGTTACCCTCCCTTTTCCCTTCCCAGACTCCTCAGAAATGACTTGGTGTCATTGTTCCCCTCCTTGTTCCCTTCCCAGACTCCTCAGAAACGACTTGGTGTCATTGTTCCCTTCCTTGTTCCCTTCCCAGACTCCTCAGAAACGACTTGGTGACATTGTTACCCTTCTTGTTCCCTTCCCAGACTCCTCAGAAACGACTTGGTGACATTGTTCCCCTCCTTGTTCCCTTCCCAGACTCCTCAGAAACGACTTGGTGTCATTGTTCCCCTCCTTGTTCCCTTCCCAGACTCCTCAGAAATGACTTGGTGTCATTGTTCCCCTCCTTGTTCCCTTCCCAGACTCTTCAGAAACGACTTGGGGACATTATTACCCTCCTTGTTCCCTTCCCAGACTCCTCAGAAACGACTTGGTGACATTGTTCCCCTCCTTGTTCCCTTCCCAGACTCCTCAGAAACGACTTGGTGACATTGTTCCCCTCCTTGTTCCCTTCCCAGACTCCTCAGAAACGACTTGGTGACATTGTTACCCTCCTTGTTCCCTTCCCAGACTCCTCAGAAACAACTTGGTGACATTGTTCCCCTCCTAGTTCCCTTCCCAGACTCCTCAGAAACGACTTGGTGACATTGTTCCCCTCCTTGTTCCCTTCCCAGACTCCTCAGAAACGACTTGGTGACATTGTTCCCCTCCTTGTTCCCTTCCCAGACTCCTCAGAAACGACTTGGTGACATTGTTACCCTCCTTGTTCCCTTCCCAGACTCCTCAGAAACAACTTGGTGACATTGTTCCCCTCCTAGTTCCCTTCCCAGACTCCTCAGAAACGACTTGGTGACATTGTTCCCCTCCTTGTTCCCTTCCCAGACTCCTCAGAAACGACTTGGTGACATTGTTACCCTCCTTGTTCCCTTCCCAGACTCCTCAGAAACGACTTGGTGTCATTGTTCCCCTCCTTGTTCCCTTCCCAGACTCCTCAGAAACGACTTGGTGACATTGTTCCCCTCCTTGTTCCCTTCCCAGACTCCTCAGAAACGACTTGGTGACATTGTTCCCCTCCTTGTTCCCTTCCCAGACTCCTCAGAAACGACTTGGTGTCATTGTTCCCCTCCTTGTTCCCTTCCCAGACTCCTCAGAAATGACTTGGTGTCATTGTTCCCCTCCTTGTTCCCTTCCCAGACTCTTCAGAAACGACTTGGGGACATTATTACCCTCCTTGTTCCCTTCCCAGACTCCTCAGAAACGACTTGGTGACATTGTTCCCCTCCTTGTTCCCTTCCCAGACTCCTCAGAAACGACTTGGTGACATTGTTCCCCTCCTTGTTCCCTTCCCAGACTCCTCAGAAACGACTTGGTGACATTGTTACCCTCCTTGTTCCCTTCCCAGACTCCTCAGAAACAACTTGGTGACATTGTTCCCCTCCTAGTTCCCTTCCCAGACTCCTCAGAAACGACTTGGTGACATTGTTCCCCTCCTTGTTCCCTTCCCAGACTCCTCAGAAACGACTTGGTGACATTGTTCCCCTCCTTGTTCCCTTCCCAGACTCCTCAGAAACGACTTGGTGACATTGTTACCCTCCTTGTTCCCTTCCCAGACTCCTCAGAAACAACTTGGTGACATTGTTCCCCTCCTAGTTCCCTTCCCAGACTCCTCAGAAACGACTTGGTGACATTGTTCCCCTCCTTGTTCCCTTCCCAGACTCCTCAGAAACGACTTGGTGACATTGTTACCCTCCTTGTTCCCTTCCCAGACTCCTCAGAAACGACTTGGTGTCATTGTTCCCCTCCTTGTTCCCTTCCCAGACTCCTCAGAAACGACTTGGTGACATTGTTCCCCTCCTTGTTCCCTTCCCAGACTCCTCAGAAACGACTTGGTGACATTGTTCCCCTCCTTGTTCCCTTCCCAGACTCCTCAGAAACGACTTGGTGACATTGTTCCCCTCCTTGTTCCCTTCCCAGACTCCTCAGAAACGACTTGGTGACATTGTTCCCCTCCTTGTTCCCTTCCCAGACTCCTCAGAAACGACTTGGTGACATTGTTACCCTCCTTTTTCCCTTCCCAGACTCCTCAGAAACGACTTGGTGTCATTGTTCCCCTCCTTGTTCCCTTCCCAGACTCCTCAGAAACGACTTGGGGACATTATTACCCTCCTTGTTCCCTTCCCAGACTCCTCAGAAACGACTTGGTGACATTGTTCCCCTCCTTGTTCCCTTCCCAGACTCCTCAGAAACGACTTGGTGACATTGTTACCCTCCTTGTTCCCTTCCCAGACTCCTCAGAAACAACTTGGTGACATTGTTCCCCTCCTAGTTCCCTTCCCAGACTCCTCAGAAACGACTTGGTGACATTGTTCCCCTCCTTGTTCCCTTCCCAGACTCCTCAGAAACGACTTGGTGACATTGTTACCCTCCTTGTTCCCTTCCCAGACTCCTCAGAAACGACTTGGTGTCATTGTTCCCCTCCTTGTTCCCTTCCCAGACTCCTCAGAAACGACTTGGTGACATTGTTCCCCTCCTTGTTCCCTTCCCAGACTCCTCAGAAACGACTTGGTGACATTGTTCCCCTCCTTGTTCCCTTCCCAGACTCCTCAGAAACGACTTGGTGACATTGTTCCCCTCCTTGTTCCCTTCCCAGACTCCTCAGAAACGACTTGGTGACATTGTTCCCCTCCTTGTTCCCTTCCCAGACTCCTCAGAAACGACTTGGTGACATTGTTACCCTCCTTTTTCCCTTCCCAGACTCCTCAGAAACGACTTGGTGTCATTGTTCCCCTCCTTGTTCCCTTCCCAGACTCCTCAGAAACGACTTGGGGACATTATTACCCTCCTTGTTCCCTTCCCAGACTCCTCAGAAACGACTTGGTGACATTGTTCCCCTCCTTGTTCCCTTCCCAGACTCCTCAGAAACGACTTGGTGACATTGTTCCCCTCCTTGTTCCCTTCCCAGACTCCTCAGAAACGACTTGGTGACATTGTTACCCTCCTTGTTCCCTTCCCAGACTCCTCAGAAACGACTTGGTTTCATTGTTCCCCTCCTTGTTCCCTTCCCAGACTCCTCAGAAACGACTTGGTGACATTGTTCGCCTCCTTGTTCACTTCCCAGACTCCTCAGAAACGACTTGGTGACATTGTTACCCTCCTTGTTCCCTTCCCAGACTCCTCAGAAACGACTTGGTGTCAGTGTTCCCCTCCTTGTTCCTTTCCCAGACTCCTCAGAAACGACTTGGTGACATTGTTCCCCTCCTTGTTCCCTTCCCAGACTCCTCAGAAACGACTTGGTTTCATTGTTCCCCTCCTTGTTCCCTTCCCAGACTCCTCAGAAACGACTTGGTGACATTGTTCGCCTCCTTGTTCACTTCCCAGACTCCTCAGAAACGACTTGGTGACATTGTTACCCTCCTTGTTCCCTTCCCAGACTCCTCAGAAACGACTTGGTGACATTGTTCCCCTCCTTGTTCCCTTCCCAGACTCCTCAGAAACGACTTGGTGTCATTGTTCCCCTCCTTGTTCCCTTCCCAGACTCCTCAGAAACGACTTGGTGTCATTGTTCCCCTCCTTGTTCCCTTCCCAGACTCCTCAGAAACGACTTGGTGACATTGTTCCCCTCCTTGTTCCCTTCCCAGACTCCTCAGAAACGACTTGGTGTCATTGTTCCCTTCCTTGTTCCCTTCCCAGACTCCTCAGAAACGACTTGTTGACATTGTTACCCTCCTTGTTTCCTTCCCAGACTCCTCAGAAACGACTTGGTGACATTGTTACCCTCCTTGTTCCCTTCCCAGACTCCTCAGAAACGACTTGGTGACATTGTTCCCCTCCTTGTTCCCTTCCCAGACTCCTCAGAAACGACTTGGTTTCATTGTTCCCCTCCTTGTTCCCTTCCCAGACTCCTCAGAAACGACGTGGTGTCATTGTTACCCTCCTTGTTCCCTTCCCAGACTCCTCAGAAACGACTTGGTGACATTGTTCCCCTCCTTGTTCCCTTCCCAGACTCCTCAGAAACGACTTGGTGTCATTGTTCCCCTCCTTGATCCCTTCCCAGACTCCTCAGAAACGACTTGGTGACATTGTTCCCCTCCTTGTTCCCTTCCCAGACTCCTCAGAAACGACTTGGTGACATTGTTCCCCTCCTTGTTCCCTTCCCAGACTCCTCAGAAACGACTTGGTGACATTGTTCCCCTCCTTGTTCCCTTCCCAGACTCCTCAGAAACGACTTGGTGACATTGTTACCCTCCTTGGTCCCTTCCCAGACTCCTCAGAAATGACTTGGTGTCATTGTTCCCCTCCTTGTTCCCTTCCCAGACTCCTCAGAAACGACTTGGTGACATTGTTCCCCTCCTTGTTCCCTTCCCAGACTCCTCAGAAACGACTTGGTGACATTGTTCGCCTCCTTGTTCACTTCCCAGACTCCTCAGAAACGACTTGGTGACATTGTTACCCTCCTTGTTCCCTTCCCAGACTCCTCAGAAATGACTTGGTGTCAGTGTTCCCCTCCTTGTTCCTTTCCCAGACTCCTCAGAAACGACTTGGTGACATTGTTCCCCTCCTTGTTCCCTTCCCAGACTCCTCAGAAACGACTTGGTTTCATTGTTCCCCTCCTTGTTCCCTTCCCAGACTCCTCAGAAACGACTTGGTGACATTGTTCGCCTCCTTGTTCACTTCCCAGACTCCTCAGAAACGACTTGGTGACATTGTTACCCTCCTTGTTCCCTTCCCAGACTCCTCAGAAACGACTTGGTGACATTGTTCCCCTCCTTGTTCCCTTCCCAGACTCCTCAGAAACGACTTGGTGTCATTGTTCCCCTCCTTGTTCCCTTCCCAGACTCCTCAGAAACGACTTGGTGTCATTGTTCCCCTCCTTGTTCCCTTCCCAGACTCCTCAGAAACGACTTGGTGACATTGTTCCCCTCCTTGTTCCCTTCCCAGACTCCTCAGAAACGACTTGGTGTCATTGTTCCCCTCCTTGTTCCCTTCCCAGACTCCTCAGAAACGACTTGTTGACATTGTTACCCTCCTTGTTTCCTTCCCAGACTCCTCAGAAACGACTTGGTGACATTGTTACCCTCCTTGTTCCCTTCCCAGACTCCTCAGAAACGACTTGGTGACATTGTTCCCCTCCTTGTTCCCTTCCCAGACTCCTCAGAAACGACTTGGTGACATTGTTCCCCTCCTTGTTCCCTTCCCAGACTCCTCAGAAACGACGTGGTGTCATTGTTACCCTCCTTGTTCCCTTCCCAGACTCCTCAGAAACGACTTGGTGACATTGTTCCCCTCCTTGTTCCCTTCCCAGACTCCTCAGAAACGACTTGGTGACATTGTTCCCCTCCTTGTTCCCTTCCCAGACTCCTCAGAAACGACTTGGTGACATTGTTCCCCTCCTTGTTCCCTTCCCAGACTCCTCAGAAACGACTTGGTGACATTGTTCCCCTCCTTGTTCCCTTCCCAGACTCCTCAGAAACGACTTGGTGACATTGTTCCCCTCCTTGTTCCCTTCCCAGACTCCTCAGAAACGACTTGGTGACATTGTTACCCTCCTTGGTCCCTTCCCAGACTCCTCAGAAATGACTTGGTGTCATTGTTCCCCTCCTTGTTCCCTTCCCAGACTCCTCAGAAACGACTTGGTGTCATTGTTCCCCTCCTTGTTCCCTTCCCAGACTCCTCAGAAACGACTTGGTGTCATTGTTCCCCTCCTTGTTCCCTTCCCAGACTCCTCAGAAACGACTTGGTGTCATTGTTCCCCTCCTTGTTCCCTTCCCAGACTCCTCAGAAACGACTTGGTGACATTGTTCCCCTCCTTGTTCCCTTCCATGACTCCTCAAAAACGACTTGGTGACATTGTTCCCCTCCTTGTTCCCTTCCCAGACTCCTCAGAAACAACTTGGTGACATTGTTCCCCTCCTTGTTCCCTTCCCAGACTCCTCAGAATTGACTTGGTGACATTGTTCCCCTCCTTGTTCCCTTCACAGACTCCTCAGAAACGACTTGGCGACATTGTTCCCCTCCCTGTTCCCTTCCCAGACTCCTCAGAAACGACTTGGTGTCATTGTTTCCCTCCTTGTTCCCTTCCCAGACTCCTCAGAAACGACTTGGTGACATTGTTCGCCTCCTTGTTCCCTTCCCAGACTCCTCAGAAACGACTTGGTGACATTGTTACCCTCCTTGTTCCCTTCCCAGACTCCTCAGAAATGACTTGGTGTCATTGTCCGGGGGTGTCCTTGGAGTGGGCCACAGTGTCTCCTGACCCCTCCTGTCTCAGCCTCCAGTATTTATGCTGCAGTAGTTTATGTGTCGGGGGGCTAGGGTCAGTTTGTTATATCTGGAGTACTTCTCCTGTCCTATTCGGTGTCCTGTGTGAATCTAAGTGTGCGTTCTCTAATTCTCTCCTTCTCTCTTTCTCTCTCTCGGAGGACCTGAGCCCTAGGACCATGCCCCAGGACTACCTGACATGATGACTCCTTGCTGTCCCCAGTCCACCTGGCTGTGCTGCTGCTCCAGTTTCAACTGTTCTGCCTTATTATTATTCAACCATGCTGATCATTTATGAACATTTGAACATCTTGGCCATGTTCTGTTATAATCTCCACCCGGCACAGCCAGAAGAGGACTGGCCATCCCACATATGCTCTCTCTAATTCTCTCTTTCTTTCTCTCTCTCGGAGGACCTGAGCCCTAGGACCATGCCCCAGGAATACCTGACATGATGACTCCTTGCTGTCCCCAGTCCACCTGACTGTGCTGCTGCTCCAGTTTCAACTATTCTGCCTTATTATTATTCGACCATGCTGGTCATTTATGAACATTTGAACATCTTGACCATGTTTTGTTATAATCTCCACCCGGCACAGCCAGAAGAGGACTGGCCACCCCACATAGCCTGGTTCCTCTCTAGGTTTCTTCCTAGGTTTTGGCCTTTCTAGGGAGTTTTTCCTAGCCACCGTGCTTCTTCACCTGCATTGCTTGCTGTTTGGGGTTTTAGGCTGGGTTTCTGTACAGCACTTTGAGATATCAGCTGATGTACGAAGGGCTATATAAAATAAATTTGATTGATTGAATTTGATTGATTGTTCCCCTCCTTGTTCCCTTCCCAGACTCCTCAGAAACGACTTGGTGACATTGTTCCCCTCCTTGTTCCCTTCCCAGACTCCTCAGAAACGACTTGGTGACATTGTTCCCCTCCTTGTTCCCTTCCCAGACTCCTCAGAAACGACTTGGTGTCATTGTTCCCCTCCTTGTTCCCTTCCCAGACTCCTCAGAAACGACTTGTTGACATTGTTACCCTCCTTGTTTCCTTCCCAGACTCCTCAGAAACGACTTGGTGACATTGTTACCCTCCTTGTTCCCTTCCCAGACTCCTCAGAAACTACTTGGTGACATTGTTCCCCTCCTTGTTCCCTTCCCAGACTCCTCAGAAACGACTTGGTGTCATTGTTCCCCTCCTTGTTCCCTTCCCAGACTCCTCAGAAACGACGTGGTGTCATTGTTACCCTCCTTGTTCCCTTCCCAGACTCCTCAGAAACGACTTGGTGACATTGTTCCCCTCCTTGTTCCCTTCCCAGACTCCTCAGAAACGACTTGGTGTCATTGTTCCCCTCCTTGTTCCCTTCCCAGACTCCTCAGAAACGACTTGGTGACATTGTTCCCCTCCTTGTTCCCTTCCCAGACTCCTCAGAAACGACTTGGTGACATTGTTCCCCTCCTTGTTCCCTTCCCAGACTCCTCAGAAACGACTTGGTGACATTGTTCCCCTCCTTGTTCCCTTCCCAGACTCCTCAGAAACGACTTGGTGACATTGTTCCCCTCCTTGTTCCCTTCCCAGACTCCTCAGAAACGACTTGGTGACATTGTTACCCTCCTTGGTCCCTTCCCAGACTCCTCAGAAATGACTTGGTGTCATTGTTCCCCTCCTTGTTCCCTTCCCAGACTCCTCAGAAACGTCTTGGTGTCATTGTTCCCCTCCTTGTTCCCTTCCCAGACTCCTCAGAAACGACTTGGGGACATTATTACCCTCCTTGTTCCCTTCCCAGACTCCTCAGAAACGACTTGGTGACATTGTTCCCCTCCTTGTTCCCTTCCCAGACTCCTCAGAAACGACTTGGTGTCATTGTTCCCCTCCTTGTTCCCTTCCCAGACTCCTCAGAAACGACTTGGTGACATTGTTCCCCTCCTTGTTCCCTTCCCAGACTCCTCAGAAACGACTTGGTGACATTGTTCCCCTCCTTGTTCCCTTCCCAGACTCCTCAGAAACGACTTGGTGACATTGTTCCCCTCCTTGTTCCCTTCCCAGACTCCTCAGAAACGACTTGGTGACATTGTTCCCCTCCTTGTTCCCTTCCCAGACTCCTCAGAAATGACTTGGTGACATTGTTACCCTCCTTGGTCCCTTCCCAGACTCCTCAGAAATGACTTGGTGTCATTGTTCCCCTCCTTGTTCCCTTCCCAGACTCCTCAGAAACGACTTGGTGTCATTGTTCCCCTCCTTGTTCCCTTCCCAGACTCCTCAGAAACGACTTGGGGACATTATTACCCTCCTTGTTCCCTTCCCAGACTCCTCAGAAACGACTTGGTGACATTGTTCCCCTCCTTGTTCCCTTCCCAGACTCCTCAGAAACGACTTGGTGTCATTGTTCCCCTCCTTGTTCCCTTCCCAGACTCCTCAGAAACGACTTGGTGACATTGTTCCCCTCCTTGTTCCCTTCCATGACTCCTCAAAAACGACTTGGTGACATTGTTCCCCTCCTTGTTCCCTTCCCAGACTCCTCAGAAACAACTTGGTGACATTGTTCCCCTCCTTGTTCCCTTCCCAGACTCCTCAGAAACGACTTGGGGACATTGTTACCCTCCTCGTTCCCTTCCCAGACTCCTCAGAAACGACTTGGTGACATTGTTCCCCTCCTTGTTCCCTTCCCAGACTCCTCAGAAATGACTTGGTGACATTGTTCCCCTCCTTGTTCCCTTCACAGACTCCTCAGAAACGACTTGGCGACATTGTTCCCCTCCCTGTTCCCTTCCCAGACTCCTCAGAAACGACTTGGTGTCATTGTTTCCCTCCTTGTTCCCTTCCCAGACTCCTCAGAAACGACTTGGTGACATTGTTCGCCTCCTTGTTCCCTTCCCAGACTCCTCAGAAACGACTTGGTGACATTGTTACCCTCCTTGTTCCCTTCCCAGACTCCTCAGAAATGACTTGGTGTCATTGTCCGGGGGTGTCCTTGGAGTGGGCCACAGTGTCTCCTGACCCCTCCTGTCTCAGCCTCCAGTATTTATGCTGCAGTAGTTTATGTGTCGGGGGGCTAGGGTCAGTTTGTTATATCTGGAGTACTTCTCCTGTCCTATTCGGTGTCCTGTGTGAATCTAAGTGTGCGTTCTCTAATTCTCTCCTTCTCTCTTTCTCTCTCTCGGAGGACCTGAGCCCTAGGACCATGCCCCAGGACTACCTGACATGATGACTCCTTGCTGTCCCCAGTCCACCTGGCTGTGCTGCTGCTCCAGTTTCAACTGTTCTGCCTTATTATTATTCAACCATGCTGATCATTTATGAACATTTGAACATCTTGGCCATGTTCTGTTATAATCTCCACCCGGCACAGCCAGAAGAGGACTGGCCATCCCACATATGCTCTCTCTAATTCTCTCTTTCTTTCTCTCTCTCGGAGGACCTGAGCCCTAGGACCATGCCCCAGGAATACCTGACATGATGACTCCTTGCTGTCCCCAGTCCACCTGACTGTGCTGCTGCTCCAGTTTCAACTATTCTGCCTTATTATTATTTGACCATGCTGGTCATTTATGAACATTTGAACATCTTGACCATGTTTTGTTATAATCTCCACCCGGCACAGCCAGAAGAGGACTGGCCACCCCACATAGCCTGGTTCCTCTCTAGGTTTCTTCCTAGGTTTTGGCCTTTCTAGGGAGTTTTTCCTAGCCACCGTGCTTCTTCACCAGCATTGCTTGCTGTTTGGGGTTTTAGGCTGGGTTTCTGTACAGCACTTTGAGATATCAGCTGATGTACGAAGGGCTATATAAAATAAATTTGATTGATTGAATTTGATTGATTGTTCCCCTCCTTGTTCCCTTCCCAGACTCCTCAGAAACGACTTGGTGACATTGTTCCCCTCCTTGTTCCCTTCCCAGACTCCTCAGAAACGACTTGGTGACATTGTTCCCCTCCTTGTTCCCTTCCCAGACTCCTCAGAAACGACTTGGTGTCATTGTTCCCCTCCTTGTTCCCTTCCCAGACTCCTCAGAAACGACTTGTTGACATTGTTACCCTCCTTGTTTCCTTCCCAGACTCCTCAGAAACGACTTGGTGACATTGTTGCCCTCCTTGTTCCCTTCCCAGACTCCTCAGAAACGACTTGGTGACATTGTTCCCCTCCTTGTTCCCTTCCCAGACTCCTCAGAAACGACTTGGTGTCATTGTTCCCCTCCTTGTTCCCTTCCCAGACTCCTCAGAAACGACTTGGTGTCATTGTTCCCCTCCTTGTTCCCTTCCCAGACTCCTCAGAAACGACTTGGTGACATTGTTCCCCTCCTTGTTCCCTTCCATGACTCCTCAAAAACGACTTGGTGACATTGTTCCCCTCCTTGTTCCCTTCCCAGACTCCTCAGAAACAACTTGGTGACATTGTTCCCCTCCTTGTTCCCTTCCCAGACTCCTCAGAAACGACTTGGGGACATTGTTACCCTCCTCGTTCCCTTCCCAGACTCCTCAGAAACGACTTGGTGACATTGTTCCCCTCCTTGTTCCCTTCCCAGACTCCTCAGAAACGACTTGGCGACATTGTTCCCCTCCCTGTTCCCTTCCCAGACTCCTCAGAAACGACTTGGTGTCATTGTTCCCCTCCTTGTTCCCTTCCCAGACTCCTCAGAAACGACTTGGTGACATTGTTCCCCTCCTTGTTCCCTTCCCAGACTCCTCAGAAACGACGTGGTGTCATTGTTCCCCTCCTTGTTCCCTTCCCAGACTCCTCAGAAACGACTTGGTGACATTGTTACCCTCCTTGTTCCCTTCCCAGACTCCTCAGAAACGACTTGGTGACATTGTTCCCCTCCTTGTTCCCTTCCCAGACTCCTCAGAAACGACTTGGTGTCATTGTTCCCCTCCTTGTTCCCTTCCCAGACTCCTCAGAAACGACTTCTTGACATTGTTCCCCTCCTTGTTGCCTTCCCAGACTCCTCAGAAACGACTTGGTGACATTGTTCCCCTCCTTGTTCCCTTCCCAGACTCCTCAGAAACGACGTGGTGTCATTGTTACCCTCCTTGTTCCCTTCCCAGACTCCTCAGAAACGACTTGGTGACATTGTTCCCCTCCTTGTTCCCTTCCCAGACTCCTCAGAAACGACTTGGTGTCATTGTTCCCCTCCTTGTTCCCTTCCCAGACTCCTCAGAAACGACTTGGTGACATTGTTCCCCTCCTTGTTCCCTTCCCAGACTCCTCAGAAACGACTTGGTGACATTGTTCCCCTCCTTGTTCCCTTCCCAGACTCCTCAGATACGACTTGGTGACATTGTTCCCCTCCTTGTTCCCTTCCCAGACTCCTCAGAAACGACTTGGTGACATTGTTCCCCTCCTTGTTCCCTTCCCAGACTCCTCAGAAACGACTTGGTGACATTGTTACCCTCCTTGTTCCCTTCCCAGACTCCTCAAAAATGACTTGGTGTCATTGTTCCCCTCCTTGTTCCCTTCCCAGACTCCTCAGAAACGACTTGGTGTCATTGTTCCCGTCCTTGTTCCCTTCCCAGACTCCTCAGAAACGACTTGGGGACATTATTACCCTCCTTGTTCCCTTCCCAGACTCCTCAGAAACGACTTGATGACATTGTTCCCCTCCTTGTTCCCTTCCCAGACTCCTCAGAAACGACTTGGTGTCATTGTTCCCCTCCTTGTTCCCTTCCCAGACTCCTCAGAAACGACTTGGTGACATTGTTCCCCTCCTTGTTCCCTTCCATGACTCCTCAAAAACGACTTGGTGACATTGTTCCCCTCCTTGTTCCCTTCCCAGACTCCTCAGAAACGACTTGGTGACATTGTTCCCCTCCTTGTTCCCTTCCCAGACTCCTCAGAAACGACTTGGGGACATTGTTACCCTCCTCGTTCCCTTCCCAGACTCCTCAGAAACGACTTGGTGACATTGTTCCCCTCCTTGTTCCCTTCCCAGACTCCTCAGAAATGACTTGGTGACATTGTTCCCCTCCTTGTTCCCTTCACAGACTCCTCAGAAACGACTTGGCGACATTGTTCCCCTCCCTGTTCCCTTCCCAGACTCCTCAGAAACGACTTGGTGTCATTGTTCCCCTCCTTGTTCCCTTCCCAGACTCCTCAGAAATGACTTGGTGACATTGTTCGCCTCCTTGTTCCCTTCCCAGACTCCTCAGAAACGACTTGGTGACATTGTTACCCTCCTTGTTCCCTACCCAGACTCCTCAGAAATGACTTGGTGTCATTGTTCCCCTCCTTGTTCCCTTCCCAGACTCCTCAGAAACGACTTGGTGACATTGTTCCCCTCCTTGTTCCCTTCCCAGACTCCTCAGAAACGACTTGGTGACATTGTTCCCCTCCTTGTTCCCTTCCCAGACTCCTCAGAAACGACTTGGTGTCATTGTTCCCCTCCTTGTTCCCTTCCCAGACTCCTCAGAAACGACTTGTTGACATTGTTACCCTCCTTGTTTCCTTCCCAGACTCCTCAGAAACGACTTGGTGACATTGTTACCCAACTTGTTCCCTTCCCAGACTCCTCAGAAACGACTTGGTGACATTGTTCCCCTCCTTGTTCCCTTCCCAGACTCCTCAGAAACGACTTGGTGTCATTGTTCCCCTCCTTGTTCCCTTCCCAGACTCCTCAGAAACAACTTGGTGACATTGTTCCCCTCCTTGTTCCCTTCCCAGACTCCTCAGAAACGACTTGGTGACATTGTTCCCCTCCTTGTTCCCTTCCCAGACTCCTCAGAAACGACTTGGTGACATTGTTCCCCTCCTTGTTCCCTTCCCAGACTCCTCAGAAACGACGTGGTGTCATTGTTACCCTCCTTGTTCCCTTCCCAGACTCCTCAGAAACAACTTGGTGACATTGTTCCCCTCCTTGTTCCCTTCCCAGACTCCTCAGAAACGACTTGGTGTCATTGTTCCCCTCCTTGTTCCCTTCCCAGACTCCTCAGAAACGACTTGGTGACATTGTTCCCCTCCCTGTTCCCTTCCCAGACTCCTCAGAAACGACTTGGTGTCATTGTTCCCCTCCTTGTTCCCTTCCCAGACTCCTCAGAAATGACTTGGTGACATTGTTCGCCTCCTTGTTCCCTTCCCAGACTCCTCAGAAACGACTTGGTGACATTGTTACCCTCCTTGTTCCCTACCCAGACTCCTCAGAAATGACTTGGTGTCATTGTTCCCCTCCTTGTTCCCTTCCCAGACTCCTCAGAAACGACTTGGTGACATTGTTCCCCTCCTTGTTCCCTTCCCAGACTCCTCAGAAACGACTTGGTGACATTGTTCCCCTCCTTGTTCCCTTCCCAGACTCCTCAGAAACGACTTGGTGTCATTGTTCCCCTCCTTGTTCCCTTCCCAGACTCCTCAGAAACGACTTGTTGACATTGTTACCCTCCTTGTTTCCTTCCCAGACTCCTCAGAAACGACTTGGTGACATTGTTACCCAACTTGTTCCCTTCCCAGACTCCTCAGAAACGACTTGGTGACATTGTTCCCCTCCTTGTTCCCTTCCCAGACTCCTCAGAAACGACTTGGTGTCATTGTTCCCCTCCTTGTTCCCTTCCCAGACTCCTCAGAAACGACTTGGTGACATTGTTCCCCTCCTTGTTCCCTTCCCAGACTCCTCAGAAACGACTTGGTGACATTGTTCCCCTCCTTGTTCCCTTCCCAGACTCCTCAGAAACGACTTGGTGACATTGTTCCCCTCCTTGTTCCCTTCCCAGACTCCTCAGAAACGACGTGGTGTCATTGTTACCCTCCTTGTTCCCTTCCCAGACTCCTCAGAAACAACTTGGTGACATTGTTCCCCTCCTTGTTCCCTTCCCAGACTCCTCAGAAACGACTTGGTGTCATTGTTCCCCTCCTTGTTCCCTTCCCAGACTCCTCAGAAACGACTTGGTGACATTGTTCCCCTCCTTGTTCCCTTCCCAGACTCCTCAGAAACGACTTGGTGACATTGTTCCCCTCCTTGTTCCCTTCCCAGACTCCTCAGAAACGACTTGGTGACATTGTTCCCCTCCTTGTTCCCTTCCCAGACTCCTCAGAAACGACTTGGTGACATTGTTCCCCTCCTTGTTCCCTTCCCAGGCTCCTCAGAAACGACTTGGTGACATTGTTACCCTCCTTGTTCCCTTCCCAGACTCCTCAGAAATGACTTGGTGTCATTGTTCCCCTCCTTGTTCCCTTCCCAGACTCCTCAGAAACGACTTGGTGTCATTGTTCCCCTCCTTGTTCCCTTCCCAGACTCCTCAGAAACGACTTGGGGACATTATTACCCTCCTTGTTCCCTTCCCAGACTCCTCAGAAACGACTTGGTGACATTGTTCCCCTCCTTGTTCCCTTCCCAGACTCCTCAGAAACGACTTGGTGTCATTGTTCCCCTCCTTGTTCCCTTCCCAGACTCCTCAGAAACGACTTGGTGACATTGTTCCCCTCCTTGTTCCCTTCCATGACTCCTCAAAAACGACTTGGTGACATTGTTCCCCTCCTTGTTCCCTTCCCAGACTCCTCAGAAACAACTTGGTGACATTGTTCCCCTCCTTGTTCCCTTCCCAGACTCCTCAGAAACGACTTGGGGACATTGTTACCCTCCTCGTTCCCTTCACAGACTCCTCAGAAACGACTTGGCGACATTGTTCCCCTCCCTGTTCCCTTCCCAGACTCCTCAGAAACGACTTGGTGTCATTGTTCCCCTCCTTGTTCCCTTCCCAGACTCCTCAGAAACGACTTGGTGACATTGTTCGCCTCCTTGTTCCCTTCCCAGACTCCTCAGAAACGACTTGGTGACATTGTTACCCTCCCTGTTCCCTTCCCAGACTCCTCAGAAATGACTTGGTGTCATTGTTCCCCTCCTTGTTCCCTTCCCAGACTCCTCAGAAACGACTTGGTGACATTGTTCCCCTCCTTGTTCCCTTCCCAGACTCCTCAGAAACGACTTGGTGACATTGTTCCCCTCCTTGTTCCCTTCCCAGCCTCCTCAGAAACGACTTGGGGACATTGTTACCTTCCTCGTTCCCTTCCCAGACTCCTCAGAAACGACTTGGTGACATTGTTCCCCTCCTTGTTCCTTTCCCAGACTCCTCAGAAACGACTTGGTGACATTGTTCCCCTCCTTGTTCCCTTCCCAGACTCCTCAGAAACGACTTGGTGTCATTGTTCCCCTCCTTGTTCCCTTCCCAGACTCCTCAGAAACGACTTGGTGACATTGTTCGCCTCCTTGTTCACTTCCCAGACTCCTCAGAAACGACTTGGTGACATTGTTCCCCTCCTTGTTCCCTTCCCAGACTCCTCAGAAATGACTTGGTGTCATTTTTCCCCTCCTTGTTCCCTTCCCAGACTCCTCAGAAACGACTTGGTGACATTGTTACCCTCCTTGTTCCCTTCCCAGACTCCTCAGAAATGACTTGGTGTCATTGTTCCCCTCCTTGTTCCCTTCCATGACTCCTCAAAAATGACTTGGTGACATTGTTCCCCTCCTTGTTCCCTTCCCAGACTCCTCAGAAACAGCTTGGTGACATTGTTCCCCTCCGTGTTCCCTTCCCAGACTCCTCAGAAATGACTTGGTGACATTGTTACCCTCCTTGTTCCCTTCCCAGACTCCTCAGAAATGACTTGGTGTCATTGTTCCCCTCCCTGTTCCCTTCCCAGACTCCTCAGAAACGACTTGGTGACATTGTTCCCCTCCTTGTTTCCTTCCCAGACTCCTCAGAAACGACTTGGTGACATTGTTCCCCTCCTTGTTCCCTTCCCAGACTCCTCAGAAACGACTTGGTGTCATTGTTCCCCTCCTTGTTCCCTTCCCAGACTCCTCAGAAACGACTTGGTGACATTGTTCCCCTCCTTGTTCCCTTCCCAGACTCCTCAGAAATGACTTGGGGACATTGTTACCCTCCTCGTTCCCTTCCCAGACTCCTCAGAAATGACTTGGTGACATTGTTCCCCTCCTTGTTCCCTTCCCAGACTCCTCAGAAATGACTTGGTGACATTGTTCCCTTCCTTGTTCCCTTCACAGACTCCTCAGAAACGACTTGGCGACATTGTTCCCCTCCTTGTTCCCTTCCCAGACTCCTCAGAAACGACTTGGTGTCATTGTTCCCCTCCTTGTTCCCTTCCCAGACTCCTCAGAAACGACTTGGTGACATTGTTCCCCTCCTTGTTTCCTTCCCAGACTCCTCAGAAACGACTTGGTGACATTGTTACCCTCCTTGTTCCCTTCCCAGACTCCTCAGAAATGACTTGGTGTCATTGTTCCCCTCCTTGTTCCCTTCCCAGACTCCTCAGAAACGACTTGGTGACATTGTTCCCCTCCTTGTTCCCTTCCCAGACTCCTCAGAAACGACTTGGGGACATTGTTACCCTCCTCGTTCCCTTCCCAGACTCCTCAGAAACGACTTGGTGACATTGTTCCCCTCCTTGTTCCTTTCCCAGACTCCTCAGAAACGACTTGGTGACATTGTTCCCCTCCTTGTTCCCTTCCCAGACTCCTCAGAAACGACTTGGTGTCATTGTTCCCCTCCTTGTTCCCTTCCCAGACTCCTCAGAAACGACTTGGTGACATTGTTCGCCTCCTTGTTCACTTCCCAGACTCCTCAGAAACGACTTGGTGACATTGTTACCCTCCTTGTTCCCTTCCCAGACTCCTCAGAAATGACTTGGTGTCATTGTTCCCCTCCCTGTTCCCTTCCCAGACTCCTCAGAAACGAATTGGTGACATTGTTCCCCTCCTTGTTCCTTTCCCAGACTCCTCAGAAACGACTTGGTGACATTGTTCCCCTCCTTGTTCCCTTCCCAGACTCCTCAGAAACGACTTGGTGTCATTGTTCCCCTCCTTGTTCCCTTCCCAGACTCCTCAGAAACGACTTGGTGACATTGTTCGCCTCCTTGTTCACTTCCCAGACTCCTCAGAAACGACTTGGTGACATTGTTACCCTCCTTGTTCCCTTCCCAGACTCCTCAGAAATGACTTGGTGTCATTGTTCCCCTCCCTGTTCCCTTCCCAGACTCCTCAGAAACGACTTGGTGACATTGTTCCCCTCCTTGTTTCCTTCCCAGACTCCTCAGAAACGACTTGGTGACATTGTTACCCTCCTTGTTCCCTTCCCAGACTCCTCAGAAACGACTTGGTGACATTGTTCCCCTCCTTGTTCCCTTCCCAGACTCCTCAGAAACGACTTGGTGTCATTGTTCCCCTCCTTGTTCCCTTCCCAGACTCCTCAGAAACGACTTGGTGACATTGTTCCCCTCCTTGTTCCCTTCCATGACTCCTCAAAAATGGCTTGGTGACATTGTTCCCCTCCTTGTTCCCTTCCCAGACTCCTCAGAAACAGCTTGGTGACATTGTTCCCCTCCTTGTTCCCTTCCCAGACTCCTCAGAAATGACTTGGGGACATTGTTACCCTCCTCGTTCCCTTCCCAGACTCCTCAGAAATGACTTGGTGACATTGTTCCCCTCCTTGTTCCCTTCCCAGACTCCTCAGAAATGACTTGGTGACATTGTTCCCTTCCTTGTTCCCTTCACAGACTCCTCAGAAACGACTTGGCGACATTGTTCCCCTCCTTGTTCCCTTCCCAGACTCCTCAGAAACGACTTGGTGTCATTGTTCCCCTCCTTGTTCCCTTCCCAGACTCCTCAGAAACGACTTGGTGACATTGTTCGCCTCCTTGTTCCCTTCCCAGACTCCTCAGAAACGACTTGGTGACATTGTTACCCTCCTTGTTCCCTTCCCAGACTCCTCAGAAATGACTTGGTGACATTGTTCGCCTCCTTGTTCCCTTCCCAGACTCCTCAGAAACGACTTGGTGACATTGTTACCCTCCTTGTTCCCTTCCCAGACTCCTCAGAAATGACTTGGTGTCATTGTTCCCCTCCTTGTTCCCTTCCCAGACTCCTCAGAAACGACTTGGTGACATTGTTCCCCTCCTTGTTCCCTTCCCAGACTCCTCAGAAACGACTTGGTGACATTGTTCCCCTCCTTGTTCCCTTCCCAGACTCCTCAGAAACGACTTGGGGACACTGTTACCCTCCTCGTTCCCTTCCCAGACTCCTCAGAAACGACTTGGTGACATTGTTCCCCTCCTTGTTCCTTTCCCAGACTCCTCAGAAACGACTTGGTGACATTGTTCCCCTCCTTGTTCCCTTCCCAGACTCCTCAGAAACGACTTGGTGTCATTGTTCCCCTCCTTGTTCCCTTCCCAGACTCCTCAGAAACGACTTGGTGACATTGTTCGCCTCCTTGTTCACTTCCCAGACTCCTCAGAAACGACTTGGTGACATTGTTACCCTCCTTGTTCCCATCCTAAACTCCTCAGAAATGACTTGGTGTCATTGTTCCCCTCCTTGATCCCTTCCCAGACTCCTCAGAAACGACTTGGTGACATTGTTACCCTCCTTGTTCCCTTCCCAGACTCCTCAGAAATGACTTGGTGTCATTGTTCCCCTCCCTGTTCCCTTCCCAGACTCCTCAGAAACGACTTGGTGACATTGTTCCCCTCCTTGTTTCCTTCCCAGACTCCTCAGAAACGACTTGGTGACATTGTTACCCTCCTTGTTCCCTTCCCAGACTCCTCAGAAACGACTTGGTGACATTGTTCCCCTCCTTGTTCCCTTCCCAGACTCCTCAGAAACGACTTGGTGTCATTGTTCCCCTCCTTGTTCCCTTCCCAGACTCCTCAGTAACGACTTGGTGACATTGTTCCCCTCCTTGTTCCCTTCCCAGACTCCTCAGAAACGACGTGGTGTCATTGTTCCCCTCCTTGTTCCCTTCCCAGACTCCTCAGAAACGACTGGGTGACATTGTTCCCCTCCTTTTTCCCTTCCCAGACTCCTCAGAAACGACTTGGTGACATTGTTCCCCTCCTTGTTCCCTTCCCAGACTCCTCAGAAACGACTTGGTGACATTGCTACCCTCCTTGTTCCCTTCCCAGACTCCTCAGAAATGACTTGGTGTCATTGTTCCCCTCCTTGTTCCCTTCCCAGACTCCTCAGAAACGACTTGGTGTCATTGTTCCCCTCCTTGTTCCCTTCCCAGACTCCTCAGAAACGACTTGGGGACATTGTTCCCCTACTTGTTCCCTTCCCAGACTCCTCAGAAACGACTGGGTGACATTGTTCCCCTCCTTGTTCCCTTCCCAGACTCCTCAGAAACGACTTGGTGACATTGTTCCCCTCCTTGTTCCCTTCCCAGACTCCTCAGAAACGACTTGGTGACATTGTTACCCTCCTTGTTCCCTTCCCAGACTCCTCAGAAATGATTGGTGTCATTGTTCCCCTCCTTGTTCCCTTCCCAGACTCCTCAGAAACGACTTGGTGTCATTGTTCCCCTCCTTGTTCCCTTCCCAGACTCCTCAGAAACATCTTGGGGACATTATTACCCTCCTTGTTCCCTTCCCAAACTCCTCAGAAACGACTTGGTGACATTGTTCCCCTCCTTGTTCCCTTCCCAGACTCCTCAGAAACGACTTGGTGTCATTGTTCCCCTCCTTGTTCCCTTCCCAGACTCCTCAGAAACGACTTGGTGACATTGTTCCCCTCCTTGTTCCCTTCCATGACTCCTCAAAAACGACTTGGTGACATTGTTCCCCTCCTTGTTCCCTTCCCAGACTCCTCAGAAAAAGCTTGGTGACATTGTTCCCCTCCTTGTTCCCTTCCCAGACTCCTCAGAAATGACTTGGGGACATTGTTACCCTCCTCATTCCCTTCCCAGACTCCTCAGAAACGACTTGGTGACATTGTTCCCCTCCTTGTTCCCTTCCCAGACTCCTCAGAAATGACTTGGTGACATTGTTCCCTTCCTTGTTCCCTTCACAGACTCCTCAGAAACGACTTGGCGACATTGTTCCCCTCCTTGTTCCCTTCCCAGACTCCTCAGAAACGACTTGGTGTCATTGTTCCCCTCCTTGTTCCCTTCCCAGACTCCTCAGAAACGACTTGGTGACATTGTTCGCCTCCTTGTTCCCTTCCCAGACTCCTCAGAAACGACTTGGTGACATTGTTACCCTCCTTGTTCCCTTCCCAGACTCCTCAGAAATGACTTGGTGTCATTGTTCCCCTCCTTGTTCCCTTCCCAGACTCCTCAGAAACGACTTGGTGACATTGTTCCCCTCCTTGTTCCCTTCCCAGACTCCTCAGAAACGACTTGGTGACATTGTTCCCCTCCTTGTTCCCTTCCCAGACTCCTCAGAAACGACTTGGGGACATTGTTACCCTCCTCGTTCCCTTCCCAGACTCCTCAGAAACGACTTGGTGACATTGTTCCCCTCCTTGTTCCTTTCCCAGACTCCTCAGAAACGACTTGGTGACATTGTTCCCCTCCTTGTTCCCTTCCCAGACTCCTCAGAAACGACTTGGTGACATTGTTCGCCTCCTTGTTCACTTCCCAGACTCCTCAGAAACGACTTGGTGACATTGTTACCCTCCTTGTTCCCTTCCCAGACTCCTCAGAAATGACTTGGTGTCATTGTTCCCCTCCCTGTTCCCTTCCCAGACTCCTCAGAAACGACTTGGTGACATTGTTCCCCTCCTTGTTCCCTTCCCAGACTCCTCAGAAACGACTTGGTGTCATTGTTCCCCTCCTTGTTCCCTTCCCAGACTCCTCAGAAACGTCTTGGGGACATTATTACCCTCCTTGTTCCCTTCACAAACTCCTCAGAAACGACTTGGTGACATTGTTCCCCTCCTTGTTCCCTTCCCAGACTCCTCAGAAACGACTTGGTGTCATTGTTCCCCTCCTTGTTCCCTTCCCAGACTCCTCAGAAACGACTTGGTGACATTGTTCCCCTCCTTGTTCCCTTCCATGACTCCTCAAAAACGACTTGGTGACATTGTTCCCCTCCTTGTTCCCTTCCCAGACTCCTCAGAAAAAGCTTGGTGACATTGTTCCCCTCCTTGTTCCCTTCCCAGACTCCTCAGAAATGACTTGGGGACATTGTTACCCTCCTCATTCCCTTCCCAGACTCCTCAGAAACGACTTGGTGACATTGTTCCCCTCCTTGTTCCCTTCCCAGACTCCTCAGAAATGACTTGGTGACATTGTTCCCTTCCTTGTTCCCTTCACAGACTCCTCAGAAACGACTTGGCGACATTGTTCCCCTCCTTGTTCCCTTCCCAGACTCCTCAGAAACGACTTGGTGTCATTGTTCCCCTCCTTGTTCCCTTCCCAGACTCCTCAGAAACGACTTGGTGACATTGTTCGCCTCCTTGTTCCCTTCCCAGACTCCTCAGAAACGACTTGGTGACATTGTTACCCTCCTTGTTCCCTTCCCAGACTCCTCAGAAATGACTTGGTGTCATTGTTCCCCTCCTTGTTCCCTTCCCAGACTCCTCAGAAACGACTTGGTGACATTGTTCCCCTCCTTGTTCCCTTCCCAGACTCCTCAGAAACGACTTGGTGACATTGTTCCCCTCCTTGTTCCCTTCCCAGACTCCTCAGAAACGACTTGGGGACATTGTTACCCTCCTCGTTCCCTTCCCAGACTCCTCAGAAACGACTTGGTGACATTGTTCCCCTCCTTGTTCCTTTCCCAGACTCCTCAGAAACGACTTGGTGACATTGTTCCCCTCCTTGTTCCCTTCCCAGACTCCTCAGAAACGACTTGGTGACATTGTTCGCCTCCTTGTTCACTTCCCAGACTCCTCAGAAACGACTTGGTGACATTGTTACCCTCCTTGTTCCCTTCCCAGACTCCTCAGAAATGACTTGGTGTCATTGTTCCCCTCCTTGATCCCTTCCCAGACTCCTCAGAAACGACTTGGTGACATTGTTACCCTCCTTGTTCCCTTCCCAGACTCCTCAGAAATGACTTGGTGTCATTGTTCCCCTCCCTGTTCCCTTCCCAGACTCCTCAGAAACGACTTGGTGACATTGTTCCCCTCCTTGTTCCCTTCCCAGACTCCTCAGAAACGACTTGGTGTCATTGTTCCCCTCCTTGTTCCCTTCCCAGACTCCTCAGAAACGTCTTGGGGACATTATTACCCTCCTTGTTCCCTTCACAAACTCCTCAGAAACGACTTGGTGACATTGTTCCCCTCCTTGTTCCCTTCCCAGACTCCTCAGAAACGACTTGGTGTCATTGTTCCCCTCCTTGTTCCCTTCCCAGACTCCTCAGAAACGACTTGGTGACATTGTTCCCCTCCTTGTTCCCTTCCATGACTCCTCAAAAACGACTTGGTGACATTGTTCCCCTCCTTGTTCCCTTCCCAGACTCCTCAGAAACAACTTGGTGTCATTGTTCCCCTCCTTGTTCCCTTCCCAGACTCCTCAGAAACGACTTGGTGACATTGTTCCCCTCCTTGTTCCCTTCCCAGACTCCTCAGAAACGACTTGGTGACATAGTCCCCCTCCTTGTTCTCTTCCCAGACTCCTCAGAAACGACTTGGGGACATTGTTACCCTCCTCGTTCCCTTCCCAGACTCCTCAGAAACGACTTGATTATATTGTTCCCCTCCTTGTTCCCTTCCCAGACTCCTCAGAAACGACTTGGGGACATTGTTACCCTCCTCGTTCCCTTCCCAGACTCCTCAGAAACGACTTGGTGACATTGTTCCCCTCCTTGTTCCCTTCCCAGACTCCTCAGAAACGACTTGGTGACATTGTTCCCCTCCTTGTTCCCTTCCCAGACTCCTCAGAAACGACTTGGTGTCATTGTTCCCCTCCTTGTTCCCTTCCCAGGCTCCTCAGAAACGACTTGGTGACATTGTTCGCCTCCTTGTTCCCTTCCCAGACTCCTCAGAAACGAATGGGTGACATTGTTCCCCTCCTTGTTCCCTTCCCAGACTCCTCAGAAACGACTTGGTGACATTGTTCCACTCCTTGTTCCCTTCCCAGACTCCTCAGAAACGACTTGGTGACATTGTTACCCTCCTTGTTCCCTTCCCAGACTCCACAGAAATGATTGGTGTCATTGTTCCCCTCCTTGTTCCCTTCCCAGACTCCTCAGAAACGACTTGGTGTCATTGTTCCCCTCCTTGTTCCCTTCCCAGACTCCTCAGAAACGTCTTGGGGACATTATTACCCTCCTTGTTCCCTTCCCAAACTCCTCAGAAACGACTTGGTGACATTGTTCCCCTCCTTGTTCCCTTCCCAGACTCCTCAGAAACGACTTGGTGTCATTGTTCCCCTCCTTGTTCCCTTCCCAGACTCCTCAGAAACGACTTGGTGACATTGTTCCCCTCCTTGTTCCCTTCCATGACTCCTCAAAAACGACTTGGTGAAATTGTTCCCCTCCTTGTTCCCTTCCCAGACTCCTCAGAAACAACTTGGTGTCATTGTTCCCCTCCTTGTTCCCTTCCCAGACTCCTCAGAAACGACTTGGTGACATTGTTCCCCTCCTTGTTCCCTTCCCAGACTCCTCAGAAACGACTTGGTGACATAGTCCCCCTCCTTGTTCTCTTCCCAGACTCCTCAGAAACGACTTGGGGACATTGTTACCCTCCTCGTTCCCTTCCCAGACTCCTCAGAAACGACTTGATGATATTGTTCCCCTCCTTGTTCCCTTCCCAGACTCCTCAGAAACGACTTGGGGACATTGTTACCCTCCTCGTTCCCTTCCCAGACTCCTCAGAAACGACTTGGTGACATTGTTCCCCTCCTTGTTCCCTTCCCAGACTCCTCAGAAACGACTTGGTGACATTGTTCCCCTCCTTGTTCCCTTCCCAGACTCCTCAGAAACGACTTGGTGTCATTGTTCCCCTCCTTGTTCCCTTCCCAGGCTCCTCAGAAACGACTTGGTGACATTGTTCGCCTCCTTGTTCCCTTCCCAGACTCCTCAGAAACGACTTGGTGACATTGTTACCCTCCTTGTTCCCTTCCCAGACTCCTCAGAAATGACTTGGTGTCATTGTTCCCCTCCTTGTTCCCTTCCCAGACTCCTCAGAAACGACTTGGTGACATTGTTCCCCTCCTTGTTCCCTTCCCAGACTCCTCAGAAACGACTTGGTGACAATGTTCCCCTCCTTGTTCCCTTCCCAGACTCCTCAAAAACGACTTGGGGACATTGTTACCCTCCTCGTTCCCTTCCCAGACTCCTCAGAAACGACTTGGTGACATTGTTCCCCTCCTTGTTCCTTTCCCAGACTCCTCAGAAACGACTTGGTGACATTGTTCCCATCCTTGTTCCCTTCCCAGACTCCTCAGAAATGACTTGGTGTCATTGTTCCCCTCCTTGTTCCCTTCCCAGACTCCTCAGAAACGACTTGGTGACATTGTTCGCCTCCTTGTTCACTTCCCAGACTCCTCAGAAACGACTTGGTGACATTGTTACCCTCCTTGTTCCCTTCCCAGACTCCTCAGAAATGACTTGGTGTCATTGTTCCCCTCCTTGTTCCCTTCCCAGACTCCTCAGAAACGACTTGGTGACATTGTTCCCCTCCTTGCTCCCTTCCCAGACTCCTCAGAAACGACTTGGTGTCATTGTTCCCCTCCTTGTTCCCTTCCCAGACTCCTCAGTAACGACTTGGTGACATTGTTCCCCTCCTTGTTCCCTTCCCAGACTCCTCAGAAACGACGTGGTGTCATTGTTCCCCTCCTTGTTCCCTTCCCAGACTCCTCAGAAACGACTGGGTGACATTGTTCCCCTCCTTGTTCCCTTCCCAGACTCCTCAGAAACGACTTGGTGACATTGTTCCCCTCCTTGTTCCCTTCCCAGACTCCTCAGAAACGACTTGGTGACATTGCTACCCTCCTTGTTCCCTTCCCAGACTCCTCAGAAATGACTTGGTGTCATTGTTCCCCTCCTTGTTCCCTTCCCAGACTCCTCAGAAACGACTTGGTGTCATTGTTCCCCTCCTTGTTCCCTTCCCAGACTCCTCAGAAACGACTTGGGGACATTGTTCCCCTACTTGTTCCCTTCCCAGACTCCTCAGAAACGAATGGGTGACATTGTTCCCCTCCTTGTTCCCTTCCCAGACTCCTCAGAAACGACTTGGTGACATTGTTCCCCTCCTTGTTCCCTTCCCAGACTCCTCAGAAACGACTTGGTGACATTGTTACCCTCCTTGTTCCCTTCCCAGACTCCACAGAAATGATTGGTGTCATTGTTCCCCTCCTTGTTCCCTTCCCAGACTCCTCAGAAACGACTTGGTGTCATTGTTCCCCTCCTTGTTCCCTTCCCAGACTCCTCAGAAACGTCTTGGGGACATTATTACCCTCCTTGTTCCCTTCCCAAACTCCTCAGAAACGACTTGGTGACATTGTTCCCCTCCTTGTTCCCTTCCCAGACTCCTCAGAAACGACTTGGTGTCATTGTTCCCCTCCTTGTTCCCTTCCCAGACTCCTCAGAAACGACTTGGTGACATTGTTCCCCTCCTTGTTCCCTTCCATGACTCCTCAAAAACGACTTGGTGACATTGTTCCCCTCCTTGTTCCCTTCCCAGACTCCTCAGAAACAACTTGGTGTCATTGTTCCCCTCCTTGTTCCCTTCCCAGACTCCTCAGAAACGACTTGGTGACATTGTTCCCCTCCTTGTTCCCTTCCCAGACTCCTCAGAAACGACTTGGTGACATAGTCCCCCTCCTCGTTCCCTTCCCAGACTCCTCAGAAACGACTTGATTATATTGTTCCCCTCCTTGTTCCCTTCCCAGACTCCTCAGAAACGACTTGGGGACATTGTTACCCTCCTCGTTCCCTTCCCAGACTCCTCAGAAACGACTTGGTGACATTGTTCCCCTCCTTGTTCCCTTCCCAGACTCCTCAGAAACGACTTGGTGACATTGTTCCCCTCCTTGTTCCCTTCCCAGACTCCTCAGAAACGACTTGGTGTCATTGTTCCCCTCCTTGTTCCCTTCCCAGGCTCCTCAGAAACGACTTGGTGACATTGTTCGCCTCCTTGTTCCCTTCCCAGACTCCTCAGAAACGACTTGGTGACATTGTTACCCTCCTTGTTCCCTTCCCAGACTCCTCAGAAATGACTTGGTGTCATTGTTCCCCTCCTTGTTCCCTTCCCAGACTCCTCAGAAACGACTTGGTGACATTGTTCCCCTCCTTGTTCCCTTCCCAGACTCCTCAGAAACGACTTGGTGACAATGTTCCCCTCCTTGTTCCCTTCCCAGACTCCTCAAAAACGACTTGGGGACATTGTTACCCTCCTCGTTCCCTTCCCAGACTCCTCAGAAACGACTTGGTGACATTGTTCCCCTCCTTGTTCCTTTCCCAGACTCCTCAGAATCGACTTGGTGACATTGTTCCCATCCGTGTTCCCTTCCCAGACTCCTCAGAAATGACTTGGTGTCATTGTTCCCCTCCTTGTTCCCTTCCCAGACTCCTCAGAAACGACTTGGTGACATTGTTCGCCTCCTTGTTCACTTCCCAGACTCCTCAGAAACGACTTGGTGACATTGTTACCCTCCTTGTTCCCTTCCCAGACTCCTCAGAAATGACTTGGTGTCATTGTTCCCCTCCTTGTTCCCTTCCCAGACTCCTCAGAAACGACTTGGT
Organism: Oncorhynchus mykiss; assembly: GCF_057628025.1. NCBI lineage: Eukaryota > Metazoa > Chordata > Actinopteri > Salmoniformes > Salmonidae > Oncorhynchus > Oncorhynchus mykiss. The sequence continues at coordinate 49,863,572 of NC_143041.1, read as the reverse complement.
GACATTGTTCCCCTCCTTGCTCCCTTCCCAGACTCCTCAGAAACGACTTGGTGTCATTGTTCCCCTCCTTGTTCCCTTCCCAGACTCCTCAGTAACGACTTGGTGACATTGTTCCCCTCCTTGTTCCCTTCCCAGACTCCTCAGAAACGACGTGGTGTCATTGTTCCCCTCCTTGTTCCCTTCCCAGACTCCTCAGAAACGACTGGGTGACATTGTTCCCCTCCTTGTTCCCTTCCCAGACTCCTCAGAAACGACTTGGTGACATTGTTCCCCTCCTTGTTCCCTTCCCAGACTCCTCAGAAACGACTTGGTGACATTGCTACCCTCCTTGTTCCCTTCCCAGACTCCTCAGAAACGACTTGGGGACATTGTTACCCTCCTCGTTCCCTTCCCAGACTCCTCAGAAACGACTTGGTGACATTGTTCCCCTCCTTGTTCCTTTCCCAGACTCCTCAGAAACGACTTGGTGACATTGTTCCCATCCTTGTTCCCTTCCCAGACTCCTCAGAAATGACTTGGTGTCATTGTTCCCCTCCTTGTTCCCTTCCCAGACTCCTCAGAAACGACTTGGTGACATTGTTCCCCTCCCTGTTCCCTTCCCAAACTCCTCAGAAACGACTTGGTGACATTGTTCCCCTCCTTGTTTCCTTCCCAGACTCCTCAGAAACGACTTGGTGACATTGTTACCCTCCTTGTTCCCTTCCCAGACTCCTCAGAAACGACTTGGTGACATTGTTCCCCTCCTTGCTCCCTTCCCAGACTCCTCAGAAACGACTTGGTGTCATTGTTCCCCTCCTTGTTCCCTTCCCAGACTCCTCAGAAACGACTTGGTGACATTGTTCCCCTCCTTGTTCCCTTCAGAGACTCCTCAGAAACGACTTGGTGACATTGTTCCCCTCCTTGTTCCCTTCCCAGACTCCTCAAAAACGACTTGGTGACATTGTTCCCCTCCTTGTTCCCTTCCCAGACACCTCAGAAACGACTTGGTGACATTGTTCCCCTCCTTGTTCCCTTCCCAGACTCCTCAGAAACGACGTGGTGTCATTGTTCCCCTCCTTGTTCCCTTCCCAGACTCCTCAGAAACGACTGGGTGACATTGTTCCCCTCCTTGTTCCCTTCCCAGACTCCTCAGAAACGACTTGGTGACATTGTTCCCCTCCTTGTTCCCTTCCCAGACTCCTCAGAAACGACTTGGTGACATTGTTCCCCTCCTTGTTCCCTTCAGAGACTCCTCAGAAACGACTTGGTGACATTGTTCCCCTCCTTGTTCCCTTCCCAGACTCCTCAGAAACGACTTGGTGACATTGTTCCCCTCCTTGTTCCCTTCCCAGACTCCTCAGAAACGACTTGGTGACATTGTTCCCCTCCTTGTTCCCTTCCCAGACTCCTCAGAAACGACGTGGTGTCATTGTTCCCCTCCTTGTTCCCTTCCCAGACTCCTCAGAAACGACTGGGTGACATTGTTCCCCTCCTTGTTCCCTTCCCAGACTCCTCAGAAACGACTTGGTGTCATTGTTCCCCTCCTTGTTCCCTTCCCAGACTCCTCAGAAACGACTTGGTGTCATTGTTCCCCTCCTTGTTCCCTTCCCAGACTCCTCAGAAACGACTTTGGGACATTGTTCCCCTCCTTGTTCCCTTCCCAGACTCCTCAGAAACGACTTGGTGACATTGTTCCCCTCCTTGTTCCTTTCCCAGACTCCTCAGAAACGACTTGGTGACATTGTTCCCATCCTTGTTCCCTTCCCAGACTCCTCAGAAACGACTTGGTGTCATTGTTCCCCTCCTTGTTCCTTTCCCAGACTCCTCAGAAACGACTTGGTGACATTGTTCGCCTCCTTGTTCACTTCCCAGACTCCTCAGAAACGACTTGGTGACATTGTTACCCTCCTTGTTCCCTTCCCAGACTCCTCAGAAATGACTTGGTGTCATTGTTCCCCTCCTTGTTCCCTTCCCAGACTCCTCAGAAACGACTTGGTGACATTGTTCCCCTCCTTGTTCCCTTCCCAGACTCCTCAGAAACGACTTGGTGACATTGTTCCCCTCCTTGTTCCCTTCCCAGACTCCTCAGAAACGACTTGGTGACATTGTTCCCCTCCTTGTTCCCTTCCCAGACTCCTCAGAAATGACTTGGTGTCATTGTTCCCCTCCTTGTTCCCTTCCCAGACTCCTCAGAAACGACTTGGTGTCATTGTTCCCCTCCTTGTTCCCTTCCCAGACTCCTCAGAAACGACTTGGGGACATTGTTCCCCTACTTGTTCCCTTCCCAGACTCCTCAGAAACGACTGGGTGACATTGTTCCCCTCCTTGTTCCCTTCCCAGACTCCTCAGAAACGACTTGGTGACATTGTTCCCCTCCTTGTTCCCTTCCCAGACTCCTCAGAAACGACTTGGTGACATTGTTACCCTCCTTGTTCCCTTCCCAGACTCCTCAGAAATGACTTGGTGTCATTGTTCCCCTCCTTGTTCCCTTCCCAGACTCCTCAGAAACGACTTGGTGTCATTGTTCCCCTCCTTGTTCCCTTCCCAGACTCCTCAGAAACGTCTTGGGGACATTATTACCCTCCTTGTTCCCTTCCCAAACTCCTCAGAAACGACTTGGTGACATTGTTCCCCTCCTTGTTCCCTTCCCAGACTCCTCAGAAACGACTTGGTGACATTGTTCCCCTCCTTGTTCCCTTCCCAGACTCCTCAGAAACGACTTGGTGACATTGTTCCCCTCCTTGTTCCCTTCCCAGACTCCTCAGAAACGACGTGGTGTCATTGTTCCCCTCCTTGTTCCCTTCCCAGACTACTCAGAAACGACTGGGTGACATTGTTCCCCTCCTTGTTCCCTTCCCAGACTCCTCAGAAACGACTTGGTGTCATTGTTCCCCTCCTTGTTCCCTTCCCAGACTCCTCAGAAACGACTTGGTGACATTGTTCCCCTCCTTGTTCCTTTCCCAGACTCCTCAGAAACGACTTGGTGACATTGTTCCCATCCTTGTTCCCTTCCCAGACTCCTCAGAAACGACTTGGTGTCATTGTTCCCCTCCTTGTTCCCTTCCCAGACTCCTCAGAAACGACTTGGTGACATTGTTCGCCTCCTTGTTCACTTCCCAGACTCCTCAGAAACGACTTGGTGACATTGTTACCCTCCTTGTTCCCTTCCCAGACTCCTCAGAAATGACTTGGTGTCATTGTTCCCCTCCTTGTTCCCTTCCCAGACTCCTCAGAAACGACTTGGTGACATTGTTCCCCTCCTTGTTCCCTTCCCAGACTCCTCAGAAACGACTTGGTGACATTGCTACCCTCCTTGTTCCCTTCCCAGACTCCTCAGAAATGACTTGGTGTCATTGTTCCCCTCCTTGTTCCCTTCCCAGACTCCTCAGAAACGACTTGGTGTCATTGTTCCCCTCCTTGTTCCCTTCACAGACTCCTCAGAAACGACTTGGGGACATTGTTCCCCTACTTGTTCCCTTCCCAGACTCCTCAGAAACGACTGGGTGACATTGTTCCCCTCCTTGTTCCCTTCCCAGACTCCTCAGAAACGACTTGGTGACATTGTTCCCCTCCTTGTTCCCTTCCCAGACTCCTCAGAAACGACTTGGTGACATTGTTACCCTCCTTGTTCCCTTCCCAGACTCCTCAGAAATGACTTGGTGTCATTGTTCCCCTCCTTGTTCCCTTCCCAGACTCCTCAGAAACGACTTGGTGTCATTGTTCCCCTCCTTGTTCCCTTCCCAGACTCCTCAGAAACGTCTTGGGGACATTATTACCCTCCTTGTTCCCTTCCCAAACTCCTCAGAAACGACTTGGTGACATTGTTCCCCTCCTTGTTCCCTTCCCAGACTCCTCAGAAACGACTTGGTGTCATTGTTCCCCTCCTTGTTCCCTTCCCAGACTCCTCAGAAACGACTTGGTGACATTGTTCCCCTCCTTGTTCCCTTCCATGACTCCTCAAAAACGACCTGGTGACATTGTTCCCCTCCTTGTTCCCTTCCCAGACTCCTCAGAAACAACTTGGTGACATTGTTCCCCTCCTTGTTCCCTTCCCAGACTCCTCAGAAACGACTTGGTGACATTGTTCCCCTCCTTGTTCCCTTCCCAGTCTCCTCAGAAACGACTTGGTGACATAGTCCCCCTCCTTGTTCCCTTCCCAGACTCCTCAGAAACGACTTGGGGACATTGTTACCCTCCTCGTTCCCTTCCCAGACTCCTCAGAAACGACTTGATGATATTGTTCCCCTCCTTGTTCCCTTCCCAGACTCCTCAGAAACGACTTGGGGACATTGTTACCCTCCTCGTTCCCTTCCCAGACTCCTCAGAAACGACTTGGTGACATTGTTCCCCTCCTTGTTCCCTTCCCAGACTCCTCAGAAACGACTTGGTGACATTGTTCCCCTCCTTGTTCCCTTCCCAGACTCCTCAGAAACGACTTGGTGTCATTGTTCCCCTCCTTGTTCCCTTCCCAGACTCCTCAGAAACGACTTGGTGACATTGTTCGCCTCCTTGTTCCCTTCCCAGACTCCTCAGAAACGACTTGGTGACATTGTTACCCTCCTTGTTCCCTTCCCAGACTCCTCAGAAATGACTTGGTGTCATTGTTCCCCTCCTTGTTCCCTTCCCAGACTCCTCAGAAACGACTTGGTGACATTGTTCCCCTCCTTGTTCCCTTCCCAGACTCCTCAGAAACGACTTGGTGACATTGTTCCCCTCCTTGTTCCCTTCCCAGACTCCTCAGAAACGACTTGGGGACATTGTTACCCTACTCGTTCCCTTCCCAGACTCCTCAGAAACGACTTGGTGACATTGTTCCCCTCCTTGTTCCTTTCCCAGACTCCTCAGAAACGATTTGGTGACATTGTTCCCCTCCTTGTTCCCTTCCCAGACTCCTCAGAAACGACTTGGTGACATTGTTCGCCTCCTTGTTCACTTCCCAGACTCCTCAGAAACGACTTGGTGACATTGTTACCCTCCTTGTTCCCTTCCCAGACTCCTCAGAAATGACTTGGTGTCATTGTTCCCCTCCTTGTTCCCTTCCCAGACTCCTCAGAAACGACTTGGTGACATTGTTACCCTCCTTGTTCCCTTCCCAGACTCCTCAGAAATGACTTGGTGTCATTGTTCCCCTCCCTGTTCCCTTCCCAGACTCCTCAGAAACGACTTGGTGACATTGTTCCCCTCCTTGTTTCCTTCCCAGACTCCTCAGAAACGACTTGGTGACATTGTTACCCTCCTTGTTCCCTTCCCAGACTCCTCAGAAATGACTTGGTGACATTGTTCCCCTCCTTGCTCCCTTCCCAGACTCCTCAGAAACGACTTGGTGTCATTGTTCCCCTCCTTGTTCCCTTCCCAGACTCCTCAGAAACGACTTGGTGACATTGTTCCCCTCCTTGTTCCCTTCCCAGACTTCTCAGAAACGACTTGGTGACATTGTTCCCCTCCTTGTTCCCTTCCCAGACTCCTCAGAAACGACTTGGTGACATTGTTCCCCTCCTTGTTCCCTTCCCAGACTCCTCAGAAACGACGTGGTGTCATTGTTCCCCTCCTTGTTCCCTTCCCAGACTCCTCAGAAACGACTGGGTGACATTGTTCCCCTCCTTGTTCCCTTCCCAGTCTCCTCAGAAACGACTTGGTGACATAGTCCCCCTCCTTGTTCCCTTCCCAGACTCCTCAGAAACGACTTGGGGACATTGTTACCCTCCTCGTTCCCTTCCCAGACTCCTCAGAAACGACTTGATGATATTGTTCCCCTCCTTGTTCCCTTCCCAGACTCCTCAGAAACGACTTGGGGACATTGTTACCCTCCTCGTTCCCTTCCCAGACTCCTCAGAAACGACTTGGTGACATTGTTCCCCTCCTTGTTCCCTTCCCAGACTCCTCAGAAACGACTTGGTGACATTGTTACCCTCCTTGTTCCCTTCCCAGACTCCTCAGAAATGACTTGGTGTCATTGTTCCCCTCCTTGTTCCCTTCCCAGACTCCTCAGAAACGACTTGGTGACATTGTTCCCCTCCTTGTTCCCTTCCCAGACTCCTCAGAAACGACTTGGTGACATTGTTACCCTCCTTGTTCCCTTCCCAGACTCCTCAGAAATGACTTGGTGTCATTGTTCCCCTCCTTGTTCCCTTCCCAGACTCCTCAGAAACGACTTGGTGTCATTGTTCCCCTCCTTGTTCCCTTCCCAGACTCCTCAGAAACGTCTTGGGGACATTATTACCCTCCTTGTTCCCTTCCCAAACTCCTCAGAAACGACTTGGTGACATTGGTCCCCTCCTTGTTCCCTTCCCAGACTCCTCAGAAACGACTTGGTGACATTGTTCCCCTCCTTGTTCCCTTCCCAGACTCCTCAGAAACGACTTGGTGACATTGTTCCCCTCCTTGTTCCCTTCCCAGACTCCTCAGAAACGACGTGGTGTCATTGTTCCCCTCCTTGTTCCCTTCCCAGACTACTCAGAAACGACTGGGTGACATTGTTCCCCTCCTTGTTCCCTTCCCAGACTCCTCAGAAACGACTTGGTGTCATTGTTCCCCTCCTTGTTCCCTTCCCAGACTCCTCAGAAACGACTTGGTGACATTGTTCCCCTCCTTGTTCCTTTCCCAGACTCCTCAGAAACGACTTGGTGACATTGTTCCCATCCTTGTTCCCTTCCCAGACTCCTCAGAAACGACTTGGTGTCATTGTTCCCCTCCTTGTTCCCTTCCCAGACTCCTCAGAAACGACTTGGTGACATTGTTCGCCTCCTTGTTCACTTCCCAGACTCCTCAGAAACGACTTGGTGACATTGTTACCCTCCTTGTTCCCTTCCCAGACTCCTCAGAAATGACTTGGTGTCATTGTTCCCCTCCTTGTTCCCTTCCCAGACTCCTCAGAAACGACTTGGTGACATTGTTCCCCTCCTTGTTCCCTTCCCAGACTCCTCAGAAACGACTTGGTGACATTGCTACCCTCCTTGTTCCCTTCCCAGACTCCTCAGAAATGACTTGGTGTCATTGTTCCCCTCCTTGTTCCCTTCCCAGACTCCTCAGAAACGACTTGGTGTCATTGTTCCCCTCCTTGTTCCCTTCACAGACTCCTCAGAAACGACTTGGGGACATTGTTCCCCTACTTGTTCCCTTCCCAGACTCCTCAGAAACGACTGGGTGACATTGTTCCCCTCCTTGTTCCCTTCCCAGACTCCTCAGAAACGACTTGGTGACATTGTTCCCCTCCTTGTTCCCTTCCCAGACTCCTCAGAAACGACTTGGTGACATTGTTACCCTCCTTGTTCCCTTCCCAGACTCCTCAGAAATGACTTGGTGTCATTGTTCCCCTCCTTGTTCCCTTCCCAGACTCCTCAGAAACGACTTGGTGTCATTGTTCCCCTCCTTGTTCCCTTCCCAGACTCCTCAGAAACGTCTTGGGGACATTATTACCCTCCTTGTTCCCTTCCCAAACTCCTCAGAAACGACTTGGTGACATTGTTCCCCTCCTTGTTCCCTTCCCAGACTCCTCAGAAACGACTTGGTGTCATTGTTCCCCTCCTTGTTCCCTTCCCAGACTCCTCAGAAACGACTTGGTGACATTGTTCCCCTCCTTGTTCCCTTCCATGACTCCTCAAAAACGACCTGGTGACATTGTTCCCCTCCTTGTTCCCTTCCCAGACTCCTCAGAAACAACTTGGTGACATTGTTCCCCTCCTTGTTCCCTTCCCAGACTCCTCAGAAACGACTTGGTGACATTGTTCCCCTCCTTGTTCCCTTCCCAGTCTCCTCAGAAACGACTTGGTGACATAGTCCCCCTCCTTGTTCCCTTCCCAGACTCCTCAGAAACGACTTGGGGACATTGTTACCCTACTCGTTCCCTTCCCAGACTCCTCAGAAACGACTTGATGATATTGTTCCCCTCCTTGTTCCCTTCCCAGACTCCTCAGAAACGACTTGGGGACATTGTTACCCTCCTCGTTCCCTTCCCAGACTCCTCAGAAACGACTTGGTGACATTGTTCCCCTCCTTGTTCCCTTCCCAGACTCCTCAGAAACGACTTGGTGACATTGTTCCCCTCCTTGTTCCCTTCCCAGACTCCTCAGAAACGACTTGGTGTCATTGTTCCCCTCCTTGTTCCCTTCCCAGACTCCTCAGAAACGACTTGGTGACATTGTTCGCCTCCTTGTTCCCTTCCCAGACTCCTCAGAAACGACTTGGTGACATTGTTACCCTCCTTGTTCCCTTCCCAGACTCCTCAGAAATGACTTGGTGTCATTGTTCCCCTCCTTGTTCCCTTCCCAGACTCCTCAGAAACGACTTGGTGACATTGTTCCCCTCCTTGTTCCCTTCCCAGACTCCTCAGAAACGACTTGGTGACATTGTTCCCCTCCTTGTTCCCTTCCCAGACTCCTCAGAAACGACTTGGTGACATTGTTACCCTCCTTGTTCCCTTCCCAGACTCCTCAGAAATGACTTGGTGACATTGTTCCCCTCCTTGCTCCCTTCCCAGACTCCTCAGAAACGACTTGGTGTCATTGTTCCCCTCCTTGTTCCCTTCCCAGACTCCTCAGAAACGACTTGGTGACATTGTTCCCCTCCTTGTTCCCTTCCCAGACTTCTCAGAAACGACTTGGTGACATTGTTCCCCTCCTTGTTCCCTTCCCAGACTCCTCAGAAACGACTTGGTGACATTGTTCCCCTCCTTGTTCCCTTCCCAGACTACTCAGAAACGACTGGGTGACATTGTTCCCCTCCTTGTTCCCTTCCCAGACTCCTCAGAAACGACTTGGTGTCATTGTTCCCCTCCTTGTTCCCTTCCCAGACTCCTCAGAAACGACTTGGTGACATTGTTCCCCTCCTTGTTCCTTTCCCAGACTCCTCAGAAACGACTTGGTGACATTGTTCCCATCCTTGTTCCCTTCCCAGACTCCTCAGAAACGACTTGGTGTCATTGTTCCCCTCCTTGTTCCCTTCCCAGACTCCTCAGAAACGACTTGGTGACATTGTTCGCCTCCTTGTTCACTTCCCAGACTCCTCAGAAACGACTTGGTGACATTGTTACCCTCCTTGTTCCCTTCCCAGACTCCTCAGAAATGACTTGGTGTCATTGTTCCCCTCCTTGTTCCCTTCCCAGACTCCTCAGAAACGACTTGGTGACATTGTTCCCCTCCTTGTTCCCTTCCCAGACTCCTCAGAAACGACTTGGTGACATTGCTACCCTCCTTGTTCCCTTCCCAGACTCCTCAGAAATGACTTGGTGTCATTGTTCCCCTCCTTGTTCCCTTCCCAGACTCCTCAGAAACGACTTGGTGTCATTGTTCCCCTCCTTGTTCCCTTCACAGACTCCTCAGAAACGACTTGGGGACATTGTTCCCCTACTTGTTCCCTTCCCAGACTCCTCAGAAACGACTGGGTGACATTGTTCCCCTCCTTGTTCCCTTCCCAGACTCCTCAGAAACGACTTGGTGACATTGTTCCCCTCCTTGTTCCCTTCCCAGACTCCTCAGAAACGACTTGGTGACATTGTTACCCTCCTTGTTCCCTTCCCAGACTCCTCAGAAATGACTTGGTGTCATTGTTCCCCTCCTTGTTCCCTTCCCAGACTCCTCAGAAACGACTTGGTGTCATTGTTCCCCTCCTTGTTCCCTTCCCAGACTCCTCAGAAACGTCTTGGGGACATTATTACCCTCCTTGTTCCCTTCCCAAACTCCTCAGAAACGACTTGGTGACATTGTTCCCCTCCTTGTTCCCTTCCCAGACTCCTCAGAAACGACTTGGTGTCATTGTTCCCCTCCTTGTTCCCTTCCCAGACTCCTCAGAAACGACTTGGTGACATTGTTCCCCTCCTTGTTCCCTTCCATGACTCCTCAAAAACGACCTGGTGACATTGTTCCCCTCCTTGTTCCCTTCCCAGACTCCTCAGAAACAACTTGGTGACATTGTTCCCCTCCTTGTTCCCTTCCCAGACTCCTCAGAAACGACTTGGTGACATTGTTCCCCTCCTTGTTCCCTTCCCAGTCTCCTCAGAAACGACTTGGTGACATAGTCCCCCTCCTTGTTCCCTTCCCAGACTCCTCAGAAACGACTTGGGGACATTGTTACCCTCCTCGTTCCCTTCCCAGACTCCTCAGAAACGACTTGATGATATTGTTCCCCTCCTTGTTCCCTTCCCAGACTCCTCAGAAACGACTTGGGGACATTGTTACCCTCCTCGTTCCCTTCCCAGACTCCTCAGAAACGACTTGGTGACATTGTTCCCCTCCTTGTTCCCTTCCCAGACTCCTCAGAAACGACTTGGTGACATTGTTCCCCTCCTTGTTCCCTTCCCAGACTCCTCAGAAACGACTTGGTGTCATTGTTCCCCTCCTTGTTCCCTTCCCAGACTCCTCAGAAACGACTTGGTGACATTGTTCGCCTCCTTGTTCCCTTCCCAGACTCCTCAGAAACGACTTGGTGACATTGTTACCCTCCTTGTTCCCTTCCCAGACTCCTCAGAAATGACTTGGTGTCATTGTTCCCCTCCTTGTTCCCTTCCCAGACTCCTCAGAAACGACTTGGTGACATTGTTCCCCTCCTTGTTCCCTTCCCAGACTCCTCAGAAACGACTTGGTGACATTGTTCCCCTCCTTGTTCCCTTCCCAGACTCCTCAGAAACGACTTGGGGACATTGTTACCCTACTCGTTCCCTTCCCAGACTCCTCAGAAACGACTTGGTGACATTGTTCCCCTCCTTGTTCCTTTCCCAGACTCCTCAGAAACGATTTGGTGACATTGTTCCCCTCCTTGTTCCCTTCCCAGACTCCTCAGAAACGACTTGGTGACATTGTTCGCCTCCTTGTTCACTTCCCAGACTCCTCAGAAACGACTTGGTGACATTGTTACCCTCCTTGTTCCCTTCCCAGACTCCTCAGAAATGACTTGGTGTCATTGTTCCCCTCCTTGTTCCCTTCCCAGACTCCTCAGAAACGACTTGGTGACATTGTTACCCTCCTTGTTCCCTTCCCAGACTCCTCAGAAATGACTTGGTGTCATTGTTCCCCTCCCTGTTCCCTTCCCAGACTCCTCAGAAACGACTTGGTGACATTGTTCCCCTCCTTGTTTCCTTCCCAGACTCCTCAGAAACGACTTGGTGACATTGTTACCCTCCTTGTTCCCTTCCCAGACTCCTCAGAAATGACTTGGTGACATTGTTCCCCTCCTTGCTCCCTTCCCAGACTCCTCAGAAACGACTTGGTGTCATTGTTCCCCTCCTTGTTCCCTTCCCAGACTCCTCAGAAACGACTTGGTGACATTGTTCCCCTCCTTGTTCCCTTCCCAGACTTCTCAGAAACGACTTGGTGACATTGTTCCCCTCCTTGTTCCCTTCCCAGACTCCTCAGAAACGACTTGGTGACATTGTTCCCCTCCTTGTTCCCTTCCCAGACTCCTCAGAAACGACGTGGTGTCATTGTTCCCCTCCTTGTTCCCTTCCCAGACTCCTCAGAAACGACTGGGTGACATTGTTCCCCTCCTTGTTCCCTTCCCAGTCTCCTCAGAAACGACTTGGTGACATAGTCCCCCTCCTTGTTCCCTTCCCAGACTCCTCAGAAACGACTTGGGGACATTGTTACCCTCCTCGTTCCCTTCCCAGACTCCTCAGAAACGACTTGATGATATTGTTCCCCTCCTTGTTCCCTTCCCAGACTCCTCAGAAACGACTTGGGGACATTGTTACCCTCCTCGTTCCCTTCCCAGACTCCTCAGAAACGACTTGGTGACATTGTTCCCCTCCTTGTTCCCTTCCCAGACTCCTCAGAAACGACTTGGTGACATTGTTACCCTCCTTGTTCCCTTCCCAGACTCCTCAGAAATGACTTGGTGTCATTGTTCCCCTCCTTGTTCCCTTCCCAGACTCCTCAGAAACGACTTGGTGACATTGTTACCCTCCTTGTTCCCTTCCCAGACTCCTCAGAAATGACTTGGTGTCATTGTTCCCCTCCCTGTTCCCTTCCCAGACTCCTCAGAAACGACTTGGTGACATTGTTCCCCTCCTTGTTTCCTTCCCAGACTCCTCAGAAACGACTTGGTGACATTGTTACCCTCCTTGTTCCCTTCCCAGACTCCTCAGAAATGACTTGGTGACATTGTTCCCCTCCTTGCTCCCTTCCCAGACTCCTCAGAAACGACTTGGTGTCATTGTTCCCCTCCTTGTTCCCTTCCCAGACTCCTCAGAAACGACTTGGTGACATTGTTCCCCTCCTTGTTCCCTTCCCAGACTTCTCAGAAACGACTTGGTGACATTGTTCCCCTCCTTGTTCCCTTCCCAGACTCCTCAGAAACGACTTGGTGACATTGTTCCCCTCCTTGTTCCCTTCCCAGACTCCTCAGAAACGACGTGGTGTCATTGTTCCCCTCCTTGTTCCCTTCCCAGACTCCTCAGAAACGACTGGGTGACATTGTTCCCCTCCTTGTTCCCTTCCCAGTCTCCTCAGAAACGACTTGGTGACATAGTCCCCCTCCTTGTTCCCTTCCCAGACTCCTCAGAAACGACTTGGGGACATTGTTACCCTCCTCGTTCCCTTCCCAGACTCCTCAGAAACGACTTGATGATATTGTTCCCCTCCTTGTTCCCTTCCCAGACTCCTCAGAAACGACTTGGGGACATTGTTACCCTCCTCGTTCCCTTCCCAGACTCCTCAGAAACGACTTGGTGACATTGTTCCCCTCCTTGTTCCCTTCCCAGACTCCTCAGAAACGACTTGGTGACATTGTTCCCCTCCTTGTTCCCTTCCCAGACTCCTCAGAAACGACTTGGTGTCATTGTTCCCCTCCTTGTTCCCTTCCCAGACTCCTCAGAAACGACTTGGTGACATTGTTCGCCTCCTTGTTCCCTTCCCAGACTCCTCAGAAACGACTTGGTGACATTGTTACCCTCCTTGTTCCCTTCCCAGACTCCTCAGAAATGACTTGGTGTCATTGTTCCCCTCCTTGTTCCCTTCCCAGACTCCTCAGAAACGACTTGGTGACATTGTTCCCCTCCTTGTTCCCTTCCATGACTCCTCAAAAACGACTTGGTGACATTGTTCCCCTCCTTGTTCCCTTCCCAGACTCCTCAGAAACAACTTGGTGACATTGTTCCCCTCCTTGTTCCCTTCCCAGACTCCTCAGAAACGACTTGGTGACATTGTTCCCCTCCTTGTTCCCTTCCCAGTCTCCTCAGAAACGACTTGGTGACATAGTCCCCCTCCTTGTTCCCTTCCCAGACTCCTCAGAAACGACTTGGGGACATTGTTACCCTCCTCGTTCCCTTCCCAGACTCCTCAGAAACGACTTGATGATATTGTTCCCCTCCTTGTTCCCTTCCCAGACTCCTCAGAAACGACTTGGGGACATTGTTACCCTCCTCGTTCCCTTCCCAGACTCCTCAGAAACGACTTGGTGACATTGTTCCCCTCCTTGTTCCCTTCCCAGACTCCTCAGAAACGACTTGGTGACATTGTTCCCCTCCTTGTTCCCTTCCCAGACTCCTCAGAAACGACTTGGTGTCATTGTTCCCCTCCTTGTTCCCTTCCCAGACTCCTCAGAAACGACTTGGTGACATTGTTCGCCTCCTTGTTCCCTTCCCAGACTCCTCAGAAACGACTTGGTGACATTGTTACCCTCCTTGTTCCCTTCCCAGACTCCTCAGAAATGACTTGGTGTCATTGTTCCCCTCCTTGTTCCCTTCCCAGACTCCTCAGAAACGACTTGGTGACATTGTTCCCCTCCTTGTTCCCTTCCCAGACTCCTCAGAAACGACTTGGTGACATTGTTCCCCTCCTTGTTCCCTTCCCAGACTCCTCAGAAACGACTTGGGGACATTGTTACCCTACTCGTTCCCTTCCCAGACTCCTCAGAAACGACTTGGTGACATTGTTCCCCTCCTTGTTCCTTTCCCAGACTCCTCAGAAACGATTTGGTGACATTGTTCCACTCCTTGTTCCCTTCCCAGACTCCTCAGAAACGACTTGGTGACATTGTTTGCCTCCTTGTTCACTTCCCAGACTCCTCAGAAACGACTTGGTGACATTGTTACCCTCCTTGTTCCCTTCCCAGACTCCTCAGAAATGACTTGGTGTCATTGTTCCCCTCCTTGTTCCCTTCCCAGACTCCTCAGAAACGACTTGGTGACATTGTTACCCTCCTTGTTCCCTTCCCAGACTCCTCAGAAATGACTTGGTGTCATTGTTCCCCTCCCTGTTCCCTTCCCAGACTCCTCAGAAACGACTTGGTGACATTGTTCCCCTCCTTGTTTCCTTCCCAGACTCCTCAGAAACGACTTGGTGACATTGTTACCCTCCTTGTTCCCTTCCCAGACTCCTCAGAAACGACTTGGTGACATTGTTCCCCTCCTTGCTCCCTTCCCAGACTCCTCAGAAACGACTTGGTGTCATTGTTCCCCTCCTTGTTCCCTTCCCAGACTCCTCAGAAACGACTTGGTGACATTGTTCCCCTCCTTGTTCCCTTCCCAGACTCCTCAGAAACGACTTGGTGACATTGTTCCCCTCCTTGTTCCCTTCCCAGACTCCTCAGAAACGACTTGGTGACATTGTTCCCCTCCTTGTTCCCTTCCCAGACTCCTCAGAAACGACGTGGTGTCATTGTTCCCCTCCTTGTTCCCTTCCCAGACTCCTCAGAAACGACTGGGTGACATTGTTCCCCTCCTTGTTCCCTTCCCAGTCTCCTCAGAAACGACTTGGTGACATAGTCCCCCTCCTTGTTTCCTTCCCAGACTCCTCAGAAACGACTTGGGGACATTGTTACCCTCCTCGTTCCCTTCCCAGACTCCTCAGAAACGACTTGATGATATTGTTCCCCTCCTTGTTCCCTTCCCAGACTCCTCAGAAACGACTTGGGGACATTGTTACCCTCCTCGTTCCCTTCCCAGACTCCTCAGAAACGACTTGGTGACATTGTTCCCCTCCTTGTTCCCTTCCCAGACTCCTCAGAAACGACTTGGTGACATTGTTCCCCTCCTTGTTCCCTTCCCAGACTCCTCAGAAACGACTTGGTGTCATTGTTCCCCTCCTTGTTCCCTTCCCAGACTCCTCAGAAACGACTTGGTGACATTGTTCGCCTCCTTGTTCCCTTCCCAGACTCCTCAGAAACGACTTGGTGACATTGTTACCCTCCTTGTTCCCTTCCCAGACTCCTCAGAAATGACTTGGTGTCATTGTTCCCCTCCTTGTTCCCTTCCCAGACTCCTCAGAAACGACTTGGTGACATTGTTCCCCTCCTTGTTCCCTTCCCAGACTCCTCAGAAACGACTTGGTGACATTGTTCCCCTCCTTGTTCCCTTCCCAGACTCCTCAGAAACGACTTGGGGACATTGTTACCCTACTCGTTCCCTTCCCAGACTCCTCAGAAACGACGTGGTGACATTGTTCCCCTCCTTGTTCCTTTCCCAGACTCCTCAGAAACGATTTGGTGACATTGTTCCCCTCCTTGTTCCCTTCCCAGACTCCTCAGAAACGACTTGGTGACATTGTTCGCCTCCTTGTTCACTTCCCAGACTCCTCAGAAACGACTTGGTGACATTGTTACCCTCCTTGTTCCCTTCCCAGACTCCTCAGAAATGACTTGGTGTCATTGTTCCCCTCCTTGTTCCCTTCCCAGACTCCTCAGATACGACTTGGTGACATTGTTACCCTCCTTGTTCCCTTCCCAGACTCCTCAGAAATGACTTGGTGTCATTGTTCCCCTCCCAGTTCCCTTCCCAGACTCCTCAGAAACGACTTGGTGACATTGTTCCCCTCCTTGTTTCCTTCCCAGACTCCTCAGAAACGACTTGGTGACATTGTTACCCTCCTTGTTCCCTTCCCAGACTCCTCAGAAACGACTTGGTGACATTGTTCCCCTCCTTGCTCCCTTCCCAGACTCCTCAGAAACGACTTGGTGTCATTGTTCCCCTCCTTGTTCCCTTCCCAGACTCCTCAGAAACGACTTGGTGACATTGTTCCCCTCCTTGTTCCCTTCCCAGACTCCTCAGAAACGACTTGGTGACATTGTTCCCCTGCTTGTTCCCTTCCCAGACTCCTCAGAAACGACTTGGTGACATTGTTCCCCTCCTTGTTCCCTTCCCAGACTCCTCAGAAACGACGTGGTGTCATTGTTCCCCTCCTTGTTCCCTTCCCAGACTCCTCAGAAACGACTGGGTGACATTGTTCCCCTCCTTGTTCCCTTCCCAGACTCCTCAGAAACGACTTGGTGACATTGTTCCCCTCCTTGTTCCCTTCCCAGACTCCTCAGAAACGACTTGGTGACATTGTTACCCTCCTTGTTCCCTTCCCAGACTCCTCAGAAATGACTTGGTGTCATTGTTCCCCTCCTTGTTCCCTTCCCAGACTCCTCAGAAACGACTTGGTGTCATTGTTCCCCTCCTTGTTCCCTTCCCAGACTCCTCAGAAACGACTTGGGGACATTGTTACCCTCCTCGTTCCCTTCCCAGACTCCTCAGAAATGACTTGATGATATTGTTCCCCTCCTTGTTCCCTTCCCAGACTCCTCAGAAACGACTTGGTGACATTGTTCCCCTCCTTGTTCCTTTCCCAGACTCCTCAGAAACGACTTGGTGACATTGTTCCCATCCTTGTTCCCTTCCCAGACTCCTCAGAAACGACTTGGTGTCATTGTTCCCCTCCCTGTTCCTTTCCCAGACTCCTCAGAAACGACTTGGTGACATTGTTCCCATCCTTGTTCCTTTCCCAGACTCCTCAGAAATGACTTGGTGTCATTGTTCCCCTCCCTGTTCCCTTCCCAGACTCCTCAGAAACGACTTGGTGACATTGTTCCCCTCCTTGTTTCCTTCCCAGACTCCTCAGAAACGACTTGGTGACATTGTTACCCTCCTTGTTCCCTTCCCAGACTCCTCAGAAACGACTTGGTGACTTTGTTCCCCTCCTTGTTCCCTTCCCAGACTCCTCAGAAACGACTTGGTGACATTGTTCCCCTCCTTGTTCCCTTCCCAGACTCCTCAGAAACGACGTGGTGTCATTGTTCCCCTCCTTGTTCCCTTCCCAGACTCCTCAGAAACGACTGGGTGACATTGTTCCCCTCCTTGTTCCCTTCCCAGACTCCTCAGAAACGACTTGGTGACATTGTTCCCCTCCTTGTTCCCTTCCCAGACTCCTCAGAAACAACTTGGTGACATTGTTACCCTCCTTGTTCCCTTCCCAGACTCCTCAGAAATGACTTGGTGACATTGTTCCCCTCCTTGTTCCCTTCCCAGACTCCTCAGAAACGACGTGGTGTCATTGTTCCCCTCCTTGTTCCCTTCCCAGACTCCTCAGAAACGACTGGGTGACATTGTTCCCCTCCTTGTTCCCTTCCCAGACTCCTCAGAAACGACTTGGTGACATTGTTACCCTCCTTGTTCCCTTCCCAGACTCCTCAGAAATGACTTGGTGTCATTGTTCCCCTCCCAGTTCCCTTCCCAGACTCCTCAGAAACGACTTGGTGACATTGTTCCCCTCCTTGTTTCCTTCCCAGACTCCTCAGAAACGACTTGGTGACATTGTTACCCTCCTTGTTCCCTTCCCAGACTCCTCAGAAACGACTTGGTGACATTGTTCCCCTCCTTGCTCCCTTCCCAGACTCCTCAGAAACGACTTGGTGTCATTGTTCCCCTCCTTGTTCCCTTCCCAGACTCCTCAGAAACGACTTGGTGACATTGTTCCCCTCCTTGTTCCCTTCCCAGACTCCTCAGAAACGACTTGGTGACATTGTTCCCCTCCTTGTTCCCTTCCCAGACTCCTCAGAAACGACTTGGTGACATTGTTCCCCTCCTTGTTCCCTTCCCAGACTCCTCAGAAACGACGTGGTGTCATTGTTCCCCTCCTTGTTCCCTTCCCAGACTCCTCAGAAACGACTGGGTGACATTGTTCCCCTCCTTGTTCCCTTCCCAGACTCCTCAGAAACGACTTGGTGACATTGTTCCCCTCCTTGTTCCCTTCCCAGACTCCTCAGAAACGACTTGGTGACATTGTTACCCTCCTTGTTCCCTTCCCAGACTCCTCAGAAACGACTTGGTGACATTGTTCCCCTCCTTGTTCCCTTCCCAGACTCCTCAGAAACGACTTGGTGACATTGTTCCCCTCCTTGTTCCCTTCCCAGACTCCTCAGAAACGACGTGGTGTCATTGTTCCCCTCCTTGTTCCCTTCCCAGACTACTCAGAAACGACTGGGTGACATTGTTCCCCTCCTTGTTCCCTTCCCAGACTCCTCAGAAACGTCTTGGGGACATTATTACCCTCCTTGTTCCCTTCCCAAACTCCTCAGAAACGACTTGGTGACATTGTTCCCCTCCTTGTTCCCTTGCCAGACTCCTCAGAAACGACTTGGTGACATTGTTCCCCTCCTTGTTCCCTTCCCAGACTCCTCAGAAACGACTTGGTGACATTGTTCCCCTCCTTGTTCCCTTCCCAGACTCCTCAGAAACGACGTGGTGTCATTGTTCCCCTCCTTGTTCCCTTCCCAGACTACTGAGAAACGACTGGGTGACATTGTTCCCCTCCTTGTTCCCTTCCCAGACTCCTCAGAAACGACTTGGTGTCATTGTTCCCCTCCTTGTTCCCTTCCCAGACTCCTCAGAAACGACTTGGTGACATTGTTCCCCTCCTTGTTCCTTTCCCAGACTCCTCAGAAACGACTTGGTGACATTGTTCCCATCCTTGTTCCCTTCCCAGACTCCTCAGAAACGACTTGGTGTCATTGTTCCCCTCCTTGTTCCCTTCCCAGACTCCTCAGAAACGACTTGGTGACATTGTTCGCCTCCTTGTTCACTTCCCAGACTCCTCAGAAACGACTTGGTGACATTGTTACCCTCCTTGTTCCCTTCCCAGACTCCTCAGAAATGACTTGGTGTCATTGTTCCCCTCCTTGTTCCCTTCCCAGACTCCTCAGAAACGACTTGGTGACATTGTTCCCCTCCTTGTTCCCTTCCCAGACTCCTCAGAAACGACTTGGTGACATTGCTACCCTCCTTGTTCCCTTCCCAGACTCCTCAGAAATGACTTGGTGTCATTGTTCCCCTCCTTGTTCCCTTCCCAGACTCCTCAGAAACGACTTGGTGTCATTGTTCCCCTCCTTGTTCCCTTCACAGACTCCTCAGAAACGACTTGGGGACATTGTTCCCCTACTTGTTCCCTTCCCAGACTCCTCAGAAACGACTGGGTGACATTGTTCCCCTCCTTGTTCCTGTCACGTTCTGACCTCTATTTCCTTTGTTTTTGTATTTATTTAGTATGGTCAGGGCGTGAGTTGGGTGGGCAGTCTATGTTTGTTTTTCTATGTTTTGGTCTAGTTCTATGTTCGGCCTGATATGGTTCTCAATCAGAGGCAGGTGTTCGTCATTGTCTCTGATTGGGAACCATATTTAGGTAGCCTGGGTTTCACTGTGTGTTTGTGGGTGATTGTTCCTGTCCTTAGTGTTAGTTTGCACCAGTTTAGGCTGTTTTCGGTTTTCATTACATTTATTATTTTGCACTGTTTGTATTTAGATTCGTGTTGCTATAGTCACAATAAACATGGATCGCAATCTACACGCCGCATTTTGGTCCGACTCTCCTTCACACCTAGAAAACCGTTACAGTTCCCTTCCCAGACTCCTCAGAAACGACTTGGTGACATTGTTCCCCTCCTTGTTCCCTTCCCAGACTCCTCAGAAACGACTTGGTGACATTGTTACCCTCCTTGTTCCCTTCCCAGACTCCTCAGAAATGACTTGGTGTCATTGTTCCCCTCCTTGTTCCCTTCCCAGACTCCTCAGAAACGACTTGGTGTCATTGTTCCCCTCCTTGTTCCCTTCCCAGACTCCTCAGAAACGTCTTGGGGACATTATTACCCTCCTTGTTCCCTTCCCAGACTCCTCAGAAACGACTTGGTGACATTGTTCCCCTCCTTGTTCCCTTCCCAGACTCCTCAGAAACGACTTGGGGACATTGTTACCCTACTCGTTCCCTTCCCAGACTCCTCAGAAACGACTTGGTGACATTGTTCCCCTCCTTGTTCCTTTCCCAGACTCCTCAGAAACGATTTGGTGACATTGTTCCCCTCCTTGTTCCCTTCCCAGACTCCTCAGAAACGACTTGGTGACATTGTTCGCCTCCTTGTTCACTTCCCAGACTCCTCAGAAACGACTTGGTGACATTGTTACCCTCCTTGTTCCCTTCCCAGACTCCTCAGAAATGACTTGGTGTCATTGTTCCCCTCCTTGTTCCCTTCCCAGACTCCTCAGAAACGACTTGGTGACATTGTTACCCTCCTTGTTCCCTTCCCAGACTCCTCAGAAATGACTTGGTGTCATTGTTCCCCTCCCTGTTCCCTTCCCAGACTCCTCAGAAACGACTTGGTGACATTGTTCCCCTCCTTGTTTCCTTCCCAGACTCCTCAGAAACGACTTGGTGACATTGTTCCCCTCCTTGTTCCCTTCCCAGACTCCTCAGAAACGACTTGGTGACATTGTTCCCCTCCTTGCTCCCTTCCCAGACTCCTCAGAAACGACTTGGTGTCATTGTTCCCCTCCTTGTTCCCTTCCCAGACTCCTCAGAAACGACTTGGTGACATTGTTCCCCTCCTTGTTCCCTTCCCAGACTCCTCAGAAACGACTTGGTGACATTGTTCCCCTCCTTGTTCCCTTCCCAGACTCCTCAGAAACGACTTGGTGACATTGTTCCCCTCCTTGTTCCCTTCCCAGACTCCTCAGAAACGACGTGGTGTCATTGTTCCCCTCCTTGTTCCCTTCCCAGACTCCTCAGAAACGACTGGGTGACATTGTTCCCCTCCTTGTTCCCTTCCCAGTCTCCTCAGAAACGACTTGGTGACATAGTCCCCCTCCTTGTTCCCTTCCCAGACTCCTCAGAAACGACTTGGGGACATTGTTACCCTCCTCGTTCCCTTCCCAGACTCCTCAGAAACGACTTGATGATATTGTTCCCCTCCTTGTTCCCTTCCCAGACTCCTCAGAAACAACTTGGGGACATTGTTACCCTCCTCGTTCCCTTCCCAGACTCCTCAGAAACGACTTGGTGACATTGTTCCCCTCCTTGTTCCCTTCCCAGACTCCTCAGAAACGACTTGGTGACATTGTTCCCCTCCTTGTTCCCTTCCCAGACTCCTCAGAAACGACTTGGTGTCATTGTTCCCCTCCTTGTTCCCTTCCCAGACTCCTCAGAAACGACTTGGTGACATTGTTCGCCTCCTTGTTCCCTTCCCAGACTCCTCAGAAACGACTTGGTGACATTGTTACCCTCCTTGTTCCCTTCCCAGACTCCTCAGAAATGACTTGGTGTCATTGTTCCCCTCCTTGTTCCCTTCCCAGACTCCTCAGAAACGACTTGGTGACATTGTTCCCCTCCTTGTTCCCTTCCATGACTCCTCAAAAACGACTTGGTGACATTGTTCCCCTCCTTGTTCCCTTCCCAGACTCCTCAGAAACAACTTGGTGACATTGTTCCCCTCCTTGTTCCCTTCCCAGACTCCTCAGAAACGACTTGGTGACATTGTTCCCCTCCTTGTTCCCTTCCCAGTCTCCTCAGAAACGACTTGGTGACATAGTCCCCCTCCTTGTTCCCTTCCCAGACTCCTCAGAAACGACTTGGGGACATTGTTACCCTCCTCGTTCCCTTCCCAGACTCCTCAGAAACGACTTGATGATATTGTTCCCCTCCTTGTTCCCTTCCCAGACTCCTCAGAAACGACTTGGGGACATTGTTACCCTCCTCGTTCCCTTCCCAGACTCCTCAGAAACGACTTGGTGACATTGTTCCCCTCCTTGTTCCCTTCCCAGACTCCTCAGAAACGACTTGGTGACATTGTTCCCCTCCTTGTTCCCTTCCCAGACTCCTCAGAAACGACTTGGTGTCATTGTTCCCCTCCTTGTTCCCTTCCCAGACTCCTCAGAAACGACTTGGTGACATTGTTCGCCTCCTTGTTCCCTTCCCAGACTCCTCAGAAACGACTTGGTGACATTGTTACCCTCCTTGTTCCCTTCCCAGACTCCTCAGAAATGACTTGGTGTCATTGTTCCCCTCCTTGTTCCCTTCCCAGACTCCTCAGAAACGACTTGGTGACATTGTTCCCCTCCTTGTTCCCTTCCCAGACTCCTCAGAAACGACTTGGTGACATTGTTCCCCTCCTTGTTCCCTTCCCAGACTCCTCAGAAACGACTTGGGGACATTGTTACCCTACTCGTTCCCTTCCCAGACTCCTCAGAAACGACTTGGTGACATTGTTCCCCTCCTTGTTCCCTTCCCAGACTCCTCAGAAACGACTTGGTGACATTGTTCCCCTCCTTGTTCCCTTCCCAGACTCCTCAGAAACGACTTGGTGTCATTGTTCCCCTCCTTGTTCCCTTCCCAGACTCCTCAGAAACGACTTGGTGACATTGTTCGCCTCCTTGTTCCCTTCCCAGACTCCTCAGAAACGACTTGGTGACATTGTTACCCTCCTTGTTCCCTTCCCAGACTCCTCAGAAATGACTTGGTGTCATTGTTCCCCTCCTTGTTCCCTTCCCAGACTCCTCAGAAACGACTTGGTGACATTGTTCCCCTCCTTGTTCCCTTCCATGACTCCTCAAAAACGACTTGGTGACATTGTTCCCCTCCTTGTTCCCTTCCCAGACTCCTCAGAAACAACTTGGTGACATTGTTCCCCTCCTTGTTCCCTTCCCAGACTCCTCAGAAACGACTTGGTGACATTGTTCCCCTCCTTGTTCCCTTCCCAGTCTCCTCAGAAACGACTTGGTGACATAGTCCCCCTCCTTGTTCCCTTCCCAGACTCCTCAGAAACGACTTGGGGACATTGTTACCCTCCTCGTTCCCTTCCCAGACTCCTCAGAAACGACTTGATGATATTGTTCCCCTCCTTGTTCCCTTCCCAGACTCCTCAGAAACGACTTGGGGACATTGTTACCCTCCTCGTTCCCTTCCCAGACTCCTCAGAAACGACTTGGTGACATTGTTCCCCTCCTTGTTCCCTTCCCAGACTCCTCAGAAACGACTTGGTGACATTGTTCCCCTCCTTGTTCCCTTCCCAGACTCCTCAGAAACGACTTGGTGTCATTGTTCCCCTCCTTGTTCCCTTCCCAGACTCCTCAGAAACGACTTGGTGACATTGTTCGCCTCCTTGTTCCCTTCCCAGACTCCTCAGAAACGACTTGGTGACATTGTTACCCTCCTTGTTCCCTTCCCAGACTCCTCAGAAATGACTTGGTGTCATTGTTCCCCTCCTTGTTCCCTTCCCAGACTCCTCAGAAACGACTTGGTGACATTGTTCCCCTCCTTGTTCCCTTCCCAGACTCCTCAGAAACGACTTGGTGACATTGTTCCCCTCCTTGTTCCCTTCCCAGACTCCTCAGAAACGACTTGGGGACATTGTTACCCTACTCGTTCCCTTCCCAGACTCCTCAGAAACGACTTGGTGACATTGTTCCCCTCCTTGTTCCTTTCCCAGACTCCTCAGAAACGATTTGGTGACATTGTTCCACTCCTTGTTCCCTTCCCAGACTCCTCAGAAACGACTTGGTGACATTGTTCGCCTCCTTGTTCACTTCCCAGACTCCTCAGAAACGACTTGGTGACATTGTTACCCTCCTTGTTCCCTTCCCAGACTCCTCAGAAATGACTTGGTGTCATTGTTCCCCTCCTTGTTCCCTTCCCAGACTCCTCAGAAACGACTTGGTGACATTGTTACCCTCCTTGTTCCCTTCCCAGACTCCTCAGAAATGACTTGGTGTCATTGTTCCCCTCCCTGTTCCCTTCCCAGACTCCTCAGAAACGACTTGGTGACATTGTTCCCCTCCTTGTTTCCTTCCCAGACTCCTCAGAAACGACTTGGTGACATTGTTACCCTCCTTGTTCCCTTCCCAGACTCCTCAGAAACGACTTGGTGACATTGTTCCCCTCCTTGCTCCCTTCCCAGACTCCTCAGAAACGACTTGGTGTCATTGTTCCCCTCCTTGTTCCCTTCCCAGACTCCTCAGAAACGACTTGGTGACATTGTTCCCCTCCTTGTTCCCTTCCCAGACTCCTCAGAAACGACTTGGTGACATTGTTCCCCTCCTTGTTCCCTTCCCAGACTCCTCAGAAACGACTTGGTGACATTGTTCCCCTCCTTGTTCCCTTCCCAGACTCCTCAGAAACGACGTGGTGTCATTGTTCCCCTCCTTGTTCCCTTCCCAGACTCCTCAGAAACGACTGGGTGACATTGTTCCCCTCCTTGTTCCCTTCCCAGTCTCCTCAGAAACGACTTGGTGACATAGTCCCCCTCCTTGTTCCCTTCCCAGACTCCTCAGAAACGACTTGGGGACATTGTTACCCTCCTCGTTCCCTTCCCAGACTCCTCAGAAACGACTTGATGATATTGTTCCCCTCCTTGTTCCCTTCCCAGACTCCTCAGAAACGACTTGGGGACATTGTTACCCTCCTCGTTCCCTTCCCAGACTCCTCAGAAACGACTTGGTGACATTGTTCCCCTCCTTGTTCCCTTCCCAGACTCCTCAGAAACGACTTGGTGACATTGTTCCCCTCCTTGTTCCCTTCCCAGACTCCTCAGAAACGACTTGGTGTCATTGTTCCCCTCCTTGTTCCCTTCCCAGACTCCTCAGAAACGACTTGGTGACATTGTTCGCCTCCTTGTTCCCTTCCCAGACTCCTCAGAAACGACTTGGTGACATTGTTACGCTCCTTGTTCCCTTCCCAGACTCCTCAGAAATGACTTGGTGTCATTGTTCCCCTCCTTGTTCCCTTCCCAGACTCCTCAGAAACGACTTGGTGACATTGTTCCCCTCCTTGTTCCCTTCCCAGACTCCTCAGAAACGACTTGGTGACATTGTTCCCCTCCTTGTTCCCTTCCCAGACTCCTCAGAAACGACTTGGGGACATTGTTCCCCTACTCGTTCCCTTCCCAGACTCCTCAGATACGACTTGGTGACATTGTTACCCTCCTTGTTCCCTTCCCAGACTCCTCAGAAATGACTTGGTGTCATTGTTCCCCTCCCAGTTCCCTTCCCAGACTCCTCAGAAACGACTTGGTGACATTGTTCCCCTCCTTGTTTCCTTCCCAGACTCCTCAGAAACGACTTGGTGACATTGTTACCCTCCTTGTTCCCTTCCCAGACTCCTCAGAAACGACTTGGTGACATTGTTCCCCTCCTTGCTCCCTTCCCAGACTCCTCAGAAACGACTTGGTGTCATTGTTCCCCTCCTTGTTCCCTTCCCAGACTCCTCAGAAACGACTTGGTGACATTGTTCCCCTCCTTGTTCCCTTCCCAGACTCCTCAGAAACGACTTGGTGACATTGTTCCCCTCCTTGTTCCCTTCCCAGACTCCTCAGAAACGACTTGGTGACATTGTTCCCCTCCTTGTTCCCTTCCCAGACTCCTCAGAAACGACTTGGTGTCATTGTTCCCCTCCTTGTTCCCTTCCCAGACTCCTCAGAAACGACTTGGTGACATTGTTCCCCTCCTTGTTCCCTTCCCAGACTCCTCAGAAACGACTTGGTGTCATTGTTCCCCTCCTTGTTCCCTTCCCAGACTCCTCAGAAACGACTTGGGGACATTGTTACCCTCCTCGTTCCCTTCCCAGACTCCTCAGAAATGACTTGATGATATTGTTCCCCTCCTTGTTCCCTTCCCAGACTCCTCAGAAACGACTTGGTGACATTGTTCCCCTCCTTGTTCCTTTCCCAGACTCCTCAGAAACGACTTGGTGACATTGTTCCCATCCTTGTTCCCTTCCCAGACTCCTCAGAAACGACTTGGTGTCATTGTTCCCCTCCCTGTTCCTTTCCCAGACTCCTCAGAAACGACTTGGTGACATTGTTCCCCTCCTTGTTCCCTTCCCAGACTCCTCAGAAATGACTTGGTGTCATTGTTCCCCTCCCTGTTCCCTTCCCAGACTCCTCAGAAACGACTTGGTGACATTGTTCCCCTCCTTGTTTCCTTCCCAGACTCCTCAGAAACGACTTGGTGACATTGTTACCCTCCTTGTTCCCTTCCCAGACTCCTCAGAAACGACTTGGTGACATTGTTCCCCTCCTTGTTCCCTTCCCAGACTCCTCAGAAACGACTTGGTGACATTGTTCCCCTCCTTGTTCCCTTCCCAGACTCCTCAGAAACGACGTGGTGTCATTGTTCCCCTCCTTGTTCCCTTCCCAGACTCCTCAGAAACGACTGGGTGACATTGTTCCCCTCCTTGTTCCCTTCCCAGACTCCTCAGAAACGACTTGGTGACATTGTTCCCCTCCTTGTTCCCTTCCCAGACTCCTCAGAAACAACTTGGTGACATTGTTACCCTCCTTGTTCCCTTCCCAGACTCCTCAGAAATGACTTGGTGACATTGTTCCCCTCCTTGTTCCCTTCCCAGACTCCTCATAAACGACGTGGTGTCATTGTTCCCCTCCTTGTTCCCTTCCCAGACTCCTCAGAAACGACTGGGTGACATTGTTCCCCTCCTTGTTCCCTTCCCAGACTCCTCAGAAACGACTTGGTGACATTGTTACCCTCCTTGTTCCCTTCCCAGACTCCTCAGAAATGACTTGGTGTCATTGTTCCCCTCCCAGTTCCCTTCCCAGACTCCTCAGAAACGACTTGGTGACATTGTTCCCCTCCTTGTTTCCTTCCCAGACTCCTCAGAAACGACTTGGTGACATTGTTACCCTCCTTGTTCCCTTCCCAGACTCCTCAGAAACGACTTGGTGACATTGTTCCCCTCCTTGCTCCCTTCCCAGACTCCTCAGAAACGACTTGGTGTCATTGTTCCCCTCCTTGTTCCCTTCCCAGACTCCTCAGAAACGACTTGGTGACATTGTTCCCCTCCTTGTTCCCTTCCCAGACTCCTCAGAAACGACTTGGTGACATTGTTCCCCTCCTTGTTCCCTTCCCAGACTCCTCAGAAACGACTTGGTGACATTGTTCCCCTCCTTGTTCCCTTCCCAGACTCCTCAGAAACGACGTGGTGTCATTGTTCCCCTCCTTGTTCCCTTCCCAGACTCCTCAGAAACGACTGGGTGACATTGTTCCCCTCCTTGTTCCCTTCCCAGACTCCTCAGAAACGACTTGGTGACATTGTTCCCCTCCTTGTTCCCTTCCCAGACTCCTCAGAAACGACTTGGTGACATTGTTACCCTCCTTGTTCCCTTCCCAGACTCCTCAGAAACGACTTGGTGTCATTGTTCCCCTCCTTGTTCCCTTCCCAGACTCCTCAGAAACGACTTGGGGACATTGTTACCCTCCTCGTTCCCTTCCCAGACTCCTCAGAAACGACTTGATGATATTGTTCCCCTCCTTGTTCCCTTCCCAGACTCCTCAGAAACGACTTGGTGACATTGTTCCCCTCCTTGTTCCTTTCCCAGACTCCTCAGAAACGACTTGGTGACATTGTTCCCATCCTTGTTCCCTTCCCAGACTCCTCAGAAACGACTTGGTGTCATTGTTCCCCTCCCTGTTCCTTTCCCAGACTCCTCAGAAACGACTTGGTGACATTGTTCCCATCCTTGTTCCCTTCCCAGATTCCTCAGAAATGACTTGGTGTCATTGTTCCCCTCCCTGTTCCCTTCCCAGACTCCTCAGAAACGACTTGGTGACATTGTTCCCCTCCTTGTTTCCTTCCCAGACTCCTCAGAAACGACTTGGTGTCATTGTTCCCCTCCCTGTTCCTTTCCCAGACTCCTCAGAAACGACTTGGTGACATTGTTCCCATCCTTGTTCCCTTCCCAGACTCCTCAGAAATGACTTGGTGTCATTGTTCCCCTCCCTGTTCCCTTCCCAGACTCCTCAGAAACGACTTGGTGACATTGTTCCCCTCCTTGTTTCCTTCCCAGACTCCTCAGAAACGACTTGGTGACATTGTTACCCTCCTTGTTCCCTTCCCAGACTCCTCAGAAACGACTTGGTGACATTGTTCCCCTCCTTGTTCCCTTCCCAGACTCCTCAGAAACGACTTGGTGACATTGTTCCCCTCCTTGTTCCCTTCCCAGACTCCTCAGAAACGACGTGGTGTCATTGTTCCCCTCCTTGTTCCCTTCCCAGACTCCTCAGAAACGACTGGGTGACATTGTTCCCCTCCTTGTTCCCTTCCCAGACTCCTCAGAAACGACTTGGTGACATTGTTCCCCTCCTTGTTCCCTTCCCAGACTCCTCAGAAACAACTTGGTGACATTGTTACCCTCCTTGTTCCCTTCCCAGACTCCTCAGAAATGACTTGGTGACATTGTTCCCCTCCTTGTTCCCTTCCCAGACTCCTCAGAAACGACGTGGTGTCATTGTTCCCCTCCTTGTTCCCTTCCCAGACTCCTCAGAAACGACTGGGTGACATTGTTCCCCTCCTTGTTCCCTTCCCAGACTCCTCAGAAACGACTTGGTGACATTGTTACCCTCCTTGTTCCCTTCCCAGACTCCTCAGAAATGACTTGGTGTCATTGTTCCCCTCCCAGTTCCCTTCCCAGACTCCTCAGAAACGACTTGGTGACATTGTTCCCCTCCTTGTTTCCTTCCCAGACTCCTCAGAAACGACTTGGTGACATTGTTACCCTCCTTGTTCCCTTCCCAGACTCCTCAGAAACGACTTGGTGACATTGTTCCCCTCCTTGCTCCCTTCCCAGACTCCTCAGAAACGACTTGGTGTCATTGTTCCCCTCCTTGTTCCCTTCCCAGACTCCTCAGAAACGACTTGGTGACATTGTTCCCCTCCTTGTTCCCTTCCCAGACTCCTCAGAAACGACTTGGTGACATTGTTCCCCTCCTTGTTCCCTTCCCAGACTCCTCAGAAACGACTTGATGACATTGTTCCCCTCCTTGTTCCCTTCCCAGACTCCTCAGAAACGACGTGGTGTCATTGTTCCCCTCCTTGTTCCCTTCCCAGACTCCTCAGAAACGACTGGGTGACATTGTTCCCCTCCTTGTTCCCTTCCCAGACTCCTCAGAAACGACTTGGTGACATTGTTCCCCTCCTTGTTCCCTTCCCAGACTCCTCAGAAACGACTTGGTGACATTGTTACCCTCCTTGTTCCCTTCCCAGACTCCTCAGAAACGACTTGGGGACATTGTTACCCTCCTCGTTCCCTTCCCAGACTCCTCAGAAACGACTTGATGATATTGTTCCCCTCCTTGTTCCCTTCCCAGACTCCTCAGAAACGACTTGGTGACATTGTTCCCCTCCTTGTTCCTTTCCCAGACTCCTCAGAAACGACTTGGTGACATTGTTCCCATCCTTGTTCCCTTCCCAGACTCCTCAGAAACGACTTGGTGTCATTGTTCCCCTCCCTGTTCCTTTCCCAGACTCCTCAGAAACGACTTGGTGACATTGTTCCCATCCTTGTTCCCTTCCCAGACTCCTCAGAAACGACTTGGTGACATTGTTCCCCTCCTTGTTCCCTTCCCAGACTCCTCAGAAATGACTTGGTGACATTGTTCCCCTCCTTGTTCCCTTCCCAGACTCCTCAGAAACGACGTGGTGTCATTGTTCCCCTCCTTGTTCCCTTCCCAGACTCCTCAGAAACGACTGGGTGACATTGTTCCCCTCCTTGTTCCCTTCCCAGATTCCTCAGAAACGACTTGGTGACATTGTTCCCCTCCTTGTTCCCTTCCCAGACTCCTCAGAAACGACTTGGTGACATTGTTACCCTCCTTGTTCCCTTCCCAGACTCCTCAGAAATGACTTGGTGTCATTGTTCCCCTCCTTGTTCCCTTCCCAGACTCCTCAGAAACGACTTGGTGTCATTGTTCCCCTCCTTGTTCCCTTCCCAGACTCCTCAGAAACGACTTTGGGACATTGTTCCCCTCCTTGTTCCCTTCCCAGACTCCTCAGAAACGACTTGGTGACATTGTCCCCCTCCTTGTTCCCTTCCCAGACTCCTCAGAAACGACTTGGGGACATTGTTACCCTCCTCGTTCCCTTCCCAGACTCCTCAGAAACGACTTGATGATATTGTTCCCCTCCTTGTTCCCTTCCCAGACTCCTCAGAAACGACTTGGTGACATTGTTCCCCTCCTTGTTCCTTTCCCAGACTCCTCAGAAACGACTTGGTGACATTGTTCCCATCCTTGTTCCCTTCCCAGACTCCTCAGAAACGACTTGGTGTCATTGTTCCCCTCCTTGTTCCCTTCCCAGACTCCTCAGAAACGACTTGGTGACATTGTTCGCCTCCTTGTTCACTTCTCAGACTCCTCAGAAACGACTTGGTGACATTGTTACCCTCCTTGTTCCCTTCCCAGACTCCTCAGAAATGACTTGGTGTCATTGTTCCCCTCCTTGTTCCCTTCCCAGACTCCTCAGAAACGAATTGGTGACATTGTTACCCTCCTTGTTCCCTTCCCAGACTCCTCAGAAACGACTTGGTGACATTGTTCCTCTCCTTGCTCCCTTCCCAGACTCCTCAGAAACGACTTGGTGTCATTGTTCCCCTCCTTGTTCCCTTCCCAGACTCCTCAGAAACGACTTGGTGACATTGTTCCCCTCCTTGTTCCCTTCCCAGACTCCTCAGAAAAGACTTGGTGACATTGTTCCCCTCCTTGTTCCCTTCCCAGACTCCTCAGAAACGACTTGGTGACATTGTTCCCCTCCTTGTTCCCTTCCCAGACTCCTCAGAAACGACGTGGTGTCATTGTTCCCCTCCTTGTTCCCTTCCCAGACTCCTCAGAAACGACTGGGTGACATTGTTCCCCTCCTTGTTCCCTTCCCAGACTCCTCAGAAACGACTTGGTGACATTGTTCCCCTCCTTGTTCCCTTCCCAGACTCCTCAGAAACGACTTGGTGACATTGTTACCCTCCTTGTTCCCTTCCCAGACTCCTCAGAAATGACTTGGTGTCATTGTTCCCCTCCTTGTTCCCTTCCCAGACTCCTCAGAAACGACTTGGTGTCATTGTTCCCCTCCTTGTTCCCTTCCCAGACTCCTCAGAAACGACTTTGGGACATTGTTCCCCTCATTGTTCCCTTCCCAGACTCCTCAGAAACGACTTGGTGACATAGTCCCCCTCCTTGTTCCCTTCCCAGACTCCTCAGAAACGACTTGGGGACATTGTTACCCTCCTCGTTCCCTTCCCAGACTCCTCAGAAACGACTTGATGATATTGTTCCCCTCCTTGTTCCCTTCCCAGACTCCTCAGAAACGACTTGGTGACATTGTTCCCCTCCTTGTTCCCTTCCCAGACTCCTCAGAAACGACGTGGTGTCATTGTTCCCCTCCTTGTTCCCTTCCCAGACTCCTCAGAAACGACTGGGTGACATTGTTCCCCTCCTTGTTCCCTTCCCAGACTCCTCAGAAACGACTTGGTGTCATTGTTCCCCTCCTTGTTCCCTTCCCAGACTCATCAGAAACGACTTGGTGACATTGTTCCCCTCCTTGTTCCCTTCCCAGACTCCTCAGAAACGACTTGGTGACATTGTTCCCCTCCTTGTTCCCTTCCCAGACTCCTCAGAAACGACTTGGTGACATTGTTCCCCTCCTTGTTCCCTTCCCAGACTCCTCAGAAACGACTTGGTGAAATTGTTACCCTCCTTGTTCCCTTCCCAGACTCCTCAGAAACGACTTGGTGTCATTGTTCCCCTCCTTGTTCCCTTCCCAGACTCCTCAGAAACGACTTGGTGTCATTGTTCCCCTCCTTGTTCCCTTCCCAGACTCCTCAGAAACGACTTTGGGACATTGTTCCCCTCCTTGTTCCCTTCCCAGACTCCTCAGAAACGACTTGGTGACATTGTTCCCCTCCTTGTTCCCTTCCCAGACTCCTCAGAAACGACTTGGTGACATTGTTCCCCTCCTTGTTCCCTTCCCAGACTCCTCAGAAACGACTTGGTGTCATTGTTCCCCTCCTTGTTCCCTTCCCAGACTCCTCAGAAACGACTTGGGGACATTATTACCCTCCTTGTTCCCTTCCCAGACTCCTCAGAAACGACTTGGTGACATTGTTCCCCTCCTTGTTCCCTTCCCAGACTCTTCAGAAACGACTTGGTGTCATTGTTCCCCTCCTTGTTCCCTTCCCAGACTCCTCAGAAACGACTTGGTGACATTGTTACCCTCCTTGTTCCCTTCCCAGACTCCTCAGAAATGACTTGGTGTCATTGTTCCCCTCCTTGTTCCCTTCCCAGACTCCTCAGAAACGACTTGGTGTCATTGTTCCCCTCCTTGTTCCCTTCCCAGACTCCTCAGAAACGACTTTGGGACATTGTTCCCCTCATTGTTCCCTTCCCAGACTCCTCAGAAACGACTTGGTGACATAGTCCCCCTCCTTGTTCCCTTCCCAGACTCCTCAGAAACGACTTGGGGACATTGTTACCCTCCTCGTTCCCTTCCCAGACTCCTCAGAAACGACTTGATGATATTGTTCCCCTCCTTGTTCCCTTCCCAGACTCCTCAGAAACGACTTGGTGACATTGTTCCCCTCCTTGTTCCCTTCCCAGACTCCTCAGAAACGACGTGGTGTCATTGTTCCCCTCCTTGTTCCCTTCCCAGACTCCTCAGAAACGACTGGGTGACATTGTTCCCCTCCTTGTTCCCTTCCCAGACTCCTCAGAAACGACTTGGTGTCATTGTTCCCCTCCTTGTTCCCTTCCCAGACTCATCAGAAACGACTTGGTGACATTGTTCCCCTCCTTGTTCCCTTCCCAGACTCCTCAGAAACGACTTGGTGACATTGTTCCCCTCCTTGTTCCCTTCCCAGACTCCTCAGAAACGACTTGGTGACATTGTTCCCCTCCTTGTTCCCTTCCCAGACTCCTCAGAAACGACTTGGTGAAATTGTTACCCTCCTTGTTCCCTTCCCAGACTCCTCAGAAACGACTTGGTGTCATTGTTCCCCTCCTTGTTCCCTTCCCAGACTCCTCAGAAACGACTTGGTGTCATTGTTCCCCTCCTTGTTCCCTTCCCAGACTCCTCAGAAACGACTTTGGGACATTGTTCCCCTCCTTGTTCCCTTCCCAGACTCCTCAGAAACGACTTGGTGACATTGTTCCCCTCCTTGTTCCCTTCCCAGACTCCTCAGAAACGACTTGGTGACATTGTTCCCCTCCTTGTTCCCTTCCCAGACTCCTCAGAAACGACTTGGTGTCATTGTTCCCCTCCTTGTTCCCTTCCCAGACTCCTCAGAAACGACTTGGGGACATTATTACCCTCCTTGTTCCCTTCCCAGACTCCTCAGAAACGACTTGGTGACATTGTTCCCCTCCTTGTTCCCTTCCCAGACTCTTCAGAAACGACTTGGTGTCATTGTTCCCCTCCTTGTTCCCTTCCCAGACTCCTCAGAAACGACTTGGTGACATTGTTCCCATCCTTGTTCCCTTCAATACCTTACATACCTTAAGGGAACATTTCGGCATTTCGTGTATGATCAGTGAGAAAGTCCATATTGCAAATGTACGGTCCCTTACCAGACGTCCGAAATCGTTTGTAAAATTCGCGGTCGGCGTCGGGCCGTGCGGTAGGTCCGGACCTACCGGGAAGTCATCGAATGAACTTTGTCGGACGTTCGGTTTCCTTTTTAAAAAAAAAACAAGTTTTGGACCGTTTTTCCGCCGTCCCGGACATTCCCACCAGATGGCATACGGAATCATATGGCAATTTGGCAAAACATCACGAGGCACGACGGGGCCTTATCTCAAAAACGGAAAATATTTCGAAGCCGAAACTTGGTGAGCGTAGGTTTGGCGTAACGGGCAGTTGGCCCCGAAAGGGATGCCGAACGGGATGGCGTCTAGGCCTCGACGGTTTTTGAGTTACGGCCATTTTTCTGGGATTAAAGGCTTAAAATGGAAGTAGAGAAATTATTTTTCCACTTCAGGTCAAAGTCAAGGAGCCTCCGGTGTCAATAAAAAAAGAACCAGCCATTTATCTATCGTCATTTAAGAGAAACGGAACAATGACAAATTGGTGATGGTCACAAATAGGCGTTTTTTTTTTTCAACGGTTACAGATCCAGTTGCAGGGTGTTCATACGAATCTTTTTAAAGTGTGCTGCGGAGCTCTGCGACATTTCTGTGATTTTCTATGATTTTCTGAAATAACACAATAACTCAGTTCTTAACGTAAAGAGTTAAAACTCAGGATTATGTAAAGGCATACCCCAATCAGGATATGAGTTTATTTATAGCTTCCTGTGCCAACCAGAAGTGCCTTAAATGGTGTCATAGTGGCTGTTTCCAAGGGTTAAAAAGGTCAGATCTTTTCAAAACTTCATATGTGTGATTAGGCAACCCCCATAAACTGTAAGTCAGTCATTTCTCCCAACAGATGTCAAAGAAAAGCTCTCACACACACACACACACAGCAAGGATGGAGTGACAAAGACACAGAGAGCAGGCAATGCAATGCATTACCATAATCCCTAGGCCGTGACGAGTTCAACGAGATATCCCGCTTGACCGTAGCTCGCTAGGTCTAGGCGCAGCGAGCATTAGAATAGTAGGCCCAAAATGAAGCCTGCCCCACAATGTCATTTGCTTTTGAGTGACAGTGAGAGAACCGTTAGGGTCAGAAGAAAAATTCCACCACATGAATGTTCCTAAGGTCCTCCCGATCTGAACAAGCCTAACCTTGGCCGTGTGGCATTAACCCTTCACAGTAAAACAGGGTTTTTTGATCTCACAGATTACAGTGACATCTCTCCCCATAGGAATACATAGCCTGCACCACAAAATTCAACCTGAAGCCTATATGGGTTATGAATGCCGTATGAACCTGTCTTCGGTACCAGTCCATCAGGCCACTATGAGGTCTACCTGTGTCGAATATAAGCTTCCTGGACCAACCGGAAGTGGTTAAAATGCCCCTAAAAGTGTATATCCATACCCTGCCTGCAGTTTGACAGACATAGTGCATTCAGGCCTGTGTAAATCAGTCAATTCTTAACGTAAATACTTAAAACTCAGGATTCTGTAAAAGCATACCCCAATGAGGATATGTGGTGACTTTTAGCTTCCTGTGCCAACCGGAAGTGCCATAATTGGTGTCTCAGGGGCTGTTTCGAAGGGTTAAAAAAGTCAGATCTGTCCAAAACTTCATATATGTGATTAGGCAACCCCCATGAACTGTAAATCAGTAATTTTTCCCAAAGAAAATCAAAGGAAAAAAAAAATCACACTAAAACACAACCTGGAAGGAGGGACGTATTGGGGTGCGTAGAGACAGACAGTGGCTGCAATAGTTAGCTTTGTTCGAGCTAAAAAAGAACGGTCGGACCTAGAGTTCCAAAACTTTAGAAACCTGTTCTAGACCTCCGGTCGATGGTGCGTGGCGAGTTACGTGGCTCTAGACGGTTCTCGGACCGAGAAACAGCCTCGTACATTTGCAATAACTTCAATTCATTTTTGCATCACGAAAATGACGACGTTTAGAAAAGTCTCAGAGACGCAAGGCTAGGTGCGTTGAAACCGGCTCGGCCCATAGAGACGGACCCCAACGTTTCTGTCCGATAGCTCGTTCAAGGACCCCGTAGCAAGGCATGGAAATAAGTGGATTTTCAGCACCAATTAGGGTTTTTCTCGGACACCAAATGACCTATCGAGCCGAAACTCGGGATTCGGGGTCGCCTCACATAGGCCTTCGCATAATGTCCGAACTGGACCCGCAGCTAGAACGTAACTATCTGTTTTACCTTTTTATTATGTTTTCAACTGAAGGCGCTGTGAATTATGGGCCTGCTCTGACATATGTGATAGTTGGCTACTAAATGAGTAGGAAAAAGTGGGTTTGGTGTCAATTGATATGCATTTGGTGTCATAATGACATCTAATTGACTGATGGACACTGACTTGCTAGTTGACTTTTGTACATTTGCAATATGTTTAAACGGAGAGGGACCATCACCAAAATGGCATTCTGAAATCAACACAAAAAATGGCATCACCATAGTCTCCAGACTGTGCCGAGTTCAACGAGACGCCCCGCTTGACCGTAGCTCGTTCTGAGTGCAGCAAACTTGAAAAAAAGAAGGCCCAAAATGAAGCCTGCACCACAATGTCATTTGATTTTGGGTGGCAGTGAGAGAACCGTTAGGGTGAGAAGCACAATACCACCACATGAATGTTCCTAAGGTCCCCCCGATCTGAACAAGCCTAACCTTGACCGTGTGGCATTAACCCTTCACAGTAAAACAGGGTTTTTTGATCTCACAGATTACAGTGACATCTCTCCCCATAGGAATACATAGCCTGCACCACAAAATTCAACCTGAAGCCTATATGGGTTATGAATGCCGTATGAACCTGTCTTCGGTACCAGTCCATCAGGCCACTATGAGGTCTACATGTGTCGAATCTAAGCTTCCTGGAGCAACCGGAAGTGGTTAAAATGCCCCTAAAAGTGTTTACCCATACACTGCCTGCAGTTTGATAGACATAGTGCATTCAACCCTGTGTAGATCAGTCAATTCTTAACGTAAAGACTTAAAACTCGGGATTCTGTAAGTGGCCATGTCAATCAAGACATGTGTTTACTTATAGCTTCCTGTGCCAACCGGAAGTGCCTTTAATTGGGTCACACTCTCTGTTTCGAAGGGTTAAAAAAGTCACATCTCTCCAAAACTTCATATGTGTGACTAGGT
Organism: Oncorhynchus mykiss; assembly: GCF_057628025.1. Classification (NCBI taxonomy): domain Eukaryota; kingdom Metazoa; phylum Chordata; class Actinopteri; order Salmoniformes; family Salmonidae; genus Oncorhynchus; species Oncorhynchus mykiss. The sequence continues at coordinate 49,827,080 of NC_143041.1, read as the reverse complement.
AACCCTTCTGAACTGTAAATCAGTCATTAATCCCAACAGATGTCAAAGAAAAGCTCCCTCACACACACACAGGATGGATGGAGTGATAAAGTGCGGTGCTTAAAGACACAGAGAGCAGGAAATGGCATTACCATAATCCCTAGGTCGTACCGAGTTCAACGAGATATCCCGCTTGACCGTAGCTCGCTCGGTCTAGGCGCAGCGACCATTAGAATAGTAGGCCCAAAATGAAGCCTGCACCACAATGTCATTTGCTTTTGGGTGACAGTGAGAGAACCGTTAGAGTGAGAAGAAAAATTCCACCACATGAATGTTCCTAAGGTCCTCCCGATCTGAACAAGCCTAACCTTGACCGTGTGGCATTAACCCTTAACAGTAAAATAGTGTTTTTTGATCTCACAGATTACAGTGTCATCTCTCCCCATAGGAATACATTGCCTGCACCCCTAATTTCAACCTGAGGCCTATGTGGGTTATGAATGCCGTATGAACCTGTCTTCGGTACCAGTCCATCAGGCCACTATGAGGTCTACTTGTGTTGATTCTAAGCTTCCTGGACCAACCGGAAGTGGTTAAAATGCCCCTAAAAGTGTTTACCCATACACTGCATGCAGTTTGATAGACATAGTGCATTCAACCCTGTGTAGATCAGTCAATTCTTAACGTAAGGACTTAAAACTCAGGATTCTGTAACAGCATACCCCAATGAGGATATGTGTTGATTTATAACTTCCTGTGCCAACCGGAAGTGCCATAATTGGTGTCTCAGGGGCTGTTTCGAAGGGTTAAAAAAGTCTGATCTTTCCAAAACTTCATATGTGTGATTAGGCAACCCCCATGAACTGTAAATCAGTCATTTTTCCCAAAAAAATTCAAAGGAAAAAAAAATCACACTAAAACACAACTTGGAAGGAGGGACTTATTGGGGTGCGTAGAGACAGACAGTGGCTGCAATAGTTAGCTTTGTTGGAGCTAAAAAAGAACCGTCGGACCTAGAGTTCCGAAACTTTAGAAACCTGTTCTAGACCTCCCGTCGATGGTGCGTGGTGATTTACGTGGCTCTAGAAGGTTCTCGGACCGAGAAACAGCCTCGTACATTTGCAATAACTTCAATTCATTTTTGCATCACGAAAATGACGACATTTAGAAATGTCCCAGAGTCGCAAGACTAGGTGCATTGCGAACGTCTCGGCCCATATAGACAGACCCCAACGTTTCTGTCCGATAGCTCATTCAAGGACCCCGTAGCAAGTCATGGAAAATAGTGGATTTTCAGCACCAATTAGGGTTTTTCTCGGACACCAAATGACCTATCGAGCCGAAACTTGGGATTCGGGGTCGCCTCAGCTAGGCCAACACATAACATAAGAAATGGACCCGCAGCTAGAACGTAACTATGTGTTTTATGTTTTTTTGAACCGAAGGCGTTGTGAATTTTGGGCCAGCTCTGAAGTATGTAATAGTTGGCTACTAAACGAGTTGGAAAAAGTGGGTTTGGTGTCAGTTTGTATCAGTTTGGTGGTCAGAATGATATCTAATTGACTGATGGACTCTTGTCCACTTGACTCTTGTACATTTGCAATATGATTCTATAGTGAAAAAACATCACCAAAAGCGACATTCTGAAATCAACCCAAACGAGCGATTGAGATGACCCAGAATCACTGCAAAGCCATCCCGAGTTCATCGGGCCAGTCAATTTCACATTCCTGCAGGATTTTTATAGCATGACAAATTCGTGATGGTACCTGCCCATTAAAACATATTGCAAATGCACAGTGACTTTGAAAAAGTAAGGAAACATAAACAAAAAAACATCACATTTTTTTTTGGGTAACCAGTTGCATATTTTAGATCACAAGATGACAAAGGTATAGTTTGAGCAAAGTAAAGCTTGAATTTTGAGCATGACAAATTCGTGATGGTACCTGCCCATTAAAACATATTGCAAATGCACAGTGACTTTGAAAAAGTAAGGAAACAAACAAAAATACATCAACAAAAATTTTGAGCATGACAAATTCGTGATGGTACCTGCCCATTGAAACATATTGCAAATGCACAGTGACTTTGAAAAAGTAAGGAAACATAAACAAAAAAACATCACATTTTTTTTTGGGTAACCAGTTGCATATTTTAGATCACAAGATGACAAAGGTATAGTTTGAGCAAAGTAAAGCTTGAATTTTGAGCATGACAAATTCGTGATGGTACCTGCCCATTAAAACATATTGCAAATGCACAGTGACTTTGAAAAAGTAAGGAAACAAACAAAAATACATCAACAAAAATTTTGAGCATGACAAATTCGTGATGGTACCTGCCCATTAAAACATATTGCAAATGCACAGTGACTTTGAAAAAGTAAGGAAACATAAACAAAAAAACATCACATTTTTTTTTGGGTAACCAGTTGCATATTTTAGATCACAAGATGACAAAGGTATAGTTTGAGCAAAGTAAAGCTTGAATTTTGAGCATGACTGTAATGCTCCGGGTGTCGTGGGTGTGGAGTCAAATGCAGGAGACAGAGAGTTCAATGCTGCGCGTCCTTTAATCGCACCAATGCACCACAGGGTGCTCACAAAAACGTTACGTTCCCAAAACACAGGGAATCAAAATGTACAAATGGGACACAACGTGCCTATACCACAGAGCCGAAGGTTTACAATGAAATAATCCCGCACAACAACCAGGCGGGCCGGCTGTCTAATAAAGACAAACTAATTACACATTCACAGGTGCTACCACTCAACATACAAGGAGGGGAAGGAAAAACAATCAGTGGCAGCTAATAGGCCGGTGACGACGACCGCCGAGCGCCACCTGCCCGGGAAAGGGAAACACCCTCGGTCGGACTCGTGACAGTACCCCCCCCCTGACGCGTGGCTCCCGCAGCGCGCCGACACCGGCCTCGAGGTCGCCCCGGAGGACGAGGCGCAGGGCGATCCGGATGGAGGCGATGGAAATCCCTCAACATGGAGGGATCCAAGATGTCCCCCACCGGTACCCAGCACCTCTCCTCCGGACCGTACCCCTCCCAGTCCACGAGGTACTGCAGGCCCCTCACCCGGCGTCTTGAGTCCAGAATGGCCCGGATCGTGTACGCCGGGGACCCCTCGATGTCCAGCGGGGGGGGAGGGACCTCCGGTACCTCACTGTCCTGCAGGGGACCAGCTACCACCGGCCTGAGGAGAGACACATGAAACGAGGGGTTAATACGATAATAGGAAGGGAGTTGTAATCGATAACACACCTCGTTTATCCTCCTCAGGACTTTAAAGGGCCCTACACACTGCGGACCCAGCTTCCGGCAGGGCAAGCGGAGAGGTAGGTTTCGGGTCGAGAGCCAGACCCTGTCCCCCGGTACAAACACGGGGGCCTCACTGCGGTGGCGGTCAGCACTCCTCTTCTGCCGTCCACTCGCTTGTCGTAGAGATTCCTGGACGGCCCTCCAGGTCTCCTTGGAGCGCTGTACCCATTCCTCCACCGCAGGAGCCTCGGTCTGGCTCGGATGCCATGGTGCCAGGACCGGCTGGTACCCCAACACACACTGAAAAGGGGACACGTTAGTAGAGGAGTGGCGTAGTGAGTTCTGAGCCATTTCAGCCCAGGGAATGTATCGTGCCCACTCCCCTGGCCGATCCTGGCAATACGACCGCAGAAACCTACCCACCTCCTGGTTCACTCTCTCCACCTGCCCATTACTCTCGGGGTGATAACCGGAGGTCAGGCTGACAGAGACCCCCAAACGTTCCATGAACGCTCTCCATACCCGGGACGTGAATTGGGGGCCCCGATCAGAAACGATGTCCTCCGGCACCCCGTAGTGCCGGAAGACATGGGTGAATAACGCCTCCGCAGTCTGTAGGGCTGTAGGGATACCGGGCAACGGGAGGAGACGGCAGGACTTAGAGAACCGATCCACAATCACCAGAACCGTGGTGTTCCCCTGAGACGGCGGGAGATCGGTTAGGAAATCTATGGACAGATGTGACCATGGCCGCTGTGGAACAGGGAGGGGTTGTAGCTTCCCTCTAGGAAGGTGCCTAGGAGCCTTACTCTGAGCGCACACTGAACAGGAGGAGACATAACCCTTAACGTCCTTAGCCAACGTAGGCCACCAATACCTCCCCTGAAGGCTCCCCACTGTCCTCGTCACCCCAGGGTGACCCGAGGAGGGTAGAACGTGAGCCCACCGAATCAGTTTGTCCCGAACACCAAGCGGCACGTACCTTCGCCCCGCTGGACACTGAGAAGGCGCGGGTTCAGCCCGTAACGCCCGCTCGATGTCCGAGTCCACCTCCCATACCACTGGGGCTACCAGCTTCGATGCGGGAAGGATGGGAGTAGGTTCGGTGGACCCATCCTCCGTGTCATAAAGGCGGGACAGTGCGTCAGCCTTCACGTTCTGGGAGCCCGGTCTATAAGACAAAGTAAATCGGAACCGGGTGAAGAACATGGCCCACCTTGCCTGACGTGGGTTAAGTCTCCTAGCTGCCCGAATATACTCCAGATTCTGGTGGTCGGTCCAGATGAGAAAGGGGTGTTTAGCCCCCTCAAGCCAGTGTCTCCACACCTTCAGAGCTCTAACCACCGCTAGCAACTCCCGGTCCCCCACATCATAGTTACGCTCCGCTGGGCTGAGCTTCCTTGAGAAGAAAGCGCAGGGTCGGAGTTTTGGTGGCGTACCCGAGCGCTGTGATAGCACGGCACCCACCCCAGCCTCGGACGCGTCCACCTCCACTATGAATGCTAGAGAGGGGTCCGGATGCGCCAACACGGGCGCATCAGTAAACAGCGCCTTCAACTTGTTGAATGCTCCGTCCGCCTCTGCTGACCACTGCAAACGCACCGGGCCCCCCTTCAGCAGTGAGGTGATGGGAGCCGCTACCTGGCCAAAACCCCGGATAAACCTCCGGTAGTAGTTGGCAAAACCCAGAAAACGCTGCACCTCCTTTACCGTGGTCGGAGTCGGCCAATTACGCACGGCCCTAATGCGGTCACCCTCCATCACTACCCCCGAGGTGGAAATGCGATATCCCAGAAAAGAGACGGCTCGTTTAGAGAACACGCATTTCTCATCCTTGACGTATAGGTCATGCTCCAGCAGTCTACCAAGCACCTTGCGCACCAGAGACACATGCGCGGTGTGAGTGGCCGAGTAGATCAGAATGTCATCGATATAAGCCACCACTCCCTGCCCGCACAGGTCCCTGAGAATCTCGTCTACAAAGGATTGGAAAATGGCTGGAGCATTCTTTAACCCATATGGCATGACGAGGTACTCATAGTGGCCTGATGTAGTACTAAATGCGGTTTTCCACTCGTCTCCCTTCCGAATACGCACCAAACTATACGCGCTCCTGAGATCCAGTTTTGTGAAGAACTGCGCTCCGTGGAACGATTCCACCGCCGTAGCGATGAGAGGTAGAGGGTAACTATACCCCACTGTGATGGCGTTTAGACCTCTATAATCGATACACGGATGCAAGCCTCCCTCCTTTTTCCTCACAAAAAAGAAACTTGAGGAGACGGGTGAAATGGAGGACCGAATGTACCCCTGTCCCAGCGCCTCCGTGACATATGTCTCCATTGCCAACGTCTCCTCCTGGGACAGCGGGTACACGTGACTCTTGGGAAGCGCAGCGTCTACCTTGAGATCTATCGTACAATCCCTTCCCGGTCGATAAGGTGGTAATTTAGTCGCTTTCACTTTACTGAAAGCGATTGCCAAATCGGCATACTCGGGGGGAATGCACACCGTGGAACCCTGGTCTGGACTCTCCACCGACGTGGCACCGATGGAAACTCCCAAACACCTTCCAGAACACTCCTCTGACCACCCCTGGAGAACCCCCTGTTTCCACGAAATTTTAGGATTGTGCCGGGCCAGCCAGGGAGTCCCCAGCACCACTGGAAACGCAGGCGAGTCAATAATAAAGAAACTGATACGCTCCCTATGATTCCCCTGCGTCACCATGTCCAGTGGGACCGTGGTCTCCCTGACCATCCCTGACCCTAATGGCCGGCTATCTAGGGAGTGCACGGGGAAAGGAGAATCTATCGGCACCAGCGGAACCCCTAACTTAAGGGCGAGTCCGCGATCCATAAAGTTCCCAGCTGCGCCTGAATCGACGAGCGCCCTATGCTGGGAAGAGGGAAAAAAGCGAAGGAAAAAAGTTAAGACAAACATGTGGCCAACAGGGGGTTCTGGGTGAGTTTGATGCTGACTCACCTGGGGTGACCGAGAAGCGTTCCGCCTGCCATCTCTACTCCCAGACGGACCCCCCCAGCACCGATCAGACGTGTGTCCTCTCCGACCACAGTTGGTGCAGGGAAGGCCTCCTCCTCCGGTACCCCTCGGCGCAGCCCCTCCCAACTCCATCGGAATGGGAGCGGAGGGGCTGGGTGGTGGAACGCACAGGACCCTCTCTGAACGCCCGCGGGCAGCCAGCAGATTATCCAGTCGAATGGACATGTCAATCAGCTGATCCAGTGACAGAGTGGTGTCCCGACACGCTAACTCCCGGCGGACATCCTCTCGGAGACTACACCTGTAGTGGTCCATGAGAGCCCTGTCGTTCCACCCAGATCCGGCTGCCAAGGTCCGGAACTCCAGCGCGTAATCCTGGGCGCTCCTCCTCTCCTGCCTGAGGTGAAATAGTCGTTCTCCCGCCGCTCGGCCATCTAGAGGGTGATCAAACACGGCGCGGAAGCGACGGGAAAACTCTGGGTAGTGCTCCCGCGCTGAGTCTGGACCATTCCAGACCGCGTTCGCCCATTCCAGGGCACGACCCGTGAGGCAGGAGATGAGGACACTCACCCTCTCTTCTCCTGAGGGAGTGGGTCTGACGGTGGCCAGGTATAGCTCCAGCTGGAGCAGAAACCCCTGGCAACCCGCCGCCGCTCCATCATAAGCCCTCGGTAGCGTCAGACGGAGGGTGCTGGAGTCGGGAGATGGGGAGTCCGGAACCGTGGGTGCCGAAGGTGGAGAGAGGAGCCCACTCCTCTCCCATCTGTCCATTCTCTCCATCACTTGATCCATCGCGGATCCGATCCGATGAAGGACGGTGGTGTGGTGGAGAACCCGTTCCTCCATCGATGGGAGAGGGTTGGCTGCTGCTCCTGCTGACTCCATCAATTTGATAGGTGCGGGATTCTGTAATGCTCCGGGTGTCGTGGGTGTGGAGTCAAATGCAGGAGACAGAGAGTTCAATGCTGCGCGTCCTTTAATCGCACCAATGCACCACAGGGTGCTCACAAAAACGTTACGTTCCCAAAACACATGGAATCAAAATGTACAAATGGGACACAACGTGCCTATACCACAGAGCCGAAGGTTTACAATGAAATAATCCCGCACAACAACCAGGCGGGCCGGCTGTCTAATAAAGACAAACTAATTACACATTCACAGGTGCTACCACTCAACATACAAGGAGGGGAAGGAAAAACAATCAGTGGCAGCTAATAGGCCGGTGACGACGACCGCCGAGCGCCACCTGCCCGGGAAAGGGAAACACCCTCGGTCGGACTCGTGACAATGACAAATTCGTGATGGTACCTGCCCATTAAAACATATTGCAAATGCACAGTGACTTTGAAAAAGTAAGGAAACAAACAAAAATACATCAACAAAAATTTTGAGCATGACAAATTCGTGATGGTACCTGCCCATTGAAACATATTGCAAATGCACAGTGACTTTGAAAAAGTAAGGAAACATAAACAAAAAAACATCAAAAAAAATTTTGGGTAACCAGTTGCATATTTTAGATCACAAGATGACAAAGGTATAGTTTGAGCAAAGTAAAGCTTGAATTTTGAGCATGACAAATTCGTGATGGTACCTGCCCATTGAAACATATTGCAAATGCACAGTGACTTTGAAAAAGTAAGGAAACATAAACAAAAAAACATCAAAAAAATGTTTGGGTAACCAGTTGCATATTTTAGATCACAAGCTTGAATTTTGAGCATGACAAATTCGTGATGGTACCTGCCCATTAAAACATATTGCAAATGCACAGTGACTTTGAAAAAGTATGGAAACATAAACAAAAAAACATCCAAAATTTTTTTGGGTAACCAGTTGCATATTTTAGATCACAAGATGACAAAGGTATAGTTTGAGCAAAGTAATGCTTGAATTTTGAGCATGACAAATTCGTGATGGTACCTGCCCATTAAAACATATTGCAAATGCACAGTGACTTTGAAAAAGTAAGGAAACAAACAAAAATACATCAAAAAAATGTTGAGCATGACAAATTCGTGATGGTACCTGCCCATTGAAACATATTGCAAATGCACAGTGACTTTGAAAAAGTAAGGAAACATAAACAAAAAAACATCAAACATTTTTTTGGGTAACCAGTTGCATATTTTAGATCACAAGATGACAGAGGTATAGTTTGAGCAAAGTAAAGCTTGAATTTTGAGCATGACAAATTCATGATGGTACCTGCCCGTTGAAACATATTGCAAATGCACAGTGACTTTGAAAAAGTAAGGAAACATAAACAAAAAAACATCAACACATTTTTTGGGTAACCAGTTGCATATTTTAGATCACAAGATGACAAAGGTATAGTTTGAGCAAAGTAAAGTTTGAATTTTGAGCATGACAAATTCGTGATGGTACCTGCCCATTAAAACATATTGCAAATGCACAGTGACTTTGAAAAAGTAAGGAAACATAAACAAAAAAACATCCCCAAATTTTTTTTGGGGGTTACCAGTTGCATATTTTAGATCACCAGGTGCACATTTCAGGTCACCAGGTGCACATTTAGATCACCAGGTGCACGGAGGAAAATATTTACTTTTGACTTTGACTTTTGACTTCCTATGACATCATTTTGCAAATGGAGAAAACATATGCCTTATGCACAAGTAAAACAAAAAGAAATATGATAATACAAGTTGACAAAGGTATAGTTTGAGCAAAGTAAAGTTTGAATTTTGAGCATGACAAATTCGTGATGGTACCTGCCCATTAAAACATATTGCAAATGCACAGTGACTTTGAAAAAGTAAGGAAACATAAACAAAAAAAAATCTAAACATTTTTGTTGCACATTTTAGATCATCAGTTGCACGGAGGAAAATCGTTAGTTTTGACTTTGACTTTTGACTTCCTGTGACATCATATTGCAAATGGAGAAAACATATGCCTTATGCACAAGTAAAAAAAAAAATATATATATATGATAATAAAGTATGACTAAAGTATGTTGATAAAGTTCTTATACATGTGTAATTGACACAAAAATCGAAAGAATTTTGAAAAACGGTCCAGAAAGCACTTTTTTAAGGATGTGTGAAGTTTTTTACCAAATTTTGACATTTTTGACTTTTGACTTTTGACTTCCTATGAAATCATATTGCAAATGGACAAAACATATGCCTTATGCACATGTAATTAAAAAATATATATATATGATGACAAAAGTATACTCATACAGTTCTTACACATGTGTAATTGACAAAAAAATCGAAAGAATTTCGAAAAAAGATCCAGAAAGCACTTTTTTAAGGGGTTTTAAGTTGGGTTTTTTTAAATTCTTTTTTCAAATTTTGGCTTTTGGATGTTGACTTGGGTGCCATTTGCAATATGAAAAGCCCCGGTGGAACGCACACGCCCCCTATTGGAATTTTGAAGTGTTACAATTGGCAATTGCCATATGGCATTTGCAATATACTTTGCATGAATCAACGCCAAATTGGGTGGTATTGGCCATCGTGTATATGGTTTGTCCAATGCCAATATTCCGCCATTAATTTTTGTCCAAATCAGGGGGGTATTCCCTTACATGACTCCTCAAAAACGACTTGGTGACATTGTTCCCCTCCTTGTTCCCTTCCCAGACTCCTCAGAAACTACTTGGTGACATTGTTCCCCTCCTTGTTCCCTTCCCAGACTCCTCAGAAACGACTTGGGGACATTGTTACCCTCCTTGTTCCCTTCCCAGACTCCTCAGAAACGACTTGGTGACATTGTTCCCCTCCTTGTTCCCTTCCCAGACTCCTCAGAAACGACTTGGTGACATTGTTCCCCTCCTTGTTCCCTTCCCAGACTCCTCAGAAACGACTTGGTGACATTGTTCCCCTCCTTGTTCCCTTCCCAGACTCCTCAGAAACGACTTGGTGACATTGTTCCCCTCCTTGTTCCCTTCCCAGACTCCTCAGAAACGACGTGGTGTCATTGTTCCCCTCCTTGTTCCCTTCCCAGAATCCTCAGAAACGACTTGGTGACATTGTTACCCTCCTTGTTCCCTTCCCAGACTCCTCAGAAATGACTTGGTGTCATTGTTACCCTCCTTGTTCCCTTCCCAGACTCCTCAGAAACGACTTGGTGACATTGCTACCCTCCTTGTTCCCTTCCCAGACTCCTCAGAAATGACTTGGTGTTATTGTTACCCTCCTTGTTCCCTTCCCAGACTCCTCAGAAACGACTTGGGGACATTGTTCCCCTCCTTGTTCCCTTCCCAGACTCCTCAAAAACGACTTGGCGACATTGTTCCCCTCCTTGTTCCCTTCCCAGACTCCTCAGAAACTACTTGGTGACATTGTTCCCCTCCTTGTTCCCTTCCCAGACTCCTCAGAAACGACTTGGTGACATTGTTCGCCTCCTTGTTCACTTCACAGACTCCTCAGAAACGACTTGGTGACATTGTTACCCTCCTTGTTCCCTTCCCAGACTCCTCAGAAATGACTTGGTGTCATTGTTCCCCTCCTTGTTCCCTTCCCAGACTCCTCAGAAACGACTTGGTGACATTGTTCCCCTCCTTGTTCCCTTCCCAGACTCCTCAGAAACGACGTGGTGTCATTGTTCCCCTCCTTGTTCCCTTCCCAGACTCCTCAGAAACGACTTGGTGACATTGTTCCCCTCCTTGTTCCCTTCCCAGACTCCTCAGAAACGACTTGGTGACATTGTTACCCTCCTTGTTCCTTTCCCAGACTCCTCAGAAATGACTTGGTGTCATTGTTACCCTCCTTGTTCCCTTCCCAGACTCCTCAGAAACGACTTGGTGACATTGCTACCCTCCTTGTTCCCTTCCCAGACTCCTCAGAAATGACTTGGTGTCATTGTTACCCTCCTTGTTCCCTTCCCAGACTCCTCAGAAACGACTTGGGGACATTGTTCCCCTCCTTGTTCCCTTCCCAGACTCCTCAGAAACGACTTGGGGACATTGTTCTCCTCCTTGTTCCCTTCCCAGACTCCTCAGAAACGACGTGGTGTCATTGTTCCCCTCCTTGTTCCCTTCCCAGACTCCTCAGAAACGACTTGGTGACATTGTTCCCCTCCTTGTTCCCTTCCCAGACTCCTCAGAAACGACTTGGTGACATTGTTACCCTCCTTGTTCCTTTCCCAGACTCCTCAGAAATGACTTGGTGTCATTGTTACCCTCCTTGTTCCCTTCCCAGACTCCTCAGAAACGACTTGGTGACATTGCTACCCTCCTTGTTCCCTTCCCAGACTCCTCAGAAATGACTTGGTGTCATTGTTACCCTCCTTGTTCCCTTCCCAGACTCCTCAGAAACGACTTGGGGACATTGTTCCCCTCCTTGTTCCCTTCCCAGACTCCTCAGAAACGACTTGGGGACATTGTTCTCCTCCTTGTTCCCTTCCCAGACTCCTCAGAAACGACTTGGTGACATTGTTACCCTCCTTGTTCCCTTCCCAGACTCCTCAGAAACGACTTGGTGACATTGTTCCCCTCCTTGTTCCCTTCCCAGACTCCTCAGAAACGACGTGGTGTCATTGTTCCCCTCCTTGTTCCCTTCCCAGACTCCTCAGAAACGACTTGGTGACATTGTTCCCCTCCTTGTTCCCTTCCCAGACTCCTCAGAAACGACTTGGTGACATTGTTACCCTCCTTGTTCCTTTCCCAGACTCCTCAGAAATGACTTGGTGTCATTGTTACCCTCCTTGTTCCCTTCCCAGACTCCTCAGAAACGACTTGGTGACATTGCTACCCTCCTTGTTCCCTTCCCAGACTCCTCAGAAATGACTTGGTGTCATTGTTACCCTCCTTGTTCCCTTCCCAGACTCCTCAGAAACGACTTGGGGACATTGTTCCCCTCCTTGTTCCCTTCCCAGACTCCTCAGAAACGACTTGGGGACATTGTTCTCCTCCTTGTTCCCTTCCCAGACTCCTCAGAAACGACTTGGGGACATTGTTACCCTCCTTGTTCCCTTCCCAGACTCCTCAGAAATGACTTGGTGACATTGTTCCCCTCCTTGTTCCCTTCCCAGACTCCTCAGAAACGACTTGGTGACATTGTTCCCCTCCTTGTTCCCTTCCCAGACTCCTCAGAAACGACTTGGTGGCATTGTTCCCCTCCTTGTTCCCTTCCCAGACTCCTCAGAAACAACTTGGTGACATTGTTCCCCTCCTTGTTCCCTTCCCAGACTCCTCAGAAACAACGTGGTGTCATTGTTCCCCTCCTTGTTCCCTTCCCAGACTCCTCAGAAACGACTTGGTGACATTGTTCCCTTCCTTGTTCCCTTCCCAGACTCCTCAGAAACAACTTGGTGACATTGTTCCCCTCCTTGTTCCCTTCCCAGACTCCTCAGAAACGACTTGTTGTCATTGTTCCCCTCCTTGTTCCCTTCCCAGACTCCTCAGAAACGACTTGGTGACATTGTTCCCCTCTTTGTTCCCTTCCATGACTCCTCAAAAATGACTTGGTGACATTGTTCCCCTCCTTGTTCCCTTCCCAGACTCCTCAGAAACTACTTGGTGACATTGTTCCCCTCCTTGTTCCCTTCCCAGACTCCTCAGAAACGACTTGGTGACATTGTTCCCCTCCTTGTTCCCTTCCCAGACTCCTCAGAAACGACGTGGTGTCATTGTTCCCCTCCTTGTTCCCTTCCCAGACTCCTCAGAAACGACTTGGTGACATTGTTCCCCTCCTTGTTCCCTTCCCAGACTCCTCAGAAACGACTTGGTGACATTGTTACCCTCCTTGTTCCCTTCCCAGACTCCTCAGAAACGACTTGGTGACATTGTTCCCCTCCTTGTTCCCTTCCCAGACTCCTCAGAAACGACTTGGTGACATTGTTCCCCTCCTTGTTCCCTTCCATGACTCCTCAAAAACGCCTTGGTGACATTGTTCCCCTCCTTGTTCCCTTCCCAGACTCCTCAGAAACTACTTGGTGACATTGTTCCCCTCCTTGTTCCCTTCCCAGACTCCTCAGAAACGACTTGGTGACATTGTTACCCTCCTTGTTCCCTTCCCAGACTCCTCAGAAACGACTTGGTGTCATTGTTCCCCTCCTTGTTTCCTTCCCAGACTCCTCAGAAACGACTTGGTGACATTGCTACCCTCCTTGTTCCCTTCCATGACTCCTCAAAAACGACTTGGTGACATTGTTCCCCTCCTTGTTCCCTTCCCAGACTCCTCAGAAACTACTTGGTGACATTGTTCCCCTCCTTGTTCCCTTCCCAGACTCCTCAGAAACGACTTGGTGACATTGTTACCCTCCTTGTTCCCTTCCCAGACTCCTCAGAAATGACTTGGTGTCATTGTTACCCTCCTTGTTCCCTTCCCAGACTCCTCAGAAACGACTTGGTGACATTGCTACCCTCCTTGTTCCCTTCCCAGACTCCTCAGAAATGACTTGGTGTCATTGTTACCCTCCTTGTTCCCTTCCCAGACTCCTCAGAAACGACTTGGGGACATTGTTCCCCTCCTTGTTCCCTTCCCAGACTCCTCAGAAACGACTTCAGGGCATTGTTCTCCTCCTTGTTCCCTTCCCAGACTCCTCAGAATCGACTTGGGGACATTGTTACCCTCCTTGTTCCCTTCCCAGACTCCTCAGAAATGACTTGGTGACATTGTTCCCCTCCTTGTTCCCTTCCCAGACTCCTCAGAAACGACTTGGTGACATTGTTCCCCTCCTTGTTCCCTTCCCAGACTCCTCAGAAACGACTTGGTGACATTGTTACCCTCCTTGTTCCTTTCCCAGACTCCTCAGAAATGACTTGGTGTCATTGTTACCCTCCTTGTTCCCTTCCCAGACTCCTCAGAAACGACTTGGTGACATTGCTACCCTCCTTGTTCCCTTCCCAGACTCCTCAGAAATGACTTGGTGTCATTGTTACCCTCCTTGTTCCCTTCCCAGACTCCTCAGAAACGACTTGGGGACATTGTTCCCCTCCTTGTTCCCTTCCCAGACTCCTCAGAAACGACTTGGGGACATTGTTCTCCTCCTTGTTCCCTTCCCAGACTCCTCAGAAACGACTTGGGGACATTGTTACCCTCCTTGTTCCCTTCCCAGACTCCTCAGAAATGACTTGGTGACATTGTTCCCCTCCTTGTTCCCTTCCCAGACTCCTCAGAAACGACTTGGTGACATTGTTCCCCTCCTTGTTCCCTTCGCAGACTCCTCAGAAACGACTTGGTGGCATTGTTCCCCTCCTTGTTCCCTTCCCAGACTCCTCAGAAACAACTTGGTGACATTGTTCCCCTCCTTGTTCCCTTCCCAGACTCCTCAGAAACAACGTGGTGTCATTGTTCCCCTCCTTGTTCCCTTCCCAGACTCCTCAGAAACGACTTGTTGTCATTGTTCCCCTCCTTGTTCCCTTCCCAGACTCCTCAGAAACGACTTGGTGACATTGTTCCCCTCTTTGTTCCCTTCCATGACTCCTCAAAAACGACTTGGTGACATTGTTCCCCTCCTTGTTCCCTTCCCAGACTCCTCAGAAACTACTTGGTGACATTGTTCCCCTCCTTGTTCCCTTCCCAGACTCCTCAGAAACGACTTGGTGACATTGTTCCCCTCCTTGTTCCCTTCCCAGACTCCTCAGAAACGACGTGGTGTCATTGTTCCCCTCCTTGTTCCCTTCCCAGACTCCTCAGAAACGACTTGGTGACATTGTTCCCCTCCTTGTTCCCTTCCCAGACTCCTCAGAAACGACTTGGTGACATTGTTCCCCTCCTTGTTCCCTTCCCAGACTCCTCAGAAACGACTTGGTGACATTGTTCCCCTCCTTGTTCCCTTCCCAGACTCCTCAGAAATGACTTGGTGACATTGTTCCCCTCCTTGTTCCCTTCCATGACTCCTCAAAAACGCCTTGGTGACATTGTTCCCCTCCTTGTTCCCTTCCCAGACTCCTCAGAAACTACTTGGTGACATTGTTCCCCTCCTTGTTCCCTTCCCAGACTCCTCAGAAACGACTTGGTGACATTGTTACCCTCCTTGTTCCCTTCCCAGACTCCTCAGAAACGACTTGGTGTCATTGTTCCCCTCCTTGTTTCCTTCCCAGACTCCTCAGAAACGACTTGGTGACATTGCTACCCTCCTTGTTCCCTTCCATGACTCCTCAAAAACGACTTGGTGACATTGTTCCCCTCCTTGTTCCCTTCCCAGACTCCTCAGAAACTACTTGGTGACATTGTTCCCCTCCTTGTTCCCTTCCCAGACTCCTCAGAAACGACTTGGTGACATTGTTACCCTCCTTGTTCCCTTCCCAGACTCCTCAGAAATGACTTGGTGTCATTGTTACCCTCCTTGTTCCCTTCCCAGACTCCTCAGAAACGACTTGGTGACATTGCTACCCTCCTTGTTCCCTTCCCAGACTCCTCAGAAATGACTTGGTGTCATTGTTACCCTCCTTGTTCCCTTCCCAGACTCCTCAGAAACGACTTGGGGACATTGTTCCCCTCCTTGTTCCCTTCCCAGACTCCTCAGAAACGACTTCAGGGCATTGTTCTCCTCCTTGTTCCCTTCCCAGACTCCTCAGAATCGACTTGGGGACATTGTTACCCTCCTTGTTCCCTTCCCAGACTCCTCAGAAATGACTTGGTGACATTGTTCCCCTCCTTGTTCCCTTCCCAGACTCCTCAGAAACGACTTGGTGTCATTGTTCCCCTCCTTGTTCCCTTCCCAGACTCCTCAGAAACGACTTGGTGACATTGTTCCCCTCCTTGTTCCCTTCCCAGACTCCTCAGAAACAACTTGATGACATTGTTCCCCTCCTTGTTCCCTTCCCAGACTCCTCAGAAACGACTTGGTGTCATTGTTCCCCTCCTTGTTCCCTTCCCAGACTCCTCAGAAACGACTTGGGGACATTGTTACTCTCCTCGTTCCCTTCCCAACATCCTCAGCATTATAAAGAGGTTCTTGATGTTATTCCGAAGTCCTCAGCTGTGGCCCAAATGACACCCTATTCCCTATATAGTGCACTACTTTAGACCAGAGGCCTATGGCACCCTTTTCCCTATATAGTGCACTACTTTAGACCACAGGCCTATGGCACCCTATTCCCTATAAAGTGCACTACTTTAGACCAGAGGCCTATGGCACCCTATTCCCTATAAAATGCACAACTTTTGACCAGCGTCGTGTGGAAAATAGGTTGCCATTTGGGACGAAGTCCTCTCTTTCTCGCTGCACTTTTCTCTTATTGTCTCATGAAGAAGTGTTGACATTATTTCCGGTAGAATGACAGGGATTCAGCATTGGGCAGTGGAGTGAATAGAGTCTTGCCATGCCACGTGATATCACAAGCAGTCTGTAGACGTACTATGAGACCCACTACCTCCGAGAGTCAACAACAGCCAATGGAGATCAAGGCATGTTACAGCCAACAGCCAATGGAGATCAAGGCATGTAACAGCCAACAGCCAGTGGAGATCAAGGCATGTAACAGCCAACAGCCAATGGAGATCAAGGCATGTAACAGCCAACAGCCAATGGAGATCAAGGCATGTAACAGCCAACAGCCGATGGAGATCAAGGCATGTAACAGCCAACAGCCGATGGAGATCAAGGCATGTAACAGCCAACAGCCAATGGAGATCAAGGCATGTAACAGCCAACAGCCAACAGCCAGGTGGAGCAGACAAGCTAGCTTGCAGTTTTAGTATGAGGATTCTGAGACGATGTGTGCTGGGGACTGAGGGAGAAAGTTGGTTTCATGAAGGCTAGAGAGCAAACGTTGGTCAACCCTAGAAGAATGTTGTCAACCACAGGGGACGCCCTATTAACCACAGAATGAGGACATTAAGGAACCAGGGAGAGATACGTGAGACCTGCTAGCTGCCTAGCTATAACTAGCTGTGGAAACTCCAGCCACAAAGGAAATGTACAATATGTTTCCAGAGAAAACTAGTACCGAACTGTGAGCAGAGGTGTGGCAAGCTTCCCTTGGTGAAGAGTCCTTACGTGTGTGTGTGCGTGTGTGAGAGAGCAGGGCCTAGGATCCATTAGTGAGGAGTGCTTTCAGATCAGTTCTACAGCGCTGGTGGTTGTTGTTGTTGTTGTTGGCTTGCCTTCTAGCCATCTGGGATCTGTCCCAGGTTTGGCAACGAGTATGAAGCAAGGGCCAACCAACGAGAGCATACAGATCGCAGTGATGGGTGGTATATGGGGCTTTGGTGACAAAACAGACGGCACTGTGATAGACTGCATCCAATTTGTTGGTGATGGGTGATGGGCAGGGAGTTAGTTGGGGGTGATGGGCAGGGAGTTAGTTGGGTGGTGTTGGGCAGAGACTTGGTTGGGGGGTGATGGGCAGGGATTTAGTTGGGGTGGTGGTGATGGGCAGGGATTTAGTTGGGGTGGTGGTGATGGGCAGGGATTTAGTTGGGGTGGTGGTGATGGGCAGGGATTTAGTTGGGTGGTGATGGGCAAGGATTTAGTCAGGGAGGGGTGATGGGCAGGGATTTAGTTCGGTGTTGTTGAGCAGGGATTTAGTTGGGTGGTGTTGGGCAGGTATTTAGTTGGGGGTGGTGGTGATGGGCAGGGATTTAGTTGGGTGGTGTTGTGCAGGGATTTAGTTGGGGGTGGGGGTGATGGGCAGGGATTTTGTTGGGGTGGTGGTGATGAGCAGGGATTTAGTTGGGTTGTGTGGTGTTGGGCAGGGATTTAGTTGGGGGGGTGATGGACAGGGATTTAGTTGGGTGGTGTTGAGCCGGGATTTAGTTGGGTGGTGCTGGGCAGGGCTTTAGTTGGGGGTGGTGGTGCTGGGCAGGCATTTAGTTGGGGGTGGTGGTGCTGGGCAGGGATTTAGTTGGGGGTGGTGGTGATGGGCAGGGATTTAGTTGGGTGGTGATGGGCAGGGATTTAGTTGGGGGTGGGGGTGATGGGCAGGGATTTAGTTGGGTGGTGATGTGCAGGGATTTAGTTGTGTTGTGTTGTGTGGTGTTGGGCAGGGATTTAGTTGGGGGGGGTGATGGGCAGGGACTTAGTTGGGTGGTGATGGGCAGGGATTTAGTTGTGGGGGTGGTGATGGGCAGGGATTTAGTTGGATAGTGTTGAGCAGGGATTTAGTTGGGTGGTGGTGATGGGCAGGGATTTAGTTGGGTGGTGGTGATGGGCAGGGATTTAGTTGGGGGTGATGGTAATGGCCAGGGATTTAGTTGGGTGGTGATGGGCAGGGATTTAGTTGTGGGGGTGGTGATGGGCAGGGATTTAGTTGGATGGTGTTGAGCAGGGATTTAGTTGGGTGGTGGTGATGGGCAGGGATTTAGTTGGATGGTGTTGATGGGCAGGGATTTAGTTGGGTTGTGATGGGCAGGGATTTAGTTGGGTGGTGGTGATGGGCAGGGATTTAGTTGGATGGTGTTGATGGGCAGGGATTTAGTTGGGTGGTGATGGGCAGGGATTTAGTTGGGTGGTGGTGATGGGCAGGGATTTAGTCGGGGAGGGGTGATGGGCAGAGATTTATTTGGGTGGTAGTGGTGATGGGCAGGGATTTAGTTGGATGGTGATGGGCAGCGATTTAGCTGGACGGTGTTGAGCAGAAACTTGGTTGGGGGCTTGATGGGCAGTGATTTAGTTGGGGGGGGGGATGATGGGCAGGGATTTAGTTGGGTGGTGGGGATGGGCAGGGCGTTCTCTAATTCACTCTGTCTGTCTTCTCACCAATCTGAGAACAGGACTGGGCCTGTGGCATGAAAGGAGATTAATCTGATGCCTTAGGGGTGGTGGGTGTGCCATGCATCTGCTCACTGGCAGTGTGTGTGTGTGTGTGTGTGTGTGTGTGTGTGTGTGTGTGTGTGTGTGTGTGTGTGTGTGTGTGTGCGCGCACTGATCCACGTATAGTACACACCTGCTCCGAACACCGAGCCTCAACACAATGTCAACACTGACTCAGGGATTACACACACACACCAGCCTGATCTCTAGAAATAGAAATTGATTTCAGACATTTTAAAATGTCCTGAGAATGCCTTCATCGGTGCTCACTCAATAACCGATTGCCCAGCAAACTCATGATGTTCCGAGACGAAGCACACTGCTCAGATCAATGCGCTACTGCAGTTCACAATGCTCTAGCAAGCCCTGAGAATACTGATGATACTTGATGGTAATATTGAGTCGTTTTGTATTCTTTTGTTTTAAGCCTTCCCCAAACCACAGCCCTAACCTTAAACACTCTGAATTAAAATAATTAACAAATTAATGCTTAAACTGTTAACCTTTGAGTTGTTTTCGTTTCAATTAAGTAACCAAGTGGAATAAACCCTGTAACCATGGAGAATTAACCCTGTAACCACGCGGAATTAACCCTGTAACCACACGGAATTAACCCTGTAACCATGGAGAATTAACCCTGTAACCACGCAGATTTAACCCTGTAACCACGCGGAATTAACCCTGTAACCATGGAGAATTAACCCTGTAACCATGGAGAATTAACCCTGTAACCATGCGGAATTAACCCTGTAACCATGGAGAATTAACCCTGTAACCATGGAGAATTAACCCTGTAACCACGCGGAATTAACCCTGTAACCATGCAGAATTAACCCTGTAACCACACGGAATTAACCCTGTAACCATGGAGAATTAACCCTGTAACCACACGGAATTAACCCTGTAACCATGGAGAATTAACCCTGTAACCACGTGGAATTAACCCTGTAACCACACGGAATTAACCCTGTAACCATGGAGAATTAACCCTGTAACCACGCGGAATTAACCCTGTAACCATGGAGAATTAACCCTGTAACCACGTGGAATTAACCCTATAACCATGGAGAATTAACCCTGTAACCACGCGGAATTAACCCTGTAACCATGGAGAATTAACCCTGTAACCACAGGGAATTAACCCTGTAACCATGGAGAATTAACCCTGTAACCACGCGGAATTAACCCCGTAACCATGCAGAATTAACCCTGTAACCACACGGAATTAACCCTGTAACCATGGAGAATTAACCCTGTAACCACGTGGAATTAACCCTGTAACCACACGGAATTAACCCTGTAACCATGGAGAATTAACCCTGTAATCACACGGAATTAACCCTGTAACCATGGAGAATTAAACCTGTAACCACGTGGAATTAACCCTGTAACCACACGGAATTAACCCTGTAACCATGGAGAATTAACCATGTAACCACGTGGAATTAACCCTGTAACCATGGAGAATTAACCCTGTAACCACGTGGAATTAACCCTGTAACCATGGAGAATTAACCCTGTAACTACGTGGAATTAAACCTGTAACCACACGGAATTAACCCTGTTATCATGGAGAATTAACCCTGTAACCACGTGGAATTAACCCTGTAACTATGGAGAATTAACCCTGTAACCACGTGGAATTAACCCTGTAACCATGGAGAATTAACCCTGTAACCACGTGGAATTAACCCTGTAACCATGGAGAATTAACCCTGTAACTACGTGGAATTAACCCTGTAACCACACGGAATTAACCCTGTAATCATGGAGAATTAACCCTGTAACCACGTGGAATTAACCCTGTAACCATGGAGAATTAACCCTGTAACCATGGAGAATTAACCCTGTAACCATGTGGAATTAACCCTGTAACTACGCAGAATTAACCCTGTAACCATGGAGAATGAACCCTGTAACCATGGAGAATTAATCCTGTAACCACGTGGAATTAACCCTGTAACCACGTGGAATTAACCCTGTAACTACATGGAATTAACCCTGTAACCACACGGAATTAACCCTGTAATCATGGAGAATTAACCCTGTAACCACGTGGAATTAACCCTGTAACCACGTGGAATTAACCCTGTAACCACGCAGAATTAATGCGGGGAAAAAATGTACGTTCATCCATAATACGTTGAATGTTATTTTCCCAGGTATCATTGTCACTTGTGTGGCTTTTTTAAAGCAGAGCAACGTCTAAACATGAAGCCCTGCTTTCCATATGAAAGGCCTTTTTTAATTAAAACTGGTTTTCATTTAAAGTGTTCCTCTGACCCAGAGCAGCAACATGAATAGGTTAGTCCTCTCTGCTTGCTAAGCAACAGACTGCAGAAGGATATATTTGCATGGCGTGTGAAGCCCATCAAAGGGTTAGAGCAGGAGCACAGTGCAGAGGTGTGGGTGGCTGTTCGCTGTTCATCCTTCCGTCAGACTCTTGACGAAGGTTTATCAGATGAAACTGGAAAAACAAGACGATGTTTATCAATAGTCTTGCTTGCCAAGCTCATGACAAGACAGATGTCAGAAGACACTAGTTTAGCAACTATACCAGCCTCCTTGTTTGTTTTTTGGGGCTGTCTGAGGTAAGTGGAGTGCAGAGTGATCTGATGTGTCAGAGAAATTGTCTCATCAGATGAAACTGAAGAATGGCCTCCTTGTGGTCTGAGACTGTCTGAGACTGCCCGAGGATGTGCAGAGTGATTGGAATTGGCAGGGAACGCATGACAGACATAGTTGGGAAATGCTGGTAAAATAAAACCCATAGCATTTTCAGAAACATCAAGATCACCCGTGTGCTGGATTTATCCATTCTTTTCTGGGATTGGGAAGACATGGCTGCAGAGAGGTTGCATGGTCCTCAAAGGCATCGTCTGTGTCTGTGGAGGAAGAATGTACATGGTCTCTCCTGCAGGCTGCTGTGCTGCTGCTGCTCCTGTGTGGGAGGTGAGGACAAAGAACTACTACCAGACCGGAGCCAGAGAGGGCAGAGCGGGGAGAGGGATACACAGCTAGAGTGGGCTTGTCTGGTGGACGACCAGGGGATCTCAGGGGAGGGAGAGGCCAGTGCTATCCACATCACGGTGGAGGATCTTGGGCTGGCCAACCCTAGCTTCTCTCTGACCAAAGAGGTTGCACCAGTCCAGATGCTCAGTACTGTTAGTCCATCTTCCAGCTCTGTGTCGGCCGTCCGCAGGGCACTGAAGAAGAAAAGACTGCTGAAGCCTCTGTCCTCCCTTCCTCTCCAGCCGGGAGGAGACCAGCCGGGAGGAGAGCAAACAAAGAGGAGAAGCCCAGCCAGCGAGGAAGAGCCTGGGGCACACCAGAGGAGAAACATTACAGGTGAGGGGGAGCAGAGTGAGGCAATGGAGGAACAGGAGCAGGAGATGGAGGTAGCGGAGGAGGAGTACTCAATTCTGTTTGACACACCTGGCTGCTCAGGTACAGGTAGCCTCCTCACCCCACCTGTCATCAACCTGATCCCTCCCACTCCCTCTGACGTCATCGATGAAGACCAGTTCTTTGATGACATCATCTCGGACGAGGAGAGCGTGGCGCACACGTATGGGACTGGTAGTGATGGGAGTAGCAACACCGCCGGAGACCGGGAAGAAGAGGAAGAGGAGGAGAGGATGGAAGATTTGGACCAGGAACCTGAAGAGGAGGGTACCAAGAGAGACGCAGAGACCCAGGAGAGGCAAATGGTGGATGGGAGTAAAGGGTATCTGGGAGAACCAGACCAGGAGGTGCTCCTTCAAGCTCCAGCCCCTGAGAGGGAGGGGGAGGTCAGGGCTGCTGAGGAGAAGGAGAGACCCAAGCCCAGCTTCCTCTGTAGTGCCTACCAGGTGGCTCCTCTACCTGAGTACCCCCGGAAGAGTGAGTCTTATATTCCTACCACTAGGACCTACAGTACTACGGTCACAGAATATCTACAGTCACATCACACAGTACAGGACCTACTGTATTAGTAACATCACACAACCTACTGTATTAGTCACATCACAAAGCCTACTGTATTAGTAACATCACACAGTAAAGGAGCAATTGCATTCGTAACATCACACAGCACAGGACCTACTATATTAGTCACATCACACAAGCTACTGCATTAGTCACATCACACAGCACAGGACCTACTGCATTAGTCACATCACACAGCACAGGACCTACTGCATTAGTCACATCACACAGGACCTACTGCATTAGTCACATCACACAGGACAGGACCTACTGTACTAGTCACATCACACAACCTACTGTATTAGTAACATCACACAGCACAGGACGTACTGCATTAGTCACATCACACAGGACAGGACCTACTGTATTAGTCACATCACACAGCCTACTGTATTAGTCACATCACACAGCCTATTGTATTAGTCACATCACACAACCTACTGTATTAGTCACATCACACAACCTGCTGCATTAGTCACATCACACAACCTACTGTATTAGTCACATCACACAGCACATGACCTACTGCATTAGTCACATCACACAGCATCCCACAGGACATACTGTATTAGTCACATCACTTAGCATAGGACCCACTGCATTGGTCACATCACACAACCTACTGTATTAGTCACATCACACAGCATCCCACAGGACCTACTGCATTAGTCACATCACACAACCTACTGTATTAGTCAAATCACACAGCACAGGACCTACTGCATTAGTCATATCACACAACCTACTGTATTAGTCACATCACACAGCCTACTGCATTAGTCACATCACACAACCTACTGCATTAGTCACAGCACACAACCTACTGTATTAGTCACATCACACAGCACATGACCTACTGCATTAGTCACATCACACAGCACAGGACCTACTGTATTAGTCACATCACACAGTACAGGACCTACTGCATTAGTCATATCACACAACCTACTGTATTAGTCACATCACACAGCACAGGACCTACTGCATTAGTCACATCGCACAGCACAGGACCTACTGTATTAGTCACATTACACAGCACAGGACCTACTGCATTAGTCACATCACACAGCACAGGACCTACTGTATTAGTCACATCACACAACCTACTGTATTTGTCACATCACACAGCATCCCACAGGACCTACAGCAGTCACCACCCGTTTTTCTCTACTCTCCATTTCCAATGAATACAAGTGTGATATTTGTTTAATTCAAGCATGCTAACTTATTATATTAAAGTTCATGAGGTTATTGGCATCTTTTCTATTCCAGGGAGCTTCAACTCGAGCATCAATCTGCTGTTGTTCACTGAGCACAACCTGGGTGAGTGAGGTGTGTGTGTTTGTCTTCCCAGGCATTGGGTTGCTGTGGCTCTGTACCCTTCATCAATCTACTCATGTCATCTTCATCTTCACTCTCTCTCTGAAAGGCCTGCTCTCCCCACGGACTCGACCTACCTTACTCTCTGAAAGGCCTGCTCTCCCCACGGACTCGACCTACCTTACTCTCTGAAAGGCCTGCTCTCCCCACAGCCTCGACCTACCTTTCTCTCTGAAAGGCCTGCTCTCCCCACAGACTCGACCTACCTTACTCTCTGAAAGGCCTGCTCTCCCCACAGCCTCGACCTACCTTACTCTCTGAAAGGCCTGCTCTCCCCAAAGCCTTGACCTACCTTTCTCTCATTTCAGTCTTCAAACTGAAGACAATGCAGCGTTAAATACACAGGCGGGATCAGCCTCATTGTTAGCTGGTTACTTTTTCCACTTCATTCGTTAACTTCTCTAGGGTAGGGGGTAGCATTGGACATTTTGGATGAAAAGCGTGCCCAAATTAAATGGCCTGCTACCCGGCCATAAAAGCTAGAATATGCATATAATTAGTGGCAGGCAAAAACCTGAGGAAAAATCCAACCAGTAAGTGGTAAATCTGAGGTTTGTAGTTTTTCAAGTCATTGCCCATCGAATATTCAGTGTCTATGGGGTCATATTGCATTTCCCAAGGCTTCCACTAGATGTCAACGGTCTTTAGAACCTTATTTGAGGATTCTACTGTGAAGTGGGGGCGAATAAGAGGGGATTGAGTCAGAGGTCTGCCAGAGTTGCATGAGCTGGCCACGTGCGTTCACGTGAGAGTTAGCATGCGTTCCATTGCATTTCTACAGACATAGGAATTCTCCGGTTGGAACATTATTGAAGATTTATGATAAAAACATCCTAAAGATTGATTCTATACTTAGTTTGACATGTTTCTGTGAACTGTAATATGACTTTTCATTTGAACTTTCGCCTGGACCTACCCGCGCGTCTTGAGTTTGGATTGTGTACTAAACGCGCAAACAAAAAGGAGGTATTTGGACATAAATGATGGACTTTATCGAACAAATCAAACATTTATTGTGGAACTGGGATTCCTGGGAGTGTATTCTGATGAAAATCATCAAAGGTAAGTGAATATTTATAATAGTATTTCTGACTTCCACAACATGGTGGATATCTGCATGGCTTGTTTTTGTTGTCTGAGCGCCGTACTCAGATTATTGCATGGTGTTTTTTTCCCGTAAAGTAAAAAAAAAATCTGACACAGCGGTTGCATTAAGGAGAAGTGGATCTAAACTTCCATGCATAACAGTTGTATCTTATAGCAATGCTTATTATGAGTATTTCTGTAAATTGATGTTTTGGAACTACTGAACATAGCGTGAAAATGTTTACTCTTTTGGATATAAATATGAACTATATCGAACAAAACATACATCTATTGTGTAACATGAAGTTCTATGAGTGTCATCTGATGAAGATCATCAAAGGTTAGTGATGAATCTGCTTTTTTGTGACTCCTCTCTTTGGCTGGAAAAATGGCTGTGTTTTTCTGTGACTTGGCTCTGACCTAACATATATCATTTGGTGTGCTTTCGTCGTGAAGCCTTTTTGAAATCAGATACTGTGGCTGGATTTACAACAAGTGTATCTTTAAAATGGTGTAAAATACTTGTATGTTTGAGAAATTTTAATTATGGGTTTTCTGTTTTGTTTTGAATTTGGCGCCCTGCAAATTCCTCGTCAACTGGCTAGCGTCCCACATACCCTAGTGAAGTTAACTAGGCATATTTTCAGTCAGTAAAGTCTGTATAGCCTTCTCCCACTAGAATAACTTAACCTTTCTGATCTCCCCATCCCGGATCCGGGATCGTGAATACAGACTCAAGCTCATTACCATAACGCAACGTTAACTATTCATGAAAATCGCAAATGAAATGAAATAAATATGCTAGCTCTCAAGCTTAGCCTTTTGTTAACAACACTGTAATCTCAGATTTTCAAAATATGCTTCTCAACCATTGCAAAACAAGCATTTGTGTAACAGTATTGATGGCTAACGTAGTATTTAGCGTAGCATTTAGCATTAGCATTCAGCTGGCAACATTTACACAAAAAAAAAGAAAAGCATTCAAATAAAATAATTTACCTTTGAAGAACTTCAGATGTTTTCAATGAGGAGACTCTCAGATAGCAAATGTTCAGTTTTTCCTGAAAGATGATTTGTTTAGGACAAATCGCTCCGTTTTCTGCGTCACGTTTAGCTATGAAAAAACCCCTGTATCCAGGATTGTGTAAATCTATCAGCAAGCTCATTAGCATAACACAACGTTAACTATTCATGAAAATCGCAAATGAAATGAAATAAATATGCCATCTCTCAAGCATAGCCTTTTGTAAACAACACTGTCATCTCAGATTTTCAAAATATGCTTCTCAACCATAGGAAAACAATCAGTTGTGTAAAAGTAGCTAGCTAGCGTAGCATTTAGCATTAGCATTTAGCGTTAGCATCCAGCACGCAACATTTCAACAAAAACATAAAAGCCTTCAAATAAAATCATTTACCTTTGAAGAACTTCAGATGTTTTCAATGAGGAGACTCTCAGTTAGATAGCAGATGCTCAGTTTTTCCAAAAATATTCTTTGTGTATTAGAAATAGCTCCGTTTTGTACATCACATTTGGCTACCAAAAAAACCCGAAAATTCAGTCCTCAAAACACGAACTTTTTTCCAAATTAACTCCATAATATCGACTGAAAACATGGCAAACGTTGTTTAGAATCAATCCTCAAGGTGTTTTTCACATATCTCTTCGATGATATATCGTTCGTGGAAGTGTGCTTTCTCTCCTGAATCCCAGGAGAAAATGCCCGCACCTGAAGATTACGCACAAATTTAGACAAAGGACACCGGGCGGACCCCTGGAAAATGTAGTCTCTTATGGCCAATCTTCCAATGATATGCCTACAAATACGTCACAATGCTGCCGAAATCTTGGGGAAACGGCAGAAGGTCTAAGCTTATTCCTGTCGCATTCACAGCCATATAAGGAGACATTAGAAAACAGAGCTTCAGAAATTCTGCTCATTTCCTGTTTGATGTATCATCTTGGTTTCGCCTGTAGAATGAGTTCTGGGGCACAGAATATGCATAGTCGAGCATCTTTTCGTGACAAAATATTGCGCTTAAAACGGGAACGTTTTTTATCCAAAAATGAAATAGCGCCCCTAGAGATGCAACTGGTTAATGTATTTTCTGGTGATCTATTGATAGGACAGACGCCAGTCATTCACAAAGTGGTGATGACAGGGACACCGCTGGTTGGTCAGTCTGCTGTATGTCCCGCCTCTCAGTAGCTGAGTTTGTGTTTGTTCTTGTTGGCTGCAGTCCAATTTATTTTCACGGAGGAGGGAGAGCATGATGAGTGAATTTCTACGAGCCATGTAACATCAGTGGTAATGATGAGTTGAGTCATCAATCACACCTGCAGGTCTATTCATAGGCGCTTGATTTTGTTTAAGATTGGGGGGTGCACAATCTGATTGGGGCTCTGAAAGTGTTTTTTCTGCAATTCTACATTGTTTCTCAACATGTAATCTATATTTACTTGACAAAACACAACATTTTCTCTTAGGTCTTTGCCACAATAAATTATATTGAAAGAGTAGACTTTTCTGACTGGATTACTAATCTATTCCCTCAAAGTCCCACCCACAGTGATTGATTGACAGATCTGAAACCATACCAACTCTGTTACTCACAAACATCCTGCCCCCTCCCCTGACAATCCCACTCACAGTGATTGATTGACAGGCCAAACTGTTAAAGGAATAGTTCACCCAAATTACAAAATGATACCCTGGTTTCCTTACACAAAGTGTCCACAGCAGCAGAACCAATTAAATACATAATTTGAAGAACAAACATCATTGTGGCCATTCTTGTCTTGCAGTAAAACTGTTAATATGATTTTAATCTCAAGAGAAGGCAGGCTTAATGTTAAAAAAGGTCATCTTACTTAGGAAAAAGTCCTGATCATATTGTAGTTGATTTGGATATCGTCTAACAACACAATTAATTCATACATTTTCAGTAATTTTAAATGTATTTTTATTCAAGTGATTGGGGGAGACTCCCCGGACACCTCCAGCCCGAAAACTCCTTGTCTGGCTGCTTTCTTCTATTTTTCTGGCCATGAACTTACTGAATGCAATGTATTACATACATTACAATGCAATGTAATGACACTGAGAATAAGATTAAAAGGTAACAACAAGTTACCATGTGTATGTTGGTAGCAAGTATTCGGACAAAAAACAAATAGCTCTAAGGAGATAATTCATGACACAGGATATGATGAGATTTAATTACGTGTTGAACATTGTTGTTATGGGATGGATCAGATATGAAATAATATCATTCTAGATTCCCTTTTCTTTTATTGGCCTTCTTTTCTATATACACAACCAGGGGCCAAGAAAAGAAAAGTTAGTAGTGTGTATATATATATATATATATATATATATAGAAAAGAAGGCCAATAAAAGAATAGGGGTTCATATATAAACTGTGTCCAAACTGTTGACTGGTGCTATATATATATATATATATATATATATATATATATATATATATATATATATATATATATACATATATATATATATATATACAGTGCCTTGCGAAAGTATTCGGCCCCCTTGAACTTTGCGACCTTTTGCCACATTTCAGGCTTCAAACATAAAGATATAAAACTGTATTTTTTTGTGAAGAATCAACAACAAGTGGGACACAATCATGAAGTGGAACGACATTTACTGGATATTTCAAACTTTTTTAACAAATCAAAAACTGAAAAATTGGGCGTGCAGGATAATGGGGGAAGATGGGTGACACCAGGGAGGGGGTGGAGACAAGCACAAAGACAGGTGAAACAGATCAGGGTGTGACACCTGGAGGGGGTGGAGACAAGCACAAAGACAGGTGAAACAGATCAGGGTGTGACACCTGGAGGGGGTGGAGACAAGCACAAAGACAGGTGAAACAGATCAGGGTGTGACACCTGGAGGGGGGTGGAGACAAGCACAAAGACAGGTGAAACAGATCAGGGTGTGACACCTGGAGGGGGTGGAGACAAGCACAAAGACAGGTGAAACAGTTCAGGGTGTGACACCTGGAGGGGGGTGGAGACAAGCACAAAGACAGGTGAAACAGTTCAGGGTGTGACACCTGGAGGGGGTGGAGACAAGCACAAAGCCAGGTGAAACAGATCAGGGTGTGACACAACCTCAATTACCTTGTACCCCCATCGACTTTGTACAGGTACCCTATGTATATAGCCAAGATATGGTTAATCAATGCGTATTTATTATTATTTTATTTATTATTATTACGTGTTGTACTTTCTGTTATTTCTCTATTTTCTTTCTCTCTGCTTTGTTGAAACGGAACCGGTCACTAAGCATGTCACTGTTAGTCTACACCTGTGGTTTAAAAAGCATGTGACAAATGAAATGTAATTTGAGTTTGAACCTACCCATCAAACTGGTGGTGTTGATTGGCTGTGGCCCGTGACAGGGCGACAGCCAACTGGTCAATTGCATTTTGTTCTAAAGAAAGGACAAAGCTTTTTTCCTAATGCACTTCACAAACACAAAGACTATACTTATTGCTTGGCTGGGGAATTAGCCTACTAGTTTATCAATTATTATTAAATACAACTTTTCACATAACACACACGCCCTGTCGTTGTTGATGAAGCCATCTGTGTTATCAGTATAGTAACTCAGGTCACTATCAGAGGCCTCGTGACGGTGTGTCCTTTTCATAGGAGTCAAGGGAGACTAACACTTTCGTTCTGAGGTATTGCCTGACAAGCTTATGAAAATAGCAAGTGAACAGTGAATGAAATTATATTTTTGGAGGACTATTGCGATCACATTTTCTGAACATGTTGTGATACCTAACTCTGCTTCTTCTGGTAGGTCCCAGCGCCCATGACCAGGGGGATCAGTCTGGCACACAACTGTACACTTTGTCTAACAGAAAAACAGGGTCAACGATTGTCATCATCCCTCAGTTATAAACATAGCATGAGAAATAACGTAATCTGGTTTCGAAGTTAATTCTATGCTTTCCAGATGTAGACTGATTGGCTCCAGATTGGATTAGATTCAGGCCGGTGATGCCGTTACCCTATTGAGTTTGTTGCTGCTAGTTAGTCCACTGTTGTAGTCAGACATTAATTAGCTAGTACCACAGCTGCATCAAATATTTATTTGTGCCCTGGACATGCATTGAACCTCGGAGGCAAACGTGACCGTTTCGTCTAGATGACACTAATTTAGAGTGGCAAATACGATGACATCGCTAAATTTGGCAAATCGTTAGTAGGAAACAGATTTGCCATATAATGATGTCGGTAAATGTAATTTTAGAGAGATGGCAATGTTGCCATTACTGTTAATAGCAAAGTTAGTAAAAAAATATCTAGCAATGTGAATGTTACTTAGCTAAAATATGGTGGTCGGTGGTCCACTCAATCTTAGTTAAGTTATATATGTATATTGTATCTAAAGTCATCTGGCGACATCCCAATCAATTATTTGCCTTTAAAAAAAATGGTATATTGTTTACAAGGCCGTCATTGTAAATAAGAATTTGTTCTTAAACTGACTTGCATATCTACATAATATATATATATATATTTACATTATATATATATATATATGCCAAATCTGAGTTTTACTGAGGTAGGCTAATGTTAGCCAGCTAGCTAGTTTGTAGCTGTGCAAGCGATGCTAGTGATAACGAAGATTAAAATATATCCAGCAGCCTATAGTCTAGCTACCGGAATACTCACCACCAAGAAACTCCAGCCAGCTATTCCACATGATACGGCCCTTCCAAACCAGTTGGCTGTGCATCCTGCTGGAAGCATGCATAGCATGGCCAATCCGTATTGGGATTTCAGCGTAAAATGGATGTGATCCTTTGAACGGGTTGGGGGCGATCATAGAGATAGATGCCTTCTGTGCCATTATAGGGGCTATGACAGCACGGTCAGCACTATTGAGAAAATCTCAATTATGATGTAGTCAATTTTGACTCCATGACCCAAACAGGGTCACAATGAAGTTGGGTGTCCCACCCATTTGACTACATTGAAATGGTGGACGTCATCAGTGGCCCATGCTCAAACGGCTTTTTGGCCACTGTCATTCACTATGGTGGCGATGGCACAACAGAGCCCCATTCAATGAAGAGAAGCAACGTCGGGGAGATTTACACTTGGAGTTTGGCAAAATTGGTGCATGATTTGTAATCCAAACCCAACTTTCAGTTACTCGTTGTGACGCAGTGAGGTGCCAAACTCAGTTTTTGACAAGACTGACTTCATGACCAAAATTATCCTATTTCCAGTTTGTACTCAATTTTGCCACTAGAATAAATGTTTCTGACTCATATCAATGCCTCAAAGGGAGTAGTTTGTTTTATTTAGGGGCAGTTGCTCTTTAATTCAACCCATCAGATGTCTTTCCAAGTATATTAAAATTGTGCTGTTTCCTTTTGCTTCTGTCTTACGAGGGACATGAACTTCTCTATTTGGACCCTTTATACAAATAAAACCTAAGAGTATAATCAAATTTCTCAAGGACTGACCGTGGTTTTTACAGACCTTCTAAACAGGACTGTTTGTAGCTTTATCTGAACGCGGACATTATGACTCAACAATCACCCTTGGACTACAAAAGCAAGCCACCTAAAGACAGTATGAAAAGAGATACATTTTTATGATTTATACTAGTCATTTTAATCCAGGCTTTTGATTGGCGGCAGACCAACTAATTAATTCCTTTCTCTTTTGAGTAAATCTTCTGTTTGTTGAGCTGCTGCGGCAGAGCTATGAGTTGGTCATTCTTTTGTATTGAGCAT
Organism: Oncorhynchus mykiss; assembly: GCF_057628025.1. Taxonomy (NCBI): domain Eukaryota; kingdom Metazoa; phylum Chordata; class Actinopteri; order Salmoniformes; family Salmonidae; genus Oncorhynchus; species Oncorhynchus mykiss. The sequence goes on along the minus strand of NC_143041.1, from coordinate 49,794,922 downwards.
TGATTAGCATACATCTTTGTTCATTTACAATGTGACACATTTTTACAACATCATTCATTAACATGATACCTTCCGTATACATTATATATATATATATCTATATATATATATACACATTTTTTTCCAAACATGTATATTCTCTATCAGTACATTGGAGTTTAGACATATTATTTTCTGTAATAAATGTTCTGACTCTTCTGGAGGATGAAGTTGGAAATGTAACCAACTGCATGGCTCCATTAAGAAAGGAGGCTACTTTAAACATGGTTCCATTAAGAAAGGAGGCTACTTTAAACATGGCTCCATTAAGAAAGGAGGCTACTTTAAACATGGCTTCATTAAGAAAGGAGGCTACTTTAAACATGGCTTCATTAAGAAAGGAGGCTACTTTAAACATGGCTTCATTAAGAAAGGAGGCTACTTTAAACATGGCTTCATTAAGAAAGGAGGCTACTTTAAACATGGCTTCATTAAGAAAGGAGGCTACTTTAAACATGGCTCCATTAAGAAAGGAGGCTACTTTAAACATGGCTTCATTAAGAAAGGAGGCTACTTTAAACATGGCTTCATTAAGAAAGGAGGCTACTTTAAACATGGCTTCATTAAGAAAGGAGGCTACTTTAAACATGGCTTCATTAAGAAAGGAGGCTACTTTAAACATGGCTTCATTAAGAAAGGAGGCTACTTTAAACAGGGTTCCATTAAGAAAAGAGGCTACTTTAAACAGGGTTCCATTAAGAAAGGAGGCTACTTTAAACAGGGTTCCATTTAGAAAGTAGGCTACTTTAAACATGGCTTCATTAAGAAAGGAGGCTACTTTAAACAGGGTTCCATTAAGAAAGGAGGCTACTTTAAACATGGCTTCATTAAGAAAGGAGGCTACTTTAAACATGGCTTCATTAAGAAAGGAGGCTACTTTAAACAGGGTTCCATTAAGAAAGGAGGCTACTTTAAACATGGTTCCATTAAGAAAGGAGGCTACTTTAAACAGGGTTCCATTAAGAAAGGAGGCTACTTTAAACATGGCTTCATTAAGAAAGGAGGCTACTTTAAACAGGGTTCCATTGTCAAGCCCCTGCCCGAAATGATTTCAGTAGGTGTTGAAACATGTTCCCGGTTCTTGATCCCTTTCTAAGTCACTTTCCTTACGTACATTCTGCATGTGTGTGTAACTGCCCCTGGAAAGGAACACAGTAAAAACTCCTTTCTCCCCTGTGTGTCCTGACTGAGTATTATTCTCCTTCTTGAGGATGAAGTTCATCTCTCCATTACTAGTGCTTATCCAACTGGCTGGTGGAAAATAGATCCGTCCAGCTTGAGGCTCGATGCCACCGTCTCCTTCACCCCTCCCTCAGCATGCCTCAGCCCAGACATTCCTTTCTGGCTGCCTTCATCTGTGTGGGGCTTTCCTGTCTAAGGGCTGGCACAGGGCTGAGGCAGGACTGGCACAGGGCTGAAGCAGGGCTGAGGCAGGGTCAGGGCTGAGGCAGGGCTGAGGCAGGGTCAGGGCTGAGGCAGGGCTGAGGCAGGGTCAGGGCTGAGGCAGGGCTGAGGCAGGGTCAGGGTTGAGGCAGGGTCAGGGCTGAGGCAGGGATGATGTTCATCTCTCCATTACTAGTGGTTATCCCACTGGCTGGTGGAAAACGGATCCGTCCAGCTTGAGGCTCGATGCCACCGTCTCCTTCACCCCTCCCTCAGCATGCCTCAGCATGCCCCAGCCCAGACATTCCTTTCTGGCAGTCTTCCTCTGTGTCTAAGGGCTGACACAGGGCTGAGGCAGGGCTGGCACAGGGCTGAGGCAGGGCTGGCATAGGGCTGAGGCAGGGCTGGCACAGGGCTGAGGCAGGGCTGGCACAGGGCTGAGGCAGGGCTGGCATAGGGCTGAGGCAGGGCTGGCACAGGGCTGAGGCAGGAATGGCATAGGGCTGAGGTAGGAATGGCATAGGGCTGAGGCAGGGTCAGGGCTGAGGCAGGGTCAGGGCTGAGGCAAGGTAAGGGCTGAGACAGGGTCAGGGTTTCAACAGGTCTGAGGCAGGGTCAGGGCTGAGGCAGGGTCAGGGCTGAGACAGGGCTGAGGCAGGGTCAGGGCTGGCACAGGGCTGAGGCAGGGCTGAGGCAGGGTCAGGGCTGAGGCAGGGTCAGGGCTGAGACAGGGCTGAGGCAGGGTCAGGGCTGAGGCAGGGCTGAGGCAAGGTCAGGGCTGAGGCAGGGATGAGGCAGGGTCAGGGCTGAGTTAAGGTCAGGCTGAGGCAGGGCTGAGGCAAGGTCAGGGCTGAGGCAGGGTCAGGGCTGAGACAGGGCTGAGGCAGGGGCAGGGCTGAGGCAGGGTCAGGGCTGAGGCAGGGCTGAGGCATGGTCAGGGCTGATGCAAGGTCAGGGCTGAGGCAGGGTCAGGGTTGAGGCAGGGTCAGGGCTGAGGCCCTAGGACCATGCCCCAGGAATACCTGACATGATGACTCCTTGCTGTCCCCAGTCCACCTGACTGTGCTGCTGCTCCAGTTTCAACTATTCTGCCTTATTATTATTCGACCATGCTGGTCATTTATGAACATTTGAACATCTTGACCATGTTTTGTTATAATCTCCACCCGGCACAGCCAGAAGAGGACTGGCCACCCCACATAGCCTGGTTCCTCTCTAGGTTTCTTCCTAGGTTTTGGCCTTTCTAGGGAGTTTTTCCTAGCCACCGTGCTTCTTCACCTGCATTGCTTGCTGTTTGGGGTTTTAGGCTGGGTTTCTGTACAGCACTTTGAGATATCAGCTGATGTACGAAGGGCTATATAAAATAAATTTGATTGATTGATTGATTGAGGCAGGGTCAGGGCTGAGGCAGAGTAAGGGCTGAGACAGGGCTGAGGCAAGGTCAGGGCTGAGGCAGAGTCAGGGCTGAGGCAGGGTCAGGGCTGATTATTAGAAAGCAAATTACGGACTCCTATTTAAATCTGCGTATTCCTTCAAAGTTCAGTTGGCCTGAGTCTGCACAACTCTGCCAGGACCTAGGATCAAGAGAGACGCTCAAGTGTTTTAGTACTATATCTCTTGACACAATGATGAAAATAATCATGGCCTCTAAACCTTCAAGCTGCATACTGGACCCTATTCCAACTAAACTACTGAAAGAGCTGCTTCCTGTGCTTGGCCCTCCTATGTTGAACATAATAAACGGCTCTCTATCCACCGGATGTGTACCAAACTCACTAAAAGTGGCAGTAATAAAGTCTCTCTTGAAAAAGCCAAACCTTGACCCAGAAAATATAAAAAACTATCGGCCTATATCGAATCTTCCATTCCTCTCAAAAATGTTAGAAAAGGCTGTTCCGCAGCAACTCACTGCCTTCCTGAAGACAAACAATGTATACGAAATGCTTCAGTCTGGTTTTAGACCCCATCATAGCACTGAGACAGCACTTGTGAAGGTCGTAAATTACATTTTAATGGCATCACACCGAGGCTCTGCATCTGTCCTCGTGCTCCTAGACCTTAGTGCTGCTTTTGATACCATTGATCACCACATTCTTTTGGAGAGATTGGAAACCCAAATTCGTCTACACGGACAAGTTCTGGCCTGGTTTAGATCTTATCTGTCGGAAAGATATCAGTTTGTCTCTGTGAATGGTTTGTCCTCTGACAAATCAACTGTAAATTTCGGTGTTCCTCAAGGTTCCGTTTTAGGACCACTACTGTTTTCACTATATATTTTACCTCTTGGGGATGTCATTCGAAAACATAATGTTAACTTTCACTGCTATGCGGATGACACACAGCTGTACATTACAATGAAACATGGTGAAGCCCCAAAATTGCCCTCGCTAGAAGCATGTGTTTCAGACATAAGAAAGTGGATGGCTGCAAACTTTCTACTTTTACACTCGGACAAAACAGAGATGCTTGTTCTAGGTCCCAAGAAACAAAGAGATCTTCTGTTGAATCTGACAATTAATCTTAATGGTTGTACAGTCGCCTCAAATAAAACTGTGAAGGACCTCGGCGTTACTCTGGACCCTGATCTCTCTTTTGAAGAACATATCAAGACCATTTCAAGGACAGCTTTTTTCCCATCTACGTAACATTGCAAAAATCAGAAACTTTCTGTCCAAAAATGATGCAGAAAAAAGTATCCATGCTTTTGTCACTTCTAGGTTAGACTAATGCAATGCTCTACTTTCCGGCTACCTGGATAAAGCACTAGATAAACTTCAGTTAGTGCTAAATACGGCTGCTAGAATCCTGACTAGAACCAAAAAAATGTATCATATTACTCCAGTGCTAGCCTCCCTACACTGGCTTCCTGTCAATGCAAGGGCTGATTTCAAGGTTTTACTGCTAACCTACAAAGCATTACATGGGCTTGCTCCTACCTATCTCTCTGATTTGGTCATGCCGTACATACCTACACGTACACTACGGTCACAAGACGCAGGCCTCCTAATTGTCCCTAGAATTTCTAAACAAACAGCTCAGCCCTGACCCTGCCTCAGCCCTGCCTCAGCCCTGCCTTAGCCCTGCCTCAGCCCTGACCCTGCCTCAACCCTGACCCTGCCTCAGCCCTGACCCTGCCTCAGCCCTGAACCTGCCTCAGCCCTGCCTCAGCTCTGCTTCAGCCCTGACCCGGACTCAGCCCTGACCCTGCCTCAGCCCTGACCCTGCCTCAGCCCTGTCTCAAATCAAATCAAATAAAATGTATTTATATAGCCCTTTGTACATCAGCTGATCTCTCAAAGTGCTGTACAGAAACCCAGCCTAAAAATCCAAACTGCAAGCAATGCAGGTGTAGAAGCACGGCGGCTAGGAAAAACTCTCTAGAAAGGCCAAAACCTAGGAAGAAACCTAGAGAGGAACCAGGCTATGTGGGGTGGCCAGTCTTCTTCTGGCTGTGCCGGGTGGAGATTATAACAGAACATGGCCAAGATGTTCAAATGTTCATAGATGACCAGCATGGTCCAATAATAATAAGGCAGAACAGTTGAAACTGGAGCAGCAGCACGGCCAGATGGACTGGGGACAGCAAGGAGTCATCATGTCAGGTAGTCCTGAGGCATGGTCCTAGGGCTCAGGTCCTCCGAGAGAGAGAAAGAAAGAGAGAAAGAGAGAATTAGAGAGAGCACACATAAATTCAAACAGGACACCGAATAGGACAGGAGAAGTACTCCAGATATAACAAACTGACCCTAGCCCCCGACACATAAACTACTGCAGCATAAATACTGGAGGCTGAGACAGGAGGGGTCAGGAGACACTGGCCCCTCATGACTGTGTGGCTACGCATGTCTCCAACTCTATCGTCAAGTTTGCAGTGGGGGTCGGCCCGTTAGAGTTTACCAACAACGACGAGACAGGGAAGATATGTGAGCCCTGGTGGAGTTGTGCCAGGAAAATATTCTCTCCCTCAATTGTTAAGGCCACAGTCTTGTTTCCCAGTCTTGTTTCCCAGACTTATTGTACAGTGTTGTTTCCCAGACTTATTTTACAGCTTTGTTTCCCAGCCTTGTTTCCCAGACTCGTTTCCCAGCCTTGTTTCCCAGACTCGTTTCCCAGACTCGTTTCCCAGACTTATTTTACAGCTTTGTTTCCCAGACTCGTTTTACAGCTTTGTTTCCCAGCCTGGTTTCCCAGTCTTATTTCCCAGCCTTGCTCCCAGCCTGGTTTCCCAGCCATGTTTCCCAGCCTTGTTTCCCAGCATTAATCATTCTTCCAGCTTGTTTTAAAAAGGTAAAAAGGGAAAGGCATTTTGCAGCTCCACAGATCCAGCGAGCTGTTATGGGAATGTTAGAATGTCAGCTTTCTGTGGGAAAGAACCCAGTTTGTGTCACAGAACAATCTCTTTTTCCTAAATGGCACCCTCGTTCCCTACATAGTGTGTTACTTTTGACCAGAGCCAATAGCACTCCGCAGGGATCCATTTGGAACACAATCTGTCATCAGCCAGACAGACAGAGCTCAGCCAGCCAGTGTGTCCTACGGTTACGGTATAGTATAGGCTGCCTGCCAATCACACTCTGAGTCCAGAATAAACTAGCAAATTGGGAACGGAGCATTATGCTATGATAAGGATTATGATAACTCTAGGGAGAAGTGACAACCGGCGGAATATTTAGAGCTTTGATAGGCCAGCAGGGTGTAAAGCATTTTACAAAGACCTCGATTTTCCTCCTTAAATTGATTTATTGACGGGAAGGTAGAAAAAAAACAGGGGAAAGTTTCCTTATGAAACTCCATTTTCCACCACGCAGATATTTCTATTACCGGATGTTGCATTTCACATTCAGCCAATCAGGTTGCAGCAATAATTTACTGTGAAACTATCAAAACAGAGATGAAAAACAGACTGCAGCAACATGATTGGATGAAAGCAATGTGCAACATCTGGGACTAGCATTAGCTAAATCGAGTTAAGGTGGAAACTGACGTCTTTGCAGGCTGAATGGATAATGATCACAACAAGATCATTATTTACAAGTTGATGGCGAGTTAATTACAGAAAATAGTTTACAGTTGTGAGTGTGATGAAATAAAGCGGGGCATTCTCCCGGATAATTTTTGAACTTGGACACTGTCTCGTTGGCCTAATGTTAAATCCTAATTTGACTTTGGTGCAAGTCATGTTGTTCTTCACATTACCTTCTCTTGTAAACACACACTATATCAAATAAATCAACATTTATTTGGTACATGAACAGGATACAGAATAAACGATAAAGTGAAATGGTTCTCTTGCATATGGAGTCTTTTGTTCAGACATGTAGCTAGCTAGCTAAATAATGAACCATAATCCCAACTCATAACGTTACTATACTGCACCTACAAGTAGCTAAAGCTAACCACCAACTAGGTTCAATGTTAGCTAGCCAGCTAACATTAGGCTATAACTAGCAAAGAAAATGGCTCTGAGACATCAATAATACTACAGCACAGATCATACACATTAGCTAGAGAGCCAGCTAGCTAACAGTACGCTTTAACTTGCAATGAAAATGACTTTCTTACACAATTAGAAATGTATAATATCTGAAAATGTAGCTAGCTAGATTTCTCTACCCGTATACATGCTTCCCACTCTCTGTCGCGGATGCCATGGTTGCCCTTAGTTTGAAGATGTAATCCGGAGACAGCAGTTTCGTACAACAGCCTTCTATTTTCTCTTTTTGACTCTCTCCGCATTTGCAATCAAATGCCTGAATTTACTCCATCTCCTTATCTATCATACTCTGCTTCTATTTAAAAACTCTGTTCTCCAGAAAGTGTAGAGTCTTAGCAACACTTCTGCAGTTCTTCATGATATCTCTGGAAAAAAAGAGACGGATTACCTAAAAGATGATGACAATGCCCCCATCCACAAGGCACGAGTGGTCACTGAATGGTTTGATGAGTATGAAAACGATGTCAACCATATGCCATGGCCATCTCACTCACCAGATCTCAACCCAATTGAATACATATGGGAGATTCTGAAACGGTGACAGCGTTTTCCTTCACCATCAACAAAACACCAAATTGTGGAATTTATTTTGTGGAAGAACGGTGTCGCATCCCTCCAATAGAGTTCCACATACATGTAGAATCTATCCCGAGATGCATTCTGGCTCGTGGTGGCCCTGCTTTTTATTAAGATACTTGGGTAATGTTGGTGTTTCCTTTGTTTTGGCAGTTACCTGTAGTACACACTAGTTAGCTGGCTAGTACACAAACAGCGGCAAGAAAAGGTAGGAATCCTTTGGAATGACCTGGATTTCTGCATACATTGATCTGAACTTCATCTCGGTCACAACAATAGACCAACACAGTCTGCTTAAACTAACAACGCACAAACAATTATACGTTTTCATGTCTTTATTGAACACACCACGTACACATTCAGAGTGCAGTGCTAGAAAAGTATGTGAAACCTTGGATTTTATAACTGGTTGACCCTCCTTTGGCAGCAATAACCTCAACCAAACGTTTTCTGTAGTTGCGGATCAGACCTGCACAACGGTCAGGAAGAATTTTTGACCGTTCGTCTTTACAACACTTTCTCAGTTCAGCAATATTCTTGGGATGTCTGGTGTGAACCGTTCTCTTGTGGTCATGCCACAGCATCTCAATCGGGTTGAGGTCAGGACTCTGACTGGGCCACTCCAGAAGGTTTATTTTCTTCAGTTGAAGTAGCAACAGTGCTGAACTTTCTCCATTTAAAGACAATTTCTCTTACTGTGGACTGATGAACATCTAAGGCTTTTAGAGATAATTTTGTAACCCTTTCCAGCTTTATGCAAGTCAACAATTCTTAGTCTTAGGTCTTCTGAGATCTCTTTTGTTCGAGGCATGGTTCACATCAGAAAATGCTTCTTGTGAATAGCAAACTCAAATTTTGTGAGTGTTTTTTATAAGGCAGGGCTGCTCTAACCAACATCTCTAATCTCGTCCCTATGATTGGACTCCAGATCAGCTGACTCATGACTCCAATTACCTTTTGGAGAAGTCATTGGCCTAGAGGTTCACATGCTTTTTCCAACCTATACAGTGAATGTTTAATTATGTATTCAATATAGACAGGAAAAATACAATCATTTGTGTGTTATTAGTTTAACCACACTATGTTTGTGTATTGTTGTAATTTAGATGAAGATCAGATCAAATATGATGACTAATTTATGCAGAAATCCAGGTAAATCCAAAGGGTTCACATACTTTTTCTTGTCACTGTATTGACTGGAGCCAGACCCTATTGAACCCAACTCTTTCGTGGCACTATTTGGGACACCTCACACACATCCTCCAGTCTAGGGTCAGCAGATAGACCATACTCACTGGCTGGGCTGTGGGACACTGAACGTGCATTGATAAAATCGAATGGATTTGTTAACAGGCATTACCCAGAGAATGTGAGGATTGTGGTGAACAACTCCCTTCTACCAGCCAATGAGCATCCAGGATCCAAACAACCCATTTATTACTGGGGATAATCACCTTAGAGCAGAGCCATTTAGAGAGTTGTTTTTTAAATATGTTAATGGAGCGTTAAAACGGCTACCATATCATTTAGTTTCATGTAAACACATTATAATGCAGAAACCTCAATGCCCCAACTTTCTAAATGTTTGTCTCTGTCCCAGAGGGAACATAACCAGAGAGAGTTAACCTCTAGAGAGAGAAGGGAAACACTTTACTCAAAATGCACAGAGAGATTATTATTAAAGATGAACATGTCGCTCTGCAGCAGACGAGCATTTTCCATTAGATCCAAGAATGACACAGCGTTATCCATTAGATCCAAGAATGACACAGCGTTATCCATTAGATCCAAGAATGACACAGCATTATCCATTCGATCCAAGAATGACACAGCATTATCCATTAGATCCAAGAATGACACAGCGTTATCCATTAGATCCAAGAATGACACAGCGTTATCCATTAGATCCAAGAATGACACAGCATTATCCATTAGATCCAAGAATGACACAGCATTAGGGTCCATTAGATCCAAGAATGACATGGCATTATCCATTAGATCCAAGAATGACACAGCATTCGGGTTCATTAGATCCAAGAATGACAGAGTTAGGGATCATTAGATCCAAAAATGACACAGAGTCAAGGTTCATTAGATGTGGTAGGATGTTAGTGTTCATGACTGATGTTGTCCTGTTGTTGATGTGGTAGGATGTTATGGTTCATGACTGATGTTGTCCTGTTGTTGATGTGGTAGGATGTTAGGGTTCATGGCTGATGTTGTTGATGTGGTAGGATGTTAGGGTTCATGGCTGACGTTGTTGATGTGGTATGGTGTTAGGGTTCATGACTGATGTTGTCCTGTTGTTGATGTGGTATGGTGTTAGGATTCATGACTGATGTTTTCCTGTTGTTGATGTGGTAGGATGTTAGGGTTCATGACTGATGTTGTCCTGTTGTTGATGTGGTAGGATGTTAGGGTTCATGACTGATGTTGTCATGGTAATGATGTGGTATGGTGTTAGGGTTCATGGCTGATGTTGTTGATGTGGTAGGATGTTAGGGTTCATGGCTGATGTTGTTGATGTGGTAGGATGTTAGGGTTCATGACAGATGTTGTCCTGTTGTTGATGTGGTAGGATGTTATGGCTCATGACTGATGTTGTCCTGTTGTTGATGTGGTAGGATGTTAGGGTTCATGGCTGATGTTGTTGATGTGGTAGGATGTTCGGGTTCATGACTGATGTTGTCCTGTTGTTGATGTGGTATGGTATGGTGTTAGGGTTCATGGCTGATGTTGTCCTGTTGTTGATGTGGTATGGTGTTAGGGTTCATGGCTGATGTTGTCCTGTTGTTTCTAGAGAAAAGGAGGGGACTCTTTCTATTTCAGATCTGCCTAAGCCAGCACCCCATTATTAGTGATATGTGAAACAGGGCAGGGTAAGTTTGGTTTCCCATACGTGATTTCATAGGGACAAAATCATCCCCCCTGCTTCCATCTGTAGGCTTGGATCCAAACTAAATGTTTCACAAAGACACTAAATTAAATAATTAATTCCTCAGTTTACATCCAAGCAATCTTTCTAAATCATGTGGCGCGTATCGTCAAGATCGCAGATTTGAGAGAAACAACAAATGTCGGTATATATAAGTGTCTTATATCTGCTGAAAGCTTAAATTCTTGTTAATATAACTGCACTGTCCAAATTACAGTAGCCATTACTGCAAAAAAATGCCATGCTATTGTTTGAGGAGAGCTCCTATCAACAAAACATTTCTTTCTTCGTGATAGGTTTGATAAATTCACCTCTGAAGGTAAAATGTGTACTTACATTCTGATATCTTGCGCTGATTTATCATCCAAAGGGTCCCAGAGATAACATGAAGTGTCGTTTTATTAGATAAAATCCTTTCATATCCTAAAAAGACCCATATAACATGCACGATCGACTTTGTATTTCCACTCGTTCAATTTGCAAAGAAAGGAATCTGTAAAAATCTCACCCTAAATGTTGTTTCAACGAGACAAATCACGTTCATATCTATTCCTCAGAGATCTTAGAAGGTAACCAGACTTCACAATATCATTAGGGGTGTAGTATATCCTATAGCACACCATATTTGGTGAGAGAGTGACGCCTTCATGGCACACCGACGACGTGGGCGGTCTTCACTTGAACCAATCGGGGTCAAACAAAGCTAGCTAGATAGCCAATGAGCTGGGCTTTACGGGAGTATCCGGAAACCATGTATCTGTCGTAAAATGTAGCTACTAACCTTGTACGACAGCATGCCTTTTCATTTTGAACAAAAATTATAAGGATATTCAGAGTTATGAAGTTATGAAAACTGGTTGTTTTGCAAATGCTGAACTTATAATATGGCTACTAATACTGGAAAAGCTGAATCAAAGTCCAAGTATACAGATTTGACAATATTCTTGCAGAAAAATGGAATATGAATGCAAACATGCTTCAACACCTGCATTGCTTGCTGTTTGGGGTTTTAGGCTGGGTTTCTGTACAGCACTTTGAGATATCAGCGGATGTACGGAGGGCTATGTAAATACATTTGATTTGAAATGTCTCCTTAATGATTTGCCCAAATGTACTTGGGGACTTCACACTTAATGTCATGTAGTTTTCTCATATTTCAAGTTATTGATCTGAAACTTTGCACATACACCTGCTGCCATCTTGTGGACATTCTCGGAATTACATCCAGAGTGATGCCTTTAACTGTGACCTTTCTCTTGTATTTCAAAGATGGTGGTAGAAAAAGACTGGTAGGTATTTTCTTCCTCCAGATCTATTGTGTTATATTCTCCTACATTCAATTCACATTTCCACAAACTTCAAAGTGTTTCCTTTCAAATGGTATCAAGAATATGCATATTCTTGCTTCAGGTCCTGAGCTACAGGCAGTTAGATTTGGGTATGTCATTTAGGTGAAAATTGAAAAATGGTGGCTATCCCTAAAAAGTTTTAATAACATGTCTCCCTGTTTCTCTCTATAGATGACTGGAGCAACGCGGACGCCAGTTGCCATGAGTTACTGAGAGCAGAACTGCGACTGCTTCCTCTCAGCACCAAGATGGAGGCCTCTATCTACCAAAGGGTAATGCCCATAGCGATAAATAAAGGACTAGATGGATATAACCCATTTTAGCATGGACATTACCATTTAGGTCTTCCACCATTTTAAAGTATACAACTGGGTAGGGATCCAGAGCATTGTCTTCTTCTTCTTCATGTTGGGTTGCCTGTGGCTGATTTAAGCTATATCACCGCCATATAGTGGCCACAATATATAAATGAGACAAGATTTGGTTCAGTACTCCAGGTGGTGGTTCAGTACTCCAGGTGGTGTTAAATCACCAATATTTAGATTGACGCTTTTTTCAAACACAAAAGAAGAAGAACAATAACAACTTTAAAATTAAGCTCTCCTCAATGGTACTACCTGTGTTGTCACGGACACCATAAGGGTACAGAGACAAAGGTGAGTCCTGTATCTATTTATATGGTCCCTACACTTCATCTGGTCTATTTTTCAAGACCACAGTCATATGACCTGGATTTTTAACACTACCTAACCAGGCCAAGCTGTACTGGTCTGGCCTGGTTACTGATCAACTACTGAACCTGGCCAAGTTGTACTGGTCTGGCCTGATTACTGATCAACTACCTAACCAGGCCAAGCTGTACTGGTCTGGCCTGGTTACTGATCAACTACTGAACCAGGCCAAGTTGTACTGGTCTGGCCTGATTACTGATCAACTACCTAACCAGGCCAAGCTGTACTGGTCTGGCTTGGTTACTGATCAACTACTGAACCAAGCCAAGCTGTACTAGTCTGGCCTGGTTATTGATCAAGTACCTAACCAGGCCAAACTGTACTGGTCTGGCCTGGTTACTGATCAACTACCTAACCAGGCTAAGCTGTACTGGTCTGGCCTGGTTACTGATCCACTACTGAACCAAACCAAGCTGTACTGGGCTGGCCAGGCCTGGTTACTGATCCACTACTGAACCAAACCAAGCTGTACTGGGCTGGCCTGGTTACTGATCCACTACTGAACCAAACCAAACTGTACTGGGCTGGCCTGGTTACTGATCCACTACTGAACCAAACCAAGCTCTACTGGGCTGGTCTGGTTACTGGTCCAACATTGTTCCTGCAACTGTCCTGTGAAAACGTCAGCATAGTCTGGTGTGGGTGTGGCCCTGCAGCGTCTCAGCTGTTTTCTACCAATGGATGCGATCTATTGTAGAAAACCCATAGTTGCTCCCGTCCCGATCTTGAATGGTCATTTGACCTTTATGCATAATCAATCACAAGCTTTGGAACATTTCCTGTAAACAATCACTGCCTTAAATTTACGGCTTGGGGATCCGCGAGCAGAACGTTTCGACAACATCCGGTGAAATGACAGAGCGCAAAATTCAATTATTTTTTATATAAATATTTTACTTTTATACATTCACAAGTGCAATACATCAAATTAAAACTTAACTTCTTGTTAATCTAGCCATCATGTCAAATTTCAAAAAGGCTTTACGGCGAAAGCACCCCATGCGATTATGGTTATGGTAGGTCAGTGCCAAGTCACAAAAAACATACAGCCATTTTCCAGCCAAAGAGAGGAGTCACAAAAAGCAGAAATAGAGATCAAATAAATCACTAACCTTTGATGATCTTCATCAGATGACACTCATAGGACTTCATGTTACACAATACATGTATGTTTTGTTCGATAAAGTTCATATTTATATCCAGAAATCTCAGTTTACATTTTCGCTTTATGTTCATAAATGTTTTGCCTCCAAAACATCCGGTGAAATTGCAGAGAGCCACATCAATTTACAGGAATACTCATCATAAACTTAGATGAAACATACAAGTGTTATACATAGGATTAAATATAAACTTCTCCTTAACGCAACCGCTGTGTCAGATTTTCAAAAAAGCTTTATGGCGAAAGCACACCATGCGATCATCTGAGTACAGCGCTCAGACACCAAAACAAGCCATACAGATACCCGCCAAGTTGTGGAGTCAACAAAAGTCAGGAATAGCCTTATAAATATTCACTTACCTTTGATGATCTTCATCGGGAATGCACTTCCAGGAATCCCAGTTCCACAATAAATATTTGTTTTGTTCGATAAAGTCCATCATTTATGTCCAAATACCTCCTTGCTGTTTGCGCGTTTAGTTCACTAATTCAAATGCACAAAGCATGGGCACTAAGTCCAGAAGAAAAGTCAAAAAAAGTTCAATTAAAGTTCATAGAAACATGTCAAACGATGTATATAATCAATCTTTAGGATGTTTTTGTATAAATCTTCAATAATATTCCGTTGTCATTAGAAAGGAAAGGGAACGAAGCTCGTGCTCACGGAGCTCGCGCTCACGGCCATGCGCGATAAACAACTCATGGCTTTCAGCTGAGCCACTTACTCTGAGTGGTCTTATTCTCTCCCCTTTCACAGCAGAAGCCTGAAACAACTTTCTAAAGACTGTTGACATCTAGTGGAAGCCTTAGGAAGTGCAATCTGACCCCATTTACACTGGATATTTTAATAGGCATTCACTTGAAAAACTACAAACCTCAGATTTCCCACTTCCTGGTTGGATTTTTCTCAGATTTTTGCCTGCCATTTTAGTTCTGTTATACTCACAGACATCATTCACACAGTTTTAGAAACTTCAGAGTGTTTTCTATACAATACTAATAATAATATGCATATATTTTCTATCCAAATCTACTAAACATGCATATCTTAGTTTCTGGGCCTGAGAAGCAGGTAGTTTACGCTGGGCACGCTTTTCATCCGGACGTGAAAATACTGCCCCCTAGCCCAAATAAGTTTTAATAAGCTAACCTTTCTTAGTAGTTCAGTATGTCTACAGAGCAACATTTCTCCTTGATCCAATTTAGCTAGCTTTGTTATTTGGCTAGGTTTTTTGGCTAGATTATTTAGCTAGGTTATTTAACTAAGTTATTTAGCTAGGTTAGTTTAGCTAGGCTATTTAGCTCAATTATGAATGAAGAAAGTAAGAGATGGCTGCAAATTAAAATTGATTTGATTCCTTTTGTTTTTTGAGATGATGATGAATATAGAGGTTTCTCTCTGTTGAGTTAGTTAATTCACCAAAATAATGTACTTGTTTTATGCTCCTGTGTGTCTCAGTTGGTACGAGGGTACGAGGTTGTCTAAGATCATGGGTTTGAAGTCTGCAGGGACAACATAGTGTCCTGATTACCCACCCTTCTTTCCAAGTGTACTTGGATTTATCAATGGTGGAATCTGCCTCCAGCTAATTTTTACACCAATCCAATGCTTTAAAATCCAAGACAGGGAATGTGCAAGTATCCTCTTTGTGTTTCCTGTTTGGACAGAGTGGTGTATGTATGTCATATGTCTGGACGTCCATTTACTGTAGAAACCTGGAGCAGCTTGTTCCTGCAATCTGGGCGGGGCCACCACTGTGACCGTTCCTAGAAGCCACACCTTCCACTCCTTATCCAATCAGAGCCCTGACCACGCCCAGGAGGAGGAAGGGTCACCGCGGCAACGGCGCATCACAGTTGGTGAGGTCTCCAATCGTAAAACTGGTTTATTGTTGTGTTATTGATACAGTCAATACAACTAGTACTATTACTCCGATTAATACCGATACTACTACTACTACTACAGATAATGTTGACCTCTTCACATCCTCTTATAACACGTTTGATGTTCTTTATGCACACTACATTATGTGTTACGGCGACTGATATCATTGATACATTTCCCTGTCTATCAATCAGAAGGTTTAGCACAATAAATATAAGACCTTCCTTTGATTAATTTTCCTTGGAAGTACAGAACATGAGCATTTCTGTCCTGTTACATGTGTTGAAAAACTAACAGAGCTCACTTTTCCTTTCCTCCCCTCTCTTTCCTGCCCTCTCTTTCCCACTCTCTCTTTCCCACTCTCTCTTTCCTCCCCTCTTTCCAACTCTCTTTCCCCCTCTCTCTTTCCCCCTCTCTCTTTCCCACTCTGCCTTTCCCACTCTCTTTCCCACTCTCTATTTCCTCCCCTCTTTCCCACTCTCTATTTCCTCCCCTCTTTCCCACTCTCTCTTTCCTCCCCTCTTTCCCCCTTTCTCTTTCCCACTCTCTCTTTCCTCCCCTCTTTCCCACTCTCTATTTCCTCCCCTCTTTCCCACTCTCTCTTTCCTCCCCTCTTTCCCCCTCTCTCTTTCCCACTCTCTCTTTCCTCCCCTCTTTCCCACTCTCTCTTTCCTCCTCTCTTTCCTCCCCTCTCTTTCCCACTCTCTTTCCCACTCTCTTTCCCACTCTCTCTTTCCTCCCCTCTTTCCCCCTCTCTCTTTCCTCCCCTCTCTTTCCCACTATCTCTTTCCTCCCCTCTTTCCCCCTCTCTCTTCCCCTCTCTCTTTCCCCCTCTCTCTTTCCCACACTCTCTTTCCTCTCCTCTCTTCCCCCCTCTCTCTTTCCCCATCTCTCTTTCCTCATCTCTCTTTCCTCCCCTCTTTCCCCCTCTCTCTTTCCCTATCTCTCTTTCCCCATCTCTCTTTCCCCCACTCTCTTTCCCCCACTCTCTTTCCCCCACTCTCTTTACCCCTCTCTCTTTCATCCCCTCTCTCTTTTCCTCCCCTCTCTTTCCCTCTCTCTTCCCTCCCCTCCCTTTCCCTCTCTCTTCCCCCTCTCTTTCCCCCTCTTTCTCCCCCATCTCTTTTCCCACTCTCTCTTTCCCACTATCTCTTTCCTCCCCTCTTTCCCACTCTCTCTTTCCCACCATCTCTTTCCTCCCCTCTCTTTACCACTCTCTCTTTCCCACTATCTCTTTCCTCCAGTCTTTCCCACTCTCTCTTTCCCACTCTCTCTTTCCCCCTCTCTGTTTCCCACTCTCTCTTTCCCACTCTCTCTTTCCCACTCTCTATTTTCCCCTCTCTCTTTCCTCCCCTCTCTTTCCCCCTCTCTCTTTCCTCCCCTCTCTTTCGCCCTCTCTCTTTCGCCCTCTCTCTTTCGCCCTTGCTCTTTTCCCCTCTCTCGTTCCTCCCCTCTCTCTTTCCCCCTCCCTCTTTCCCCCTCTCTTTCCCTCTCTCTCTTTTCCCCCTCTCTCTTTTCCCCTCTCCATTTCCCTCTCTCTTTCCCTCTCTCTCTTTCCCTCTCTCTCTTTCCCTCTCTCTCGTTCGTCCCCTCTCTTTCCCCCTCTCTCTTTTACCTCTCTCTTTCCCCCTCTCTCGTTCGTCCCCTCTCTTTCCCTCTCTCTCTTTCCCCTCTCACAGCATCATTCATGCCACAGTCTAATGACCAGAATGGAAGCTTCCCAGAGAAGGTACTGTAACACAGCCAATCCCCATAAAAAGCAAGACCTTCAGGGTGGCAACGGCATGGAAACAGAAAGCTGCCCCAAATATAAATATAAAACACAATGCGTCTGTACTTCAGAAATACAACCCAAACTACTCAAAGCAATGACTCAGCGAATATTCTCAGGATCGTGGTCACAGTGCCCAGGTTCTGCCAAAATGGGATTGCATAGAACAATCCTGTTGACCAGAGCCGGTACACTTTGTAGGGAATAGAGTGCAATTTGGGATGTATCCCTGGTGACCATAGAGAAACATCTGGTACATAGTATGTAGAAGTAAGAAGCGAAAAGTATATTTCCTGTGTTAGCAACTAAGGAATAGAAATGGATAAATTACAGTTATGCTCGAGCCTTGCATTCACAATGATCTATACATCCCTGACTACCGTAGTGGCTACAATACATCCTCACATTAACAACTGCCCCATTCACAATGATCTATACCTCCCTGACTACCGTAGTGTCTGTAATACATCCTCACATTAACAACTGCCCCATTCACAATGATCTATACATCCCTGACTAGCGTAGTATCTGTAATACATCCTCACATTAACAACTGCCCCATTCACAATGATCTATACATCCCTGACTAGCGTAGTGTCTGTAATACATCCTCACATTAACAACCTTCCACTCACAAACAGCATGCAGCCTATATAGGACAGACTCACAGCGGCAACACACACTGCTATACAGGACAGACTCACTGTGGTGGAATTCCCTTCCATCTCCTATTACTCAGCAAACAGCAAAACATCTCATGGAACGGAAGGGAACTGTGAGGACACACACACACACACACACACACACACACACACACACACACACACACACACACACACACACACACACACACACACAGACATACTCCAACACACACACACACACACACACAGAAACACAGAAACACACACAGAATCACAGAAACACACACACACACACACACACACACACACACACACACACACACACACACACACACACACACACACACACACACACACACACACACACACACACACACACACACACACACACACACAGACACACAGACATACTCCAACACACACACACACACACAGACACACAGACATACTCCAACACACACACACACACACACACAGAAACACAGAAACACACACAGAATCACAGAAACACACACACACACACACACACACACACACACACACACACATAAACACACACAGACATACTCCAACACACACATAAAGCACTGAAATCTAACAGTACAACTCCCACAATCTTCTTATTGTCAATTTATTTCAGCCAATCATCAGTTATTTTTCTCAGTACAGTACATGTTGACTCAAAAAAAAAAAAAAAAGCTAAATTCTCTCAGCCTCATGGCAAAATATGTAGAATAGCATGAGATTAGCTCTAAAACTGTGATTTTTTTCTCTCTTTGCCCCATCTTTCCACTAGTTCAGTCTTTCTTTTTCCTTCCTTCTGTCTGTCTTTCTGCCTATATATTCTTGTCACTGGTTAGAATGTTCAGTGTGATATTGTAAATTGCAAATTAACAATGTAAGAAGTCTGCCAAGTTTGAAGAAAACCTCAGGAATGCTACCCCTCTCCCGCTCCATTTTGTTTTTAGTGAACTGGAATTGACATTTTAACTGTGTGTGTGTGTGTGTGTGTGTGTGTGTTTGTGTTTGTGTGTGTGTGTGTGTGTGTGTGTGTGTGTGTGTGTGTGTGTGTGTGTGTGTGTGTGTGTGTGTGTGTGTGTGTGTGTGTGTGTGTGTGTGTGTGTGTGGTATAGGATTTTGACAGACAAGGGGGAAAACCTCTAGGAGAGTTGAACACAGAAGAAGTCTGCCAGTGGTTCAGCAGTATTGGCCTTCAGAAAAGCCTCCAGTTCATCAGAGGTAAGATCGTTTTATTATGTCCCTCCTCCCTCCCTCTTCAGAACTCATTTATGTCTCTTCCCATTACATTCCCATGCTGACGTTGCCAATGAACTCACCTTTAAACACCTTTATTTGAACCGCTGAGCTGACGTTGCCAATTAACTCACCTTTAAACACCTTTATTTGAACCGCTGATCTAATCATTTCGGCCAGTATTTACATCTCAGTAGGAAATCGATGCTGAATTAATGAGTACATATGTCTGATCTTTTTTAAATCTCATAAAATGACAAACCCAAATCTAACTGCCTGTAGCTCAGTACCTGATGCAAGGAAATGCATATTCTTGGTACCATTTGAAAGGAAACACTTTGAAGATTTTGGAAATATGAAGGGAATGTAGGAGAATATAACACATTAGATCTGGTAAAAGATAATACATAGAAAAAAACAACCATAATTTTTTATTTTTTTGTACCATCTTTGAAATGCAAGAGAAAGGCCATAATGTATTATTCCAGTCCAGGTGCAATTTAAATATTGTCCACAGATGGCAGCAGTGTATGGGCCAAGTTTTAGATTAATCCAATGAACCATTGCATTTATGTTCAAAATGTTGTATCAAGACTGATCAAATGTGCCTAATTTGTTTATTATTAATACATTAATATGTTCAAAATGGTGCACTCTCTTCAAACAACAGCATGGTTCACTGTAATAGCTACTGTAATTTGGAGAGTGCAGTTAGATTAACAATAATTTAAGCTTTCTGCCCATATCAGATATGTCTATGTCCTGGGAAATGTTCTTGTTACTCACAACCTCGTGTTAATCACGTTAGCCTACGTTAGCCTACGTTAACCTACGTTAGCCTATGTTAGCTCAACCGTCCCGTGGAAGGGACACCGATCCCAAAGAAGTGTTAACATGATCAATCTTTTGTCGCAGAAAATTTTCCTGCGCATCAGGATATTCAAATGTGCTTCGTGATTTATACTGAACAAAAATATAAACGCATCATGTAAAGTCTTGGTCCCGTGTTTTATGAGCTGAAATATCAAATCAAATGTATTTATAAAGCCCTTCTTACATCAGCTGATATATCAAAGTGCTGTACATAAACCCAGCCTAAAACCCCAAACAGCAAGCAATGCAGGTGTAGAAGCACGTGCACCTTGTAGAGGTGCACCTTGTGCTGGGGACAGTAAAAGGCCACTCTAAAATGTGCAGTTTTGTCAAACAATGCAATGCCACAGATGTCTCAAGTTTTGAGGGCTTGTGCAATTGGCATGCTGACTGCAGGAATGTACACCAGAGCTTGGAATGTTCATTCCTCTACTATAAGCTGCCTCTAACGTTGTTGTAGAGAATTTGGCAGTACGTTCAACCAGCCTCACAACCGCGGACCTCGTGTAACCACGACAACCCAGGACCTCCACATCTGGCTACTTCACCTGAAGGATTGTCTGAGACTAGCCACCCAGACAGCTGATGAAACTGAGGAGTATTTCTGTCTGTAATAAATCCCTTTTGTGGGAAAAAAAATCATTCTGATTGGCCGTGCCTGGCTCCCCAGAGGTTGGGCCTGGCTCCCAAGTAAGGGCCCTCCCAGGCCCAGCTATAGCTGCGCCCCTGCCCAGTCCTTTGACATATTATGGCCTAATGAATTGACTTAAATTGACTGATTTCCTTATATGAACTTTAACTCAGTAAAATCGTTGAAATTGTTGCATGTTGATTTTGTATATATATTTTTTAGTATAGATACATTGACTGAAAACCGGTATTTCTCTTCTCTCCATGCAGCGTTAGGATATCCAGTCGAGTCATTAGGATCTCCCTCCCTCTCTCGCTCACTCAAACACACCAGACAGAATATTACTACTCTATACAGTGGGGAGAACAAGTATTTGATACACTGCCGATTTTGCAGGTTTTCCGACTTACAAAGCATGTAGAGGTCTGTAATTTTTTTATCATAGGTACACTTCAACTGTGAGAGACGGAATCTAAAACAAAAATCCAGAAAATCACATTGTATGATTTTTAAGTGATTAATTAGCATTTTATTGCATGACATGAGTATTTGATACATCAGAAAAGCAGAACTTAATATTTGGTGTATCCATAAGTCTCTACTGTATCCATAAGTTTTTTAAACAGCTCCTTTTCAATCCAGATACCCAAATATATAGTCAATTGCAGCTCTAACATAGCCTGGTATTGAAGTCAATGTACCCAGAGGAGGACGGAAGCCAGCTGTCCTCCGGCTACACCATGGTGTTACCCTACAGAGTGCTGCTGAGGCTACTGTAGACCTTCACTGCAAAACAGTGTGTTTTAATCAATTATTTGGTGACGTGAATATATTTAGTTAGGATAACTTTTTTACGTTTCACTATTTAAAAAAAAGACAAATAGAATTTCACTAAGTAGGATGGTCCTCCCCTTCCTCCTCTAAGGTGTCCTAAAGCCAGACTGGTGAGCATTCAAAATAAATGTTCTATCGAAAAAGGACAGCAACTGAGGAATGACCAAGAGTTCAAACATTTTTTGCTAAACATTAACGTTTTAATTATTAAGATCGCCACCTTTTGTGGAGCGGGAGAACAAGGGCCGCCTTTCTACACCTTTGATTGATCAATTTAAAATATGAGGGCTCCACAAACAGAGGTGCAGCAAACCATAGAAGACACGGGTCAAGCATATCTGGACGTTTAAACATCAATAACAATCAGAGCATCCAGAAGTTCCCTAGTAGTGACTTGACGAAGACAGAACAGTGGGACACCATTTACAGAAGCAGGCAAGTCTGTGATTGAACAGGGTGAGCAGTCTGTGATTGAACAGGGTTGAGCAGTCTGTGATGAACACTCTTTTCAGAGTTGTCCTTATTGCTTCAATTTCTCCTGTAAGATAAATGGCCTACAGCCATAACATTTTGATTAAAGCATCAGTCATTTCAGTCTGATAGTCAGATAAATGGCCTACAGCAATAACATTTTGATTAAAGCATCAGTCATTTCAGTCTGATAGTCAGATAAATGGCCTACAGCAATAACATTTCAGGCTGATATACAGTCGTGGCCAAAGGTTTTGAGAATTAAATGAATATTCATTTTCACAAAGTTTACTGCTTCAGTCTCTTTACATATTTTTGTTGGATGTTACTAAGGAATACTGAAGTATAATTACAAGCATTTCATACGTGTCAAAGGCTTTTATTGACAATTACATGAAGTTGATGCAAAGAGTCAATATTAGTAGTGTTGACCCTTCTTTTTCAAGACATCTCCAATCCACCCTGGCATGCTGTCAATTAACTTCTGGGTCACATCCTGACTGATGGCAGCCCATTCTTGCATAATCAATGCTTGGAGTTTGTCAGAATTTGTAGGTTTTTGTTTGTCCACCCTCTTCTTGAGGATTGACCACAAGTTCTCAATGGGATTAAGGTCTGGGGAGTTTCCTGGCCATGGACCCAAATATGGATGTTTTGTTCCCCGAGCCACTTAGTTAACACTTTTGCCTTATGGCAAGGTGCTCCACCATGATGAAAAAGGCATTGTTCATCACCAAACTGTTCCTGAATGGTTGGGAGAAGTTGCTCTCGGAGGATGTGTTGGTACCATTCTTTATTCATAGCTGTGTTCTTAGGCAAAATTGTGAGTGAGCCCACTCCCTTGGCTGAGAAGCAACCCCACACATGAATGGTCTCAGGATGCTTTACTATTGGCACGACACTGGACTGATGGTAGCTCTCACCTTGTCTTCTCCCGACAAGCTTTTTTCCGGATGCCCCAAACAATCGGAAAGGGGATTCATCAGAGAAAATGACTTTTCCCCATTCCTCAGCAGTCCAATCCCTGTACCTTTTGTAGAATATCAGTCTGTCCCTGATGGTTTTCCTGGAACATCAGGGACAGACTTTACCCCAGCAGTCCAATCCCTGTACCTTTAGTAGAATATCAGTCTGTCCCTGATATTTTTCCTGGAGAGAAGTGTCTTCTTTGCTGCCCTTCTTGACACCAGGCCATCCTCCAAAAGTCTTCGCCTCACTGTGCATGCAGATGCACTCACATCTGCCTGCTGCCATTCCTGAGCCAACTCTGTACTGTACTGAATCACTTTAGGAGACGGTCCTGGTGCTTGCTGGACTTTCTTGGGCGCCCTGAAGCCTTCTTCACAACAATTGAACCGCTCTCCTTGAAGTTCTTGATGATCCGATAAATGGTTGCATTGCTTGCTGTTTGGGGTTTTAGGCTGGGTTTCTGTACAGCACTTTGAGATATCAGCTGATGTACGAAGGGCTATATAAATACATTTGATTTGATTTGATTTAGGTGCACTCTTACTGGCAGCAATATCCTTGCTTGTGAAGCCTTTTTTTTTCCAAAGCAATGATGACGGCACGTGTTTCCTTGCAGGTAACCATGTTTGACAGAGGAAGAACAATGATTCCAAGCACCACCCTCCTTTGAAGCTTCCAGTCTGTTATTCGAACTCAATCAGCATGACAGAGTGATCTCCAGCCTTGTCCTCATCAACACTCACACCTGTGTTAACGAGAGAATTACTGACATGATGTCAGCTGGCCCTTTTGTGGCAGGGCTGAAATGCAGTGGAAATATTTTTTAGAGATTCAGTTCATTTGCATGGCAAAGAGGGACTTTGCAATTAATTGCAATTCATCTGATCACTGTTCATAACATTCTGGAGTATATGCAAATTGCCATCATACAAACTGAGGCAGCAGACTTTGTGAAAATGTATATTTGTGTCACTCTCAAAAGTTTTAGCCACGACTGTAGTATTGTAGTTCAGTAGAACCTCTTTGGGCAGAGAGATGTCTGCTTCTTTTCAGTGATTTATAATCCCTCCATAACGTTAAATAAATACAAATCCTCATAAATCTACACACAATACCCCATTATGATTAAGCAAAACATTTTTTTGCAAATGTATTATCAATAAAAAACTGACCTACCTCATGTACATAAGTATTCGGACCCTTTGCCTTGAGACTCAAAATTGAGCTCAGGTGCATCCTGTTTCCATTTAAACATCCTTTAGATGGTTCTACAACTTGATTGGAGTCCACCTGTGGTCAATTAAATTGATTGGACATGATTTGGGAAGGCACACACCCATATATATAAGGTCCCACAGTTGACAGCGCATGCCGGAACAAAAATCAAGCCATGAGGTTGAAGGATATGTCCATAGAGCTACGAGACATGATTGTGTCGAGGCACAGATCTGGGGAAGGATTGTGTCGAGGCACAGATCTGGGGAAGGGTTGTGTCGAGGCACAGATCTGGGGAAGGATTGTGTCGAGGCACAGATCTGGGGAAGGAGACCAACACATGTCTGCAGCGTTGAAGAGGTTTGGAAACACCAAGACTCTTCCTAGTGCTGGCCACCCGGCAAAACTAAGCTATCGGGGGAGGGCCTTGGTCAGGGAGGTGACCAATAACCTGATAGTAACACTGACAGAACTACTGTACTTTCAGTTTGATGCTGACATATGAAGTCATCCTTGTTGTGGATTGAAAGCCTGTATTGTGTGGATTTTAATATTTAATGAAATCATTAGACTATTTGTTTTACTTCTTGAAAACATTGAAATAAATGAACTTGTGTGCCTAATGTAGGCTATAAGCTTGTTATATTAAATTGAAAAAATAAGATCCGATGATGGAACTCCAAGGGCAAACTGGTAATGTATTCCAGGCTTAAGTCCACTGAAGTGTTTACTGACCTTTGACCCTGACAGAGGCAGAGCTGTGTGGGGCTGATATAGCCTCCATAGACCTCACCACCCTCGATGTCCTTCACATCTCCAGCCTGCAGGAGAGAGAGCAGCTCTTGTCAGCCGTCTACAGAGAACTGCACCCACCATCCACGACCTCACAGAGACTGGACTTACTACTGGGTATGATACATTAATCAGCTGATTAGTTGATTAGTCGGTCAATCGATTATACGATGTCAGCCGTCTACAGAGAACTGCACCCACCATCCACGACCTCACAGAGACTGGACTTACTACTGGGTATGATACATTAATCAGCTGATTAGTTGATTAGTCGGTCAATCGATTATACGATGTCAGCCGTCTACAGAGAACTGCACCCACCATCCACGACCTCACAGAGACTGGACTTACTACTGGGTATGATAAATTAATCAGCTGATTAGTTGATCAGCTGATTAGTCGGTCAATCGATCCGTCGATCAATTGGTTAATCGATTATACGATCAATCTATCTATCAATCGAACAATGATTGATTTTTATTGTTGACTGTGTTGTCTCAAAAACTATGTCATTCATCAGTAATACAAATAATGATTGATTTGGATTTCTATTGCGTTTTTCCAGATTATCAAAGCGGTTTAAATGTTACTCTACCAATCCTCCGTCGGGTACTTCACACTGGATAACAGGCATTTCCCTCATTAGCAGTGTATTTTTCTTCCCTGTAGAAACCTTGGATCCTTATGACGTAGAGGAATTCACAGCAGCATTAGTGAATATGAGCAAATCAAAGTCCTCTCTGCAAATAAGCTGCCTCAACATGAATCCAAAGAATTCCTTCAAGTTCTGGTATGTATGTCTACCCATTATCAGGACTAACCCATAATTCTATTCTATATTGTAAATGTATATTTCCTTTTTTCTTTTGGTTGCTTCCTGTAATGGATGCCAAAGCCCTAACCCGATGGTCCAGAGGAACTCTCAGCTGATGGAGATCACCATAAATGGTACTAGCTGCGTTTGTTGGTTTGTCAATCATCATTTAACATCATACTGTACACTAGAGCAGATCACAGAGAGAGAATGATTTGTGATGTCCTCTCTACTGTATATTGATGTCCTCTCTACTGTATCAATCTACTGTATATTGATGTCCTCTCTACTGTATCAATCTACTGTATATTGATGTCCTCTCTACTGTATCAATCTACTGTATATTTATGTCCTCTCTACTGTATATTGATGTCCTCTCTACTGTTTGTTGATGTCCTCTCTACTGTATATTGATGTCATCTCTACTGTATTGTGAGCGGACCAAGTAATTGGGCGTCACTCGTCTTAGTGGTTCTTCCTGGATAGCTCCTCTCTCTCGGTGGCCATCTTCCAGAGATAGTTTTCCCCCCTCTCTCTGCTGGTTCCATTCTCTCTCTTATAGGGGAAGGAGAGTATGTCATTAGTACCGTCAGCTGTGCTTAATTGCCTCTGGTTACCTTGTCTCCCATGCCTTGTTGGGCTACTATCCATGAGCCCAGCCTGCCCTCTGGCGGTCCTTCCACATACCTTCCCCCCCAGGACCGAACCGGAAGGTCGGCGCGTCTGCATTCCCGTTCCTCGATCCGGCCCTGTGGATGACATGGAAAGAGAACGGTTGTAAAGACAAAAACCATCTGGCTATTCTGTTGTTATTGTTTCTCTTACCAGCCATCCACGTGAGGGGCGCATGGTCAGTAACTAATTCAAACCTCCGACCCAGTAGGTAGTACCGGAGATAATCGAGGGCCCACTTGATGGCTAAGGCCTCTTTCTCTACGGTCGCATACCTCTGTTCCCGATCGCTGAGCTTCCTACTAATGAAGAGAATCGGCTTCTCTGCTTCACCTTTACCCTGAGCTACTACGGCCCCGAGCCCTGTATCCGAGGCGTCGACCTGCACAATGAACTCTTGTGAGAAGTCCGGAGCCTGTAGAATGGGATCAGAACACAGGCCATCTTTTAGCAATTGAAAGGCCTCTTCCGTCTCGTCTTTCCACTCTACCTGGTTTGGCAGGTTTTTCCTGATGAGGTTTGTGAGGGGGTTGGCAATGGTTGCATATCCCGGGATAAAACAGCGATAATATCCTCTTATCCCTAAGAATGCCCGACCGTCTCGCTTGGTCCAGGGTCGAGGCCAGTCACAAATTGCCCTGGTCTTCTCTGCCTGTGGGCGTATTTTCCCATTCCCCACGGTGTACCCCAGGTATTCCGCTTCGGACAGGCCCAGGCAGCATTTATTTGGATTGGCTGTCAACCATGTGGCTTCCAAACTCACGAGTACCGCCCGTAATCGCAAGAGGTGACTATCCCAGTCCTCGCTGTGGATGACAACATCGTCTATGTACGCCACTGCATACTCTTGATGGGGCCGTAGAATGGCATCCATGAGGCGTTGGAAAGTTGCAGCGGCACCATGCAGTCCGAAGGGCATCCTCACATACTGGAAAAGCCCCTCTGGGGTGGCGAAGGCAGTCTCCGATCCTCCGGAGCCACCGGCACTTGCCAATATCCCTTCGTCAAATCCAGGGTAGTGATGAACTTGGCCTTTCCTAAGCGCTCCAAGAGTTCATCCATGCGGGGCATGGGATACGCATCGAATGTAGAGATGGCATTCACATCTGTTTGTCCTGGGAATGGAGAGAATATTCAACCGAAGTTCGTAATCAGCTTGTCTAGCTGTCTTGACTGCTCCGGTAGGAGAGTTTGGCCACGGCGCACCTGTGGTAGAGCCTCCTCTTTTCCTTTGCCCTCCAGGGCCATCAAAGCCACCTCCTCCTCTCGTCCATGGTACGTCTTCAGCAGGTTTATGTGATAAGTTGGACCTTCTTCCTCCTGTCAGGTTGCTTGATGAGGTAATTGACTGGTGAGACCCTTTTCAATACCTCGCAGGGCCCCCTCCACTGCGCCAGCAAGCGATGTTCGGCCGTGGGCACAAGCACCATCACTTTCTCTCCCACGGTGAACTCACGGGGGGTCGCGGACTTATCATAGGCCCGGCCTTGGGTCCTTTGGGCCTTCTCCATATGCTCCTTGACTATGGGCCACACTGCTGACAGGTGGT
Organism: Oncorhynchus mykiss; assembly: GCF_057628025.1. Lineage (NCBI taxonomy): Eukaryota > Metazoa > Chordata > Actinopteri > Salmoniformes > Salmonidae > Oncorhynchus > Oncorhynchus mykiss. Next base: position 49,766,879 of record NC_143041.1, on the reverse strand, counting down.
CTCTCATCAGGGTAATGTGTTCTATTGTGGATCGAAAGGGGCATGGTTGGGTCTCCCAGGTCTCCTTGGCTAAGTCAAGGATTCCTCGACAGCGTCTGCTATAGAGCAATTCAAACGGAGAGAATCCAGTGGATGCCTGGGGTACTTCTCGCAGGGCAAACGTTAAGTGTGGGAGAAGCATGTCCCAGTTTTTCCCGTCTCGTGACACCACTCTTCTTAACCTGCTTTTAATTGTTTTGTTCAAGCGTTCACAAACCCGACTGTTTGAGGGTGGAATATGCTTGTACGTATCTGTTGAACCTGATATAACCGACACAAGTCCTTCATCAACCGGGACATGAACGGGGTTCCTTGATCGGTTAAGATCGTCTTGGGGAGGCCCACACGAGAGAACATCAGGAATAACTCCTTGGCAATTCCCTTTGATGACATGTTACGCAGGGGTATGGCCTCCGGGAACTTGGTAGCGTAATCTATAACCACTAGGATGTACTCGTGTCCTCTGGCGGATTTTGGGAGGGGTCCTACGAGGTCCATAGCTATGCGTTCAAAGGGAGTCTCTATGATGGGGAGAGGAATCAAAGGGTTACGTAGGTGTGGCCGTGGGGCTGTACGTTGACATTGATCACACGTCCTACAATACCTTGCCACATCCCGGGTGACCCGGGGCCAATAGAATCTCTGCATGATTCTGTCAATAGTCTTGTCTCGTGCCAGGTGTCCTCCTAGGACGTGGGAATGGGCTAACTGTAGAACTGTATCCCTGTATGGTCTAGGCACCATTAGTAATTCCTGGTTTTACCCCCTTCGTCGTACGACCCAGTATAAGAGGCCCCGTCTGATTGCATAGAAGGAAGAGGGGGCTCACCTGATCCGTCAACGTTCCTCCCGTCGATCACCTTCACCTTCCTCATGGCCTCCCTTAGGTCTGGGTCTCTATGCTGCGAGGTGCCGAACTGTCCCTTTAATTCCTGGGGCAGGTCAACCTTGGTAGAGGGATGTGGAGGTTGTTCCCCATCCCCATCAGGGGTGACCGAGGAGAATCCCTTCCAGGTTCCCTCCTCGGATGGAGCTTCAAATATATCCCTTAGCGCCTGGTTGCTCCTTCCTTCCTGCGTTGTGTATAACCCTTCACATGTGTCTTCATCGGTGGTTTCCTGGAATATCTGTCGTAAACGTTGGGTCGCTATTTCTTCCTCTGCTGCAGAGGACGAGGACGCGGCTACATCTCCTTGTAGGACTACTATCTCGGGCTTGGATTTTCTCTTCTTTCCTGTCCGTGACCATGGGCTCATCCTTGCTAGGACATTGTGGGGCATAATGGTCGGGAGACTGACATTTATAACACCGACGCTGCTGTGTGGTGGCTGACTTCTCCCACCTCCGGGGGAAGCTTGGACATTTCGGTGGCGGGCGCGCCGGAGTGAGTCGTGGTACGGGATTGGAAGACTCCTTCCGTTCCTCCTTGTCACTTTTTAACAACTCCCCTGTAGACCGATATGTTTCCACCGCCTGGGCTATGTCGTCGGCTGACAACGGGTTGGCTTGCCCCACAACCCTTTATAAGTCACTGGGTAATTTTCTCAATATCTTGTCCACTACGAGAGTCTCTATCACATGTCCTACTACCTTTCCAGGTTCTACTGCCACTGTTTCGTCAGTCGTATTAATGTGAAGATCTGGGCACGGACGGGTTGATCAGCTGTATAGGTCCATTGATGGAACTGTACAGCCCTATCTCTGGCAGTCAGCTGGTACCGGGACAGGATCTCGGTTTTTAGTCGCCAATAGTCCGCAGCTTAGCGGGAATCCAGGTCAAAATAGGCTTCCTGAGCCACCCCGGTCAAAAGAGGGGCTAATGCGCTCGCCCATTCTGTGGGCGGCCACTCTTCCAAGGTGGCCGTCCTTTCGAAGGTCATGAGGAAGGCCTCAATATCATCCTCTTTGGAGAGACGAGGTAAGATGGCGTGAGCAGCCGCTCTTGGCTTAACTCTAGGTTCTTCTCGTCGGCTCAGCTGTTGTTGCAGGAGTTCTATGGTTGTCTGCTGTGCCTGATCAATTGTTGTAGTAGGGCGTTATCCATCGTTCTTGAATGGTTCCTCCGGGTCTACTGGAAGAATCTTGATTTACTCACTTATCCTTGTGTCACTCGTCCACCTAATCCCCGCATTCTCCACCAATGTGAGCGGACCAAGTAATTGGGCGTCACTCGTCTTAGTGGTTCTTCCTGGATAGCTCCTCTCTCTCGGTGGCCATCTTCCAGAGATAATTTTCCCCCCTCTCTCTGCTGGTTCCATTCTCTCTCTTATAGGGGAAGGAGAGTATGTCATTAGTACCGTCAGCTGTGCTTAATTGCCTCTGGTTACCTTGTCTCCCATGCCTTGTTGGGCTACTATCCATGAGCCCAGCCTGCCCTCTGGTGGTCCTTCCACAGTATATTGATGTCCTCTCTACTGTATCAATCTACTGTATGTTGATGTCCTCTCGACTGTATGTTGATGTCCTCTCTACTGTATCAATCTACTGTATATTGATGTCCTATCTACTGTATCAATCTACTGTATATTGATGTCCTCTCTACTGTATCAATCTACTGTATATTGATGTCCTCTCTACTGTATATTGATGTCCTCTCTACTGTATATTGATGTCCTCTCTACTGTATGTTGATGTCCTCTCTACTGTATATTGATGTCCTCTCTACTGTATATTGATGTCCTCTCTACTGTATCAATCTACTGTATGTTGATGTCCTCTCTACTGTATACTGATGTCCTCTCTACTGCTTCAATCTACTGTATGTTGATGTCCTCTCTACTGTATATTGATGTCCTCTCTACTGTATATTGATGTCCTCTCTACTGTATATTGATGTCCTCTCTACTCTATGTTGATGTTCTCTCTACTGTATGTTGATGTTCTCTCTACTGTATGTTGATGTCCTCTCTACTGTATATTGATGTCCTCTCTACTCTATGTTGATGTTCTCTCTACTGTATGTTGATGTTCTCTCTACTGTATATTGATGTCCTCTCTACTGTATATTGATGTCCTCTCTACTGTATGTTGATGTCCTCTCTACTGTATATTGATGTCCTCTCTACTGTATATTGATGTCCTCTCTACTGTATCAATCTACTGTATGTTGATGTTCTCTCTACTATATACTGATGTCCTCTCTACTGTTTCAATCTACTGTATATTGATGTCCTCTCTACTGTATATTGATGTCCTCTCTACTGTATCAATCTACTGTATGTTGATGTCCTCTCTACTGTATACTGATGTCCTCTCTACCGTATCAATCTACTGTATATTGATGTCCTCTCTACTGTATGTTGATGTCCTCTCTACTGTATCAATCTACTGTATATTGACGTTCTCTCTACTGTATCAATCTACTGTATATTGATGTCCTCTCTACCACTTTACCTCACACTACTTTACTCTACTCTACTTTATTCTACTCTACTTTACTTTATTATACTTTACTGCATTCGACTTTACTGTACTCTACTTTATTATACTTTACTGTACTCTACTTTATTATACTTTACTGTACTCTACTTTACTGTACTGTACTTTACTGTAATCTACTTTACTTTATTCTACTCTACTTTACCGTACTCCACTTTATTGCACTCTACTTTGTTCTACTCTACTGTACTCTATTTTACCTTATTCAATTTTACTCTACTCTAATTTACTCAACTTGACTTGACCTGGTCCCAGATCTGTTTGTACTGTATTCTCAACACTTCTTTTCATTGTTACACGCCAAACATAGACAATGACTATAGGAGTTGGCAAGACCGCACAGATCTTGGACCAGGTTAGGGCTATGCCATACTTTATCATTGAATGTATAATTGATATGTGACAATAAATCATGTTTGTCTGTGCTTTGAAGGTTCTTCAGAGGAGCTGATACCAGACCAACATGTATCTGATCTGGTGATCTCCGAGAACCAACAACTAGAGCTGCAGTTGTGCAAAAAAGTAAACACTGAACCCAATAACATTGTTGCATAGAATGTACAATCTGGCTTTCACACACAATAGCTTGTTCTTGTGCCAGACATCACTGCAATACTCACAGTCATGTCCACTTACAAGTTACAGTATTGGTTCTGTAGTCTACTCCCAGCTTCAATATATCAAAGAGAAGATGCGACTCTACAAGTGACAAGTTATTAAGTTGTGTCTTATATCAAGAAACTAATGATGAACCATCAAGCCTTCAACTGACAAGGTTGTTCTACAGGGTTTTCTGTGGGTTGTTGAACTAATTGTCTCTGTGCTCTTAAACTCTGTCCCTCCAACAGGCGAAGTCTGAAAGTGTAAGCGAGGCCCCAACCCCTGGTGTTAATGGTTACCATGACAACGGACATGTCAGTCAGAACCACCAGATACAGCCGATACAGGTGGTCAGCCTGCCAAGTAAAGAGGAAAAGATCCGGGAGCTCAACCAACAGGTGGACTCTCTACAAAACGTTATCCTACAGGTGAGATGGGGACGACCCACCACTAACTCTTGATCTTCTTCTTCTCATGTTGCCTGGTAGCCTTCTGATAGCATAGCATAGCATAACTAATCATAGCATAGCATAGCTAAGCATAGCATAGCATAACTAAGCATAGCATAGCATAGCATAACTAATCATAGCATAGCGTAGCTAAGCATAGCATAGCATAACTAAGCATAGCAAAGCATAACTAATCATAGCATAGCATAGCTAAGCATAGCATAACATAGCATAACTAAGCATAGCATAGCATAACTAAGCATAGCATAGCATAACTAAGCATAGCATAGCATAACTAAGCATAGCATAACTAAGCATAGCATAACTAAGCATAGCATAACTAAGCATAACATTGCATAACTAAGCAAAGCATAACATAGCTTAACTAAGCATAGCATAGCATCTAGGGGTATTTTCATTCATTGTTGACTCCTCTTTCTGACACCTCAGGTGCAGGAGATCCACCACGGCCTGGTAGCATTCTGTTCGGAGCTGAAGAGCATGGGTGTAGAGGTGGACACGTCAGGGCTGAGCTTCCCTGAGCTGGAGCAGCGCCTGGGGCTGGCTATGAGACTGCTCAGGGACAAGAGACACAGTCTACAGAGCCTCAGAGAGACCATGAGAGATGCTGGCACTCACAGGAACAAGTAGGTGGCTGCTATGTGTTGATAACAAAGCCTACTGTTCCCATAATGCAATGCAGTACAGACAATGTATTGTTGTTGTTAGAACGTCTTTAAGATATACAGTAGGTGGTGTAATATCAGTCTTTAAGATATACAGTAGGTGGTGTAATATCAGTCTTTCAGATATACAGTAGGTGGTGTAATATCAGTCTCTCAGATATGCAGTAGGTGGTGTAATATCAGTCTTTCAGATAAGGGTATCTATCCTATATATGGTCACGTTCACACGGAATGAAAATTCTGGTGGTCAACCGAGGAAAGCAGTTAAACGAAGAAGCTCCTCACAACTTTCTCATAGTTCAAACCGACTCTTTCACTCACTCAGTTACTGATTCAGTCTCTCGCTCACACACTGACTCACTAGTAACATAATCAAATGTAAATTAATATATGCTATTTATTTATGCAATTCATCCTTTACAGTTGGACTCGTGCTTTTGTTTAGGAATACAGCAAATCATTTCACCAACCTGGCTGGTTATATTATTATTATATTTTAGTTTCTACTTTGCCAAAAGAAGCTATGAATGGACGTGAATGGATGCATTACTAGAATTAATCAAATCTACAAATATTCAAATTTCTTCATGCAATTTATCTTTAAAAATAGTTTATGCAGTATTTATCAAGCGTTGGCGCTCATGTTTGCTGTATCTGATGCATATGCTAAAGAAGACACCCTGCAACTCTGGTGGGTACTGGTAGGCTGAAAGGTCATTAATGATCACTGAGAGGCTGGAAGGTCAGGTGGTTGTTAATGAGTACTGATAGGCTGAAAGGTCAGGTGGTTGTTGTGTTAATGAGTACTGATAGGCTGAAAGACCAGGTGGTTGTTGTGTTAATGAGTACTGATAGGCTGAAAGGTCAGGTTGTTGTGCTAATGAGTACTGATAGGCTGAACGACCAGGTGGTTGTTGTGTTAATGAGTACTGATAGGCTGAAAGGTCAGGTGGTTGTTGTGTTAATGAGTACTGATAGGCTCAACGACCAGGTGGTTGTTGTGTAATGAGTACTGATAGGCTGAAAGGTCAGGTGGTTGTTAATGAGTACTGATAGGCTGAACGACCAGGTGGTTGTTGTGTTAATGAGTACTGATAGGCTGAACGACCAGGTGGTTGTTGTGTTAATGAGTACTGATAGGCTGAACGACCAGGTGGTTGTGTTAATGAGGACTGATAGGCTGAAAGGTCAGGTGGTTGTTATGTTAATGAGTACTGATAGGCTGAACGACCAGGTGGTTGTTGTGTTAATGAGTACTGATAGGCTGAAAGGTCAGGTGGTTGTTGTGTTAATGAGTACTGATAGGCTCAACGACCAGGTGGTTGTTGTGTAATGAGTACTGATAGGCTGAAAGGTCAGGTGGTTGTTGTGTTAATAAGTACTGATAGGCTGAACGACCAGGTGGTTGTTGTGTTAATGAGTACTGATAGGCTGAACGACCAGGTGGTTGTTGTGTTAATGAGTACTGATAGGCTGAAAGGTCAGGTGGTTGTTGTGTTAATGAGTACTGATAGGCTCAACGACCAGGTGGTTGTTGTGTAATGAGTACTGATAGGCTGAAAGGTCAGGTGGTTGTTAATGAGTACTGATAGGCTGAACGACCAGGTGGTTGTTGTGTTAATGAGTACTGATAGGCTGAACGACCAGGTGGTTGTTGTGTTAATGAGTACTGATAGGCTGAACGACCAGGTGGTTGTTGTGTTAATGAGGACTGATAGGCTGAAAGGTCAGGTGGTTGTTATGTTAATGAGTACTGATAGGCTGAACGACCAGGTGGTTGTTGTGTTAATGAGTACTGATAGGCTGAAAGGTCAGGTGGTTGTTGTGTTAATGAGTACTGATAGGCTCAACGACCAGGTGGTTGTTGTGTAATGAGTACTGATAGGCTGAAAGGTCAGGTGGTTGTTGTGTTAATAAGTACTGATAGGCTGAACGACCAGGTGGTTGGTATGTTAATGAGTACTGATTGGCTGAACGACCAGGTGGTTGTTGTGTTAATGAGTACTGATAGGCTGAAGGGTCAGGTGGTTGTTGTGTTAATGAGTACTGATAGGCTGAACGAACAGGTGGTTGTTGTGTTAATGAGTACTGATAGGCTGAAAGGTCAGGTGGTTGTTGTGTTAATGAGTACTGATAGGCTGAAAGGTCAGGTGGTTGTTGTGTTAATGAGTACTGATAGGCTGAACGACCAGGTGGTTGTTGTGTTAATGAGTACTGATAGGCTGAAAGGTCAGGTGGTTGTAATGTTAATGAGTACTGATAGGCTGAACGACCAGGTAGTTGTTGTGTTAATGAGTACTGATAGGCTGAAAGGTCAGGTGGTTGTTGTGTTAATGAGTACTGATAGGCTGAAAGGTCAGGTGGTTGTTGTGTTAATAAGTACTGATAGGCTGAACGACCAGGTGGTTGGTATGTTAATGAGTACTGATTGGCTGAACGACCAGGTGGTTGTTGTGTTAATGAGTACTGATAGGCTGAAAGGTCAGGTGGTTGTTGTGTTAATGAGTACTGATAGGCTGAACGACCAGGTGGTTGTTGTGTTAATGAGTACTGATAGGCTCAACGACCAGGTGGTTGTTGTGTAATGAGTATTGATAGGCTGAAAGGTCAGGTGGTTGTTAATGAGTACTGATAGGCTGAACGACCAGGTGGTTGTTGTGTTAATGAGTACTGATAGGCTGAACGACCAGGTTGTTGTTGTGTTAATGAGTACTGATAGGCTGAACAGGTGGTTGTTGTGTTAATGAGTACTGATAGGCTGAACGACCAGGTGGTTGTTATGTTAATGAGTACTGATAGGCTGAATGACCAGGTGGTTGTTGTGTTAATGAGTACTGATAGGCTGAAAGGTCAGGTGGTTGTTAATGAGTACTGATAGGCTGAACGACCAGGTGGTTGTTGTGTTAATAGGCTGAAATGCCAGAAGGTTGTTGTGTTAGTGAGTACTGATAGTCTCATTGTAACAACTCCCGTACGGGCTCGGGAGAGACGAAGGTACACAACCCAACCAAGCCGCACTGCTTCTTAACACAGCGCGCATCCAGCCAATTTGTCGGCGGAAACACTGTGCACCTGGCAACCTTGGTTAGCGTGCACTGCGCCCGGCCCGCCACAGGAATTGCTGGTGCACAAAGAGACAAACCCTCCCTAACCCGGACGACGCTATGCCAATTGTGCGTCGCCCCACAGACCTCCCGGTCGCGGCCAGGTTACGACAGAGCCTGGGCGCGAACCCAGGGTCTCTGGTGGCACAGCTGGCGCTGCAGTACAGCGCCCTTAACCACTGCACCACTGGATGCCCAGGCGGTTGTAGTGTCAATTAGCTCAGGAACCACACCTGTGTGGAAGCTCATGCTTTCAATATACTTTGTATCCTTCATTTATTCGTGTTTCCATTATTATGAACAAGAACTCCCTGTATGTCCTCATTGTAAGGTTTATAGCATATCTTTATCTGTGTCATGTGACCTTACAGGCCATCAGAGGTTTGTCTTCTGGATAAGATGAAGTTGAACTGTCAGGTGTTTAAAGAAGAGATCTCCCTGGTTTACATCAACAGACAGGTGTCACGTCTACAGACAGCACTACAAGACAGTCTAGAAAAGGTAAACTTAACCCCTGACCCTAACCCTGGTGCAGCTCAACAGACAAGTGGCTCACCTACAAACTGTACTGCAGGACAGGGTACCCTAACCCCTAACCCTAACCTACGGACTGCACTGCAGGACAGGGTACCCTAACGCCTAACCCTAACCTACAGACTGCACTGCAGGACAGGCAGGACAGAGTACCCTAACCCCTAACCCTAACCTACAGACTGCACTGCAGGACAGGCAGGACAGAGTACCCTAACCCCTAACCCTAACCTACAGACTGCACTGCAGGACAGGCAGGACAGAGTAGCCTAACCCCTAACCCTAACCTACAGACTGCACTGCAGGACAGGCAGGACAGAGTACCCTAACCCCTAACCACTAACCCCTAACCCACAGACTGCACTGTTGGCAGGACAGGGTACCCTAACCCCTGACCACTAACCTACAGACTGCACTGCAGGACAGGCAGGACAGAGTACCCTAACCCCTAACCCTAACCTACAGACTGCACTGCAGGACAGGCAGGACAGAGTACCCTAACCCCTAACCACTAACCCACAGACTGCACTGTTGGCCCCTAACCCCTGACATTTAATCATGTGTTTTATTTAGTAATGTTAAGCTTCTGTGTTAACCCTGAAACCCTACATCAACTACTCACCTTCACCCTGTCTTGCTTTTCTCCTGTAGGCTTGTGGAGGTGAATGGGGTACCGGTGAACGATGATGGGGTACAGCTGAGCCCCCTACTCCGCCAGGGACCAAGTGCTCAGATAATCATCCTGAGGAGACCTCCTCCTCCTCCCAGACCCCCCCCCCCCCCTTTGAAGCAACATCCTCCATTAGGATACACCTAGTACCACCAGGCAATCCCATCAAGCATGACATTGACACCCAATAGACCACCAGGCTGATCCCATCTATCTTTAAGCATGACAGTGTAGTCAAGAACAACACTGCCCCCCGGCTCCATGAGGTATAAGTCCATCAACCCCGTCAACCAGCAAGCTGACACCCACAACCTGGTAAACCCTGAGCCCCTCTCTACTCTACCACCACAATGAGCATCAGGAACCTGGGGTCTCCACTGAGCCTCTCTACTCTACCACCACAATGAGCATCAGGAACCTGGGGTCTCCACTGAGCCTCTCTACTCTACCACCACAATGAGCATCATGAACCTGGGGCCTCAACTGAGTCTCTCTACTCTACCACCACAATGGGCATCAGGAACCTGGGGTCTCCACTGAGCCTCTCTACTCTACCACCACAATGAGCATCAGGAACCTGGGGTCTCCACTGAGCCTCTCTACTCTACCACCACAATGAGCATCAGGAAACTGGGGTCTCCACTGAGCCCCTCTCTACTCTACCACCACAATGAGCATCAGGAACCTGAGGTCTCTACTGAGCCCCTCTCTACTCTGGAGACTGAGGTCTCTACTGAGCCCCTCTCTACTCTGGAGACGGAGGTCTCTACTGAGCCCCTCTCTACTCTGGAGATGAGGTCTCTACTGAGCCCCTCTCTACTCTGGAGACTGAGGTCTCTACTGAGCCCCTCTCTACTCTGGAGACTGAGGTCTCCACTGAGCCCCTCTCTACTCTGGAGACCGAGGTCTCCACTGAGCCCCTCTCTACTCTGGAGACTGAGGTCTCCACTGAGCCCCTCTCTACTCTGGATACTGAGGTTTCTACTGAGCCCCTCTCTACTCTGGAGACTGAGGTCTCTACTGAGCCCCTCTCTACTCTGGAGACTGAGGTCTCTACTGAGCCCCTCTCTACTCTGGAGACTGAGGTCTCTACTGAGCCCCTCTCTACTCTGGAGACTGAGGTCTCTACTGAGCCCCTCTCTACTCTGGAGACTGAGGTATCTACTGATTCCCTCTCTACTCTGGAGACTGAGGTCTCTACTGAGCCCCTCTCTACTCTGGAGACTGAGGTCTCTACTGAGCCCCTCTCTACTCTGGCGACTGAGGTCTCTACTGAGCCCCTCTCTACTCTGGAGACTGAGGTCTCTACTGAGCCCCTCTCTACTCTGGAGACTGGGGTCTCTACTGAGCCCCTCTCTACTCTGGAGACTGAGGTCTCTACTGAGCCCCTCTCTACTCTGGAGATGGAGGTCTATACTGAGCCCCTCTCTACTCTGGAGATGGAGGTCTCTACTGAGCCCCTCTACTCTGGAGATGGAGGTCTCTACTGAGCCCCTCTCTACTCTGGAGATGGAGGTCTCTACTGAGCCCCTCTCTACTCTGGAGACTGAGGTCTCTACTGAGCCCCTCTCTACTCTGGAGACTGAGGTCTCTACTGAGCCCTTCTCTACTCTGGAGATGGAGGTCTCTGGTCCATAGTAAAGTACGCCTGTTCCATTTGTTAGTCCCTGTATGGTCCATAGTAAAGAAAAATACACCTGTAGATCTGCTCGGAACAAGAAGGACTCTGAATCCACTAGAGAACACAGTGTTAATGTTTGTGAACTGTTTGCCCTGCTGAACGTACCGCAGATATGTTGTAAAGTAGTAGATGGCAGATGTTTTAGTTTAGATCGGATGTTTATGTTTCATGTCAGTGTTATTCGTCTCTGATTCTGATCAGAAGTACATCCTTGTCTTTTCTTTTATTGATCTTTCATTTAACCAGGAGATCAGAAGATCTCTTCAAGGGGACCCAAGGGAGAACTTCCTGTCAACCGTAAATTTCATTGTGGGTTTGTCTTAATATTTTCCCATTGAAACCCACATGGATAGGACTCAACGTTTGGTTAACACACACACACACAATCCTAATCTCTTATCCATATTGTCCATTGGATGGGTGGATCACTCAGAAACAAATGTATAAAAATCATATTTCATGGGAAAAAGAGAGAGTTTATGTCCATTCAACCATGTCGGTGAGTTAAACATGAATAAATCAACGTTTAAACTATAAGCCTTTTGTCCTGGTTTCACATGATGTCAGCATCCCAGATGGCACCCTATTTCCCTATATAGTGCACTACTATAGACCAGAGCCATATGGCACCCTATTCCCAATGGAGTGCACTACAATAGACCAGAGCCATATGGCACCCTATTCCCAATGGAGTAATATGATCAATTTTTTTGGTTCTAGTCAGGATTCTAGCAGCCATATTTAGCACTAACTGAAGTTTATCTAGTGCTTTATCCGGGTAGCCGGAAAGTAGAGCATTGCAGTAGTCTAACCTAGACGTTACAAAAGCATGGATTAATTTTTCTGCATCATTTTTGGACAGAAAGTTTCTGATTTTTGCAATGTTACGTAGATGGAAAAAAGCTGTCCTTGAAATGGTCTTGATATGTTCTTCAAAAGAGAGATCAGGGTCCAGAGTAACGCCGAGGTCCTTCAGTTTTATTTGAGATGACTGTACAACCATTAAGATTAATTGTCAGATTCAACAGAAGATCTCTTTGTTTCTTGGGACCTAGAACAAGCATCTCTGTTTTGTCCGAGTTTAAAAGTACAAAGTTTGCAGCCATCCACTTCCTTGTCTGAAACACATGCTTCTAGCGAGGGCAATTTTGGGGCTTCACCATGTTTCATTGAAACGTACAGCTGTGTGTCATCCGCATAGCAGTGAAAGTTAACATTATGTTTTCGAATGACATCCCCAAGAGGTCAAATATATAGTGAAAACAATAGTGGTCCTAAAACGGAACCTTGAGGAACACCGAAATTTACAGTTGATTTGTCAGAGGACAAACCATTCACAGAGACAAACTGATATCTTTCTGACAGATAAGATCTAAACCAGGACAGAACTTGTCCGTGTAGACCAATTTGGGGTCCAATCTCTCCAAAATAATGTGGTGATCGATGGTAGGCAGACCTGGCTCTCAAAAGACAGGCTATGTGCACACTGCCAACAAAATGAGGTGGAAACTGAGCTGCACTGCCTAACCTCAAAATAAATAAGCATAAATATGGTTTTATTTACAATGATATTTTTTCTTCACTGATTGACCTTTTGTGGCAACAGGTCACAAATATTGCTGCTGTGATGGCACAACTGTGGTATTTCACCCAGTAGATATGGGAGTTTATCAAAATTGGTTTTGGTTTTGAATTCTTTGTGTGTCTGTGTAATTTGAGGGAGATATGTGTCTCTAATATGGTCATACAATTATATTATATCTGTGAGCGGACCAAGTAATTGGGCGTCACTCTAAAGCGTGAAGGTGGAATAAACGAGTCAGGAGTAGGTTTTCTTGGTTGAACACAGTTCTCTATTGAGGGCATTTGGTCAACACAAACACTCCAACATAATCAATGAAAATCTCCCAAGGAAAAACATGCATCTTCTCCAGATTAAACAGGAACATAATAGGATTATCTTTAAACTACAACAAACATCACAGGATTATCACCGTTTTAGTGGTTCTTCATGGATCGCTCCTCTGTCTTGGTGGCCATCTTCCAGAGATAGTTTTCCCCTCCCTCTCTGCTGGTTCCATACTCTCTCTTATAGGGGAAGGAGAATATGTCATTTGTACCGTCAGCTGTGCTTAATTGCCTCTGGTTACCTTGTCTCCCATGCCTTGTTGGGCTACTATCCGTGAGCCCAGCCTGCCCACTGGTGGTCCTTCCACATATCATATATATTATATAATATGGTCAAATATGGTGCGGCAGGTAGCCTAGGGGTAAGAGCATTGGACTATCAAATACACGAGCATTGGACTATCAAATTTCTGCCCCTGAACAAGGCAGTTAACCCACTGTTCGTAGGCCGTCATTGTAAATAAGAATTTGTTCTTAATTGACTTGCCTAGTTAATTAAAGGTTAAAATAAAACAAATGTGGAAGACACATTTCAGTTGAAGGTATTCAGTTGGTCAACTGACTAGGTATCCCCCTTTGTTGGTCAACTGACTAGGTATCCCCCTTTGTTGGTCAACTGACTAGGTATCCCCCTTTGTTGGTCAACTGACTAGGTATCCCCCTTTGTTGGTCAACTGACTAGGTATCCCCCTTTGTTGGTCAACTGACTAGGTATCCCCCTTTGTTGGTCAACTGACTAGGTATCCCCCTTTGTTGGTCAACTGACTAGGTATCCCCTTTGTTGGTCAACTGACTAGGTATCCCCCTTTGTTGGTCAACTGACTAGGTATCCCCCTTTGTTGGTCAACTGACTAGGTATCCCCCTTTGTTGGTCAACTGACTAGGTATCCCCTTTGTTGGTCAACTGACTAAGTATCCCCCTTTGTTGGTCAACTGACTAGGTATCCCCTTTGTTGGTCAACTGACTAGGTATCCCCCTTTGTTGGTCAACTGACTAGGTATCCCCCTTTGTTGGTCAACTGACTAGGTATCCCCCTTTGTTGGTCAACTGACTAGGTATCCCCTTTGTTGGTCAACTGACTAGGTATCCCCCTTTGTTGGTCAACTGACTAGGTATCCCCCTTTGTTGGTCAACTGACTAATCCTGGAAGGCCTTTTCTAACCTGTCTCTAACCCTGGAAGGCCCAATCTAACCCCTCTCTAACCCTGTAAGGCCCTCTCTAACCCATCTCTAACCCCTGACTAATCCTGGATGGCCCTCTCTAACCCCTGACAAACCCTGGAAGGCCCCCTCTAACCCCTGACTAACCCTGGAAGGCCCTCTCTAAACCCGTGACTAATCCTGGAAGGCCCTTTCTAACCCCTCTCTAACCCCTAACTAGCCCTGGAAGGCCCCCTCTAACGCATCTCTAACCCCTGACTAATCCTGGAAGACCCTCTCTAACCCCTGACTAACCCTGGAAGGCCATCGCTAACCCCTGACAAACCCTGGAAGGCCCTCTCTAACCCCTGACTAATCCTGGAAGGCCCTTTGTATCCCATCTCTAACCCCTGACTAATCCTGGAAGACCCTCTCTAACCCCTGACTAACCCTGGAAGGCCCTCTCTAACCCCTGACAAACCCTGGAAGGCCCTCTCTAACCCCTGACTAACCCTGGAAGGCCCTTTCTAACCTGTCTCTAACCCTGGAAGGCCCTTTCTAACCCCTCTCTAACCATGGAAGGCCCTATCTAACCCCTAACTAGCCCCAGAAGGCCCTTTCTAACCTCTTACTAACCCCGGAAGGCCCTCTATAAACCTGGATGGCCCTCTCTAACCCCTGACTAACCCTGGAAGGCCCTCTCTAACCCCTGACTAATCCTGGAAGGCCCTTTCTAACCCCTGAATAATCCTGGAAGGCCCTCTCTAACCCCTGACCAAATCTGGAAGGACCTCTCTAACCCCTGACTAACCCTGGAAGGCCCTCTCTAACCCCTAACTAACCCTGGAAGGCCCTCTCTAACCCCTGACAAACCCTGGAAGGCCCTCTCTAAACCCGTGACTAATCCTGGAAGGCCCTTTCTAACCCCTCTCTAACCCCTAACTAGCCCTGGAAGGCCCCCTCTAACGCATCTCTAACCCCTGACTAATCCTGGATGGCCCTCTCTAACCCCTGACAAACCCTGGAAGACCCTCTCTAACCCCTGACTAACCCTGGAAGGCCCTCTCTAACCCCTGACAAACCCTGGAAGGCCCTCTCTAACCCCTGACTAATCCTGGAAGGCCATTTCTAACCCATCTCTAACCCCTGACTAATCCTGGAAGACCCTCTCTAACCCCTGACTAACCCTGGAAGGCCCTCTCTAACCCCTGACAAACCCTGGAAGGCCCTCTCTTAACCCTGACTAACCCTGGAAAGTCCTCTCTAACCCCTGACTAATCCTGGAAGGCCTTTTGTAACCTGTCTCTAACCCTGGAAGGCCCTATCTAACCCCTCTCTAACCCTGTAAGGCCCTCTCTAACCCATCTCTAACCCCTGACTAATCCTGGATGGCCCTCTCTAACCCCTGACAAACCCTGGAAGGCCCCCTCTAACCCCTGACTAACCCTGGAAGGCCCTCTCTAAACCCGTGACTAATCCTGGAAGGCCCTTTCTAACCCCTCTCTAACCCCTAACTAGCCCTGGAAGGCCCCCTCTAACGCATCTCTAACCCCTGACTAATCCTGGAAGACCCTCTCTAACCCCTGACTAACCCTGGAAGGCCATCTCTAACCCCTGACAAACCCTGGAAGGCCCTCTCTAACCCCTGACTAATCCTGGAAGGCCCTTTGTATCCCATCTCTAACCCCTGACTAATCCTGGAAGACCCTCTCTAACCCCTGACTAACACTGGAAGGCCCTCTCTAACCCCTGACAAACCCTGGAAGGCCCTCTCTAACCCCTGACTAACCCTGGAAGGCCCTTTCTAACCTGTCTCTAACCCTGGAAGGCCCTTTCTAACCCCTCTCTAACCCTGGAAGGCCCTATCTAACCCCTAACTAGCCCCAGAAGGCCCTTTCTAACCTCTTACTAACCCCGGAAGGCCCTCTATAAACCTGGATGGCCCTCTCTAACCCCTGACTAACCCTGGAAGGCCTTTCTAACCCCTGACTAATCCTGGAAGGCCCTTTCTAACCCCTGAATAATCCTGGAAGGCCCTCTCTAACCCCTCTCTAACCCCTGACCAAACCTGGAAGGACCTCTCTAACCCCTGACTAACCCTGGAAGGCCCTCTCTAACCCCTAACTAACCCTGGAAGGCCCTCTCTAACCCCTGACAAACCCTGGAAGGCCCTCTCTAACCCCTGACTAACCCTGGAAGGCCCTCTCTAAACCCCTGACTAATCCTGGAAGGCCCTTTCTAACCCCTCTCTAACCCCTAACTAGCCCTGGAAGGCCCCCTCTAACACATCTCTAACCCCTGACAAAATCTGGAAGGCCCTCTCTAACCCCTGACTAACCCTGGAAGGCCCTCTCTAACCCCTGAATAATCCTGGAAGGCCCTCTCTAACCCCTCTCTAACCCCTGACCAAACCTGGAAGGACCTCTCTAACCCCTGACAAACCCTGGAAGGCCCTCTCTAACCCCTGACTAACCCTGGAAGGTCCTCTCTAATCCCTGACTAATCCTGGAAGGCCCTTTCTAACCTGTCTCTAACCCTGGAAGGCCCTTTCTAACCCCTCTCTAACCCTGGAAGGCCCTTTCTAACCCCTCTCTAACCCTTAACTTGCCCTGGAAGGCCCTCTCTAACCCATCTCTAACCCCTGACAGAACCTGGAAGGCCCTATCTAACCCCTGACTAATCCTGGAAGGTCCTCTCTAACCCCTGACCAAACCTGGAAGGCCCTCTCTAACCCTTGACTGACCCTGGAAGGTCCTCTCTAATCCCTGACTAATCCTGGAAGGTCCTCTCTAACCCGTCTCTAACCCTGGAAGGCCCTCTCTAACCCATCTCTAACCACTGACTAATCCTGGAAGGCCCTCTCTAACCCCTGACATTCCCTGGAAGGCCCTCTATAACCCGTCTCTAACCCTGGAAGGCCCTATCTAACCTCTAACTAGCCCCAGAAGGCCCTCTCTAACCTCTGACTAACCCCGGAAGGCCCTCTATAAACCTGGATGGCCCTCTCTAACCCCTGACTAACCCTGGAAGGCCCTCTCTAACCCCTGACTAATCCTGGAAGGCCCTTTCTAACCCCTGAATAATCCTGGAAGGCCCTCTCTAACCCCTCTCTAACCCCTGACCAAACCTGGAAGGACCTCTCTAACCCCTGACAAATCCTGGAAGGCCCTCTCTAACCCCTGACTAACCCTGGAAGGCCCTCTCTAACCCCTGACTAACCCTGGAAGGCCCTCTCTAACCCCTGACAAACCCTGGAAGGCCCTCTCTAACCCCTGACTAACCCTGGAAGGCCCTCTCTAAACCCCTGACTAATCCTGGAAGGCCCTTTCTAACCCGTCTCTAACCCCTGACCAAACCTGGAAGGACCTCTCTAACCCATCTCTAACCACTGACTAATCCTGGAAGGCCCTCTCTAACCCCTGACAATCCCTGGAAGGCCATCTATAACCGTTCTCTAACCCTGGAAGGCCCTCTCTAACCCCTGACCAAACCTGGAAGGCCCTATCTAACCCCTAACTAGCCCCAGAAGGCCCTCTCTAACCTCTGACTAACCCCGGAAGGCCCTCTATAAACCTGGAAGGCCCTCTCTAACCCTTGACTAACCCTGGAAGGCCCTCTCTAACCCCTGACAAACCCTGGAAGGCCCTCTCTAACCCCTGACTAATCCTGGAAGGCCCTCTCTAACCCCTGACTAACCCTGGAAGGACCTCTCTAAACCCATGACTAATCCTGGAAGGCCCTTTCTAACCCCTCTCTAACCCCTAACTAGCCCTGGAAGGCCCTCTCTAACGCATCTCTAACCCCTGACCAAACCTGGAAGGACCTCTCTAACCCCTGACAAATCCTGGAAGGCCCTCTCTAACCCCTGACTAACCCTGGAAGGCCCTCTCTAACCCCTGACTAATCCTGGAAGGCCCTTTCTAACCCATCTCTAACCCCTGACTAATCCTGGAAGGTCCTCTCTAACCCCTGACTAATCCTGGAAGGCCTTTTCTAACCTGTCTCTAACCCTGGAAGGCCCTATCTAACCCCTCTCTAACCCTGTAAGGCCCTCTCTAACCCATCTCTAACCCCTGACTAATCCTGGATGGCCCTCTCCAACCCCTGACAAACCCTGGAAGGCCCTCTCTAACCCCTGACTAACCCTGGAAGGCCCTCTCTAAACCCGTGACTAATCCTGGAAGGCCCTTTCTAACCCCTCTCTAACCCCTAACTAGCCCTGGAAGGCGCCCTCTAACGCATCTCTAACCCCTGACTAATCCTGGAAGACCCTCTCTAACCCCTGACTAACCCTGGAAGGCCCTTTCTAACCCCTGACAAACCCTGGAAGGCCCTCTCTAACCCCTGACTAATCCTGGAAGGCCCTTTCTAACCCATCTCTAACCCCTGACTAATCCTGGAAGACCCTCTCTAACCCCTGACTAACCCTGGAAGGCCCTCTCTAACCCCTGACAAACCCTGGAAGGCCCTCTCTTACCCCTGACTAACCCTGGAAAGTCCTCTCTAACCCCTGACTAATCCTGGAAGGCCTTTTCTAACCTGTCTCTAACCCTGGAAGGCCCTATCTAACCCCTAACTAGCCCCAGAAGGCCCTTTCTAACCTCTGACTAACCCCGGAAGGCCCTCTATAAACCTGGATGGCCCTCTCTAACCCCTGACTAACCCT
Organism: Oncorhynchus mykiss; assembly: GCF_057628025.1. Taxonomy (NCBI): domain Eukaryota; kingdom Metazoa; phylum Chordata; class Actinopteri; order Salmoniformes; family Salmonidae; genus Oncorhynchus; species Oncorhynchus mykiss. Next base: position 49,747,966 of record NC_143041.1, on the reverse strand, counting down.
GGAAGGCCCTCTCTAACCCCTGACTAATCCTGGAAGGTCCTCTCTAACCCCTGACTAATCCTGGAAGGCCCTCTCTAACCACTGACCAAACCTGGAAGGCCCTATCTAACCCCTCTCTAACCCTGTAAGGCCCTCTCTAACCCATCTCTAACCCCTGACTAATCCTGGAAGGCCCTCTCTAACCCCTGACAAACCCTGGAAGGCCCTCTCTAACCCCTGACTAACCCTGGAAGGCCCTCTCTAAACCCGTGACTAATCCTGGAAGGCCCTTTCTAACCCCTCTCTAACCCCTAACTAGCCCTGGAAGGCCCCCTCTAACGCATCTCTAACCCCTGACTAATCCTGGAAGACCCTCTCTAACCCCTGACTAACCCTGGAAGGCCATCTCTAACCCCTGACAAACCCTGGAAGGCCCTCTCTAACCCCTGACTAATCCTGGAAGGCCCTTTCTATCCCATCTCTAACCCCTGACTAATCCTGGAAGACCCTCTCTAACCCCTGACTAACCCTGGAAGGCCCTCTCTAACCCCTGACAAACCCTGGAAGGCACTCTCTAACCCCTGACTAACCCTGGAAGGCCCTTTCTAACCTGTCTCTAACCCTGGAAGGCCCTTTCTAACCCCTCTCTAACCCTGGAAGGCCCTATCTAACCCCTAACTAGCCCCAGAAGGCCCTTTCTAACCTCTGACTAACCCCGGAAGGCCCTCTATAAACCTGGATGGCCCTCTCTAACCCCTGACTAACCCTGGAAGGCTCTCTCTAACCCCTGACTAATCCTGGAAGGCCCTTTCTAACCCCTGAATAATCCTGGAAGGCCCTCTCTAACCCCTCTCTAACCCCTGACCAAACCTGGAAGGACCTCTCTAACCCATAACAAATCCTGGAAGGCCCTCTCTAACCCCTGACTAACCCTGGAAGGCCCTCTCTAACCCCTGACTAACCCTGGAAGGCCCTCTCTAACCCCTGACAAACCCTGGAAGGCCCTCTCTAACCCCTGACTAACCCTGGAAGGCCCTCTCTAAACCCCTGACTAATCCTGGAAGGCCCTTTCTAACCCCTCTCTAACCCCTAACTAGCCCTGGAAGGCCCCCTCTAACACATCTCTAACCCCTGACAAAATCTGGAAGGCCCTCTCTAACCCCTGACTAACCCTGGAAGGCCCTCTCTAACCCCTGAATAATCCTGGAAGGCCCTCTCTAACCCCTCTCTAACCCCTGACCAAACCTGGAAGGACCTCTCTAACCCCTGACAAATCCTGGAAGGCCCTCTCTAACCCCTGACTAACCCTGGAAGGTCCTCTCTAATCGCTGACTAATCGTGGAAGGACCTTTCTAACCTATCTCTAACCATGGAAGGGCCTTTCTAACCCCTCTCTAACCCTGGAAGGCCCTTTCTAACCCCTCTCTAACCCCTAACTTGCCCTGGAAGGCCCTCTCTAACCCATCTCTAACCCCTGACAGAACCTGGAAGGCCCTCTCTAACCCCTGACTAATCCTGGAAGGTCCTCTCTAACCCCTGACTAATCCTGGAAGGCCCTCTCTAACCCCTGACCAAACCTGGAAGGCCCTCTCTAACCCCTGACTAATCCTGGAAGGCCCTCTCTAACCCCTGACTAACCCTGGAAGGTCCTCTCTAACCCCTGACTAATCCTGGAAGGTCCTCTCTAACCCGTCTCTTACCCTGGAAGGCCCTCTCTAACCCATCTCTAACCACTGACTAATCCTGGAAGGCCCTCTCTAACCCCTGACAATCCCTGGAAGGCCATCTATAACCGTTCTCTAACCCTGGAAGGCCCTCTCTAACCCCTGACCAAACCTGGAAGGCACCTATCTAACCCCTAACTAGCCCCAGAAGGCCCTCTCTAACCTCTGACTAACCCCGGAAGGCCCTCTATAAACCTGGAAGGCCCTCTCTAACCCTTGACTACCCCTGGAAGGCCCTCTCTAACCCCTGACAAACCCTGGAAGGCCCTCTCTAACCCCTGACTAATCCTGGAAGGCCCTCTCTAACCCCTGACTAACCCTGGAAGGCCCTCTGTAAACCCCTGACTAATCCTGGAAGGCCCTTTCTAACCCCTCTCTAACCCCTAACTAGCCCTGGAAGGCCCTCTCTAACGCATCTCTAACCCCTGACCAAACCTGGAAGGACCTCTCTAACCCCTGACAAATCCTGGAAGGCCCTCTCTAACCCCTGACTAACCCTGGAAGGTCCTCTCTAACCCCTTACTAATCCTGGAAGGCCTTTTCTAACCTGTCTCTAACCCTGGAAGGCCCTTTCTAACCCCTCTCTAACCCTGGAAGGCCCTCTCTAACCCATCTCTAACCCCTGACTAATCCTGGAAGGCCCTCTCTAACCCCTGACAAACCCTGGAAGGCCCTCTCTAACCCCTGACTAACCCTGGAAGGCCCTCTCTAAACCCCTGACTAACCCTGGAAGGCCCTCTCTAAACCCCTGACTAACCCTGGAAGGTCCTCTCTAACCCCTGACTAATCCTGGAAGGTCCTCTCTAACCCCTGACAAACCCTGGAAGGCCCTCTCTAACCCCTGACTAATCCTGGAAGGCCCTCTCTAACCCCTGACTAACCCTGGAAGGCCCTCTGTAAACCCCTGACTAATCCTGGAAGGCCCTTTCTAACCCCTCTCTAACCCCTAACTAGCCCTGGAAGGCCCTCTCTAACGCATCTCTAACCCCTGACCAAACCTGGAAGGACCTCTCTAACCCCTGACAAATCCTGGAAGGCCCTCTCTAACCCCTGACTAACCCTGGAAGGTCCTCTCTAACCCCTTACTAATCCTGGAAGGCCTTTTCTAACCTGTCTCTAACCCTGGAAGGCCCTTTCTAACCCCTCTCTAACCCTGGAAGGCCCTCTCTAACCCATCTCTAACCCCTGACTAATCCTGGAAGGCCCTCTCTAACCCCTGACAAACCCTGGAAGGCCCTCTCTAACCCCTGACTAACCCTGGAAGGCCCTCTCTAAACCCCTGACTAACCCTGGAAGGCCCTCTCTAAACCCCTGACTAACCCTGGAAGGTCCTCTCTAACCCCTGACTAATCCTGGAAGGTCCTCTCTAACCCGTCTCTTACCCTGGAAGGCCCTCTCTAACCCATCTCTAACCACTGACTAATCCTGGAAGGCCCTCTCTAACCCCTGACAATCCCTGGAAGGCCATCTATAACCGTTCTCTAACCCTGGAAGGCCCTCTCTAACCCCTGACCAAACCTGGAAGGCCCTATCTAACCCCTAACTAGCCCCAGAAGGCACCCTCTAACCTCTGACTAACCCCGGAAGGCCCTCTATAAACCTGGAAGGCCCTCTCTAACCCTTGACTAACCCTGGAAGGCCCTCTCTAACCCCTGACAAACCCTGGAAGGCCCTCTCTAACCCCTGACTAATCCTGGAAGGCCCTCTCTAACCCCTGACTAACCCTGGAAGGCCCTCTCTAAACCCCTGACTAATCCTGGAAGGCCCTTTCTAACCCCTCTCTAACCCCTAACTAGCCCTGGAAGGCCCTCTCTAACGCATCTCTAACCCCTGACCAAACCTGGAAGGACCTCTCTAACCCCTGACAAATCCTGGAAGGCCCTCTCTAACCCCTGACTAATCCTGGAAGGCCCTCTCTAACCCCTGACTAACCCTGGAAGGCCCTCTCTAAACCCCTGACTAATCCTGGAAGGCCCTTTCTAACCCCTCTCTAACCCCTAACTAGCCCTGGAAGGCCCTCTCTAACGCATCTCTAACCCCTGACCAAACCTGGAAGGCCCTATCTAACCCCTAACTAGCCCCAGAAGGCCCTCTCTAACCTCTGACTAACCCCGGAAGGCCCTCTATAAACCTGGAAGGCCCTCTCTAACCCTTGACTAACCCTGGAAGGCCCTCTCTAACCCCTGACTAATCCTGGAAGGCCCTCTCTAACCCCTGACTAACCCTGGAAGGCCCTCTGTAAACCCCTGACTAATCCTGGAAGGCCCTTTCTAACCCCTCTCTAACCCCTAACTAGCCCTGGAAGGCCCTCTCTAACGCATCTCTAACCCCTGACCAAACCTGGAAGGACCTCTCTAACCCCTGACAAATCCTGGAAGGCCCTCTCTAACCCCTGACTAACCCTGGAAGGTGCTCTCTAACCCCTTACTAATCCTGGAAGGCCTTTTCTAACCTGTCTCTAACCCTGGAAGGCCCTTTCTAACCCCTCTCTAACCCTGGAAGGCCCTCTCTAACCCATCTCTAACCCCTGACTAATCCTGGAAGGCCCTCTCTAACCCCTGACAAACCCTGGAAGGCCCTCTCTAACCCCTGACTAACCCTGGAAGGCCCTCTCTAAACCCCTGACTAACCCTGGAAGGCCCTCTCTAAACCCCTGACTAACCCTGGAAGGTCCTCTCTAACCCCTGACTAATCCTGGAAGGTCCTCTCTAACCCGTCTCTTACCCTGGAAGGCCCTCTCTAACCCATTTCTAACCACTGACTAATCCTGGAAGGCCCTATCTAACCCCTGATAATCCCTGGAAGGCCATCTATAACCGTTCTCTAACCCTGGAAGGCCCTCTCTAACCCCTGACCAAACCTGGAAGGCCCTATCTAACCCCTAACTAGCCCCAGAAGGCCCTCTCTAACCTCTGACTAACCCCGGAAGGCCCTCTATAAACCTGGAAGGCCCTCTCTAACCCTTGACTAACCCTGGAAGGCCCTCTCTAACCCCTGAAAAACCCTGGAAGGCCCTCTCTAACCCCTGACTAATCCTGGAAGGCCCTCTCTAACCCCTGACTAACCCTGGAAGGCCCTCTCTAAACCCCTGACTAATCCTGGAAGGCCCTTTCTAACCCCTCTCTAACCCCTAACTAGCCCTGGAAGGCCCTCTCTAACGCATCTCTAACCCCTGACCAAACCTGGAAGGACCTCTCTAACCCCTGACAAATCCTGGAAGGCCCTCTCTAACCCCTGACTAACCCTGGAAGGTCCTCTCTAACCCCTGACTAATCCTGGAAGGCCTTTTCTAACCTGTCTCTAACCCTGGAAGGCCCTTTCTAACCCCTCTCTAACCCTGGACGGTCCTCTCTAACCCATCTCTAACCCCTGACTAATCCTGGAAGGCCCTCTCTAACCCCTGACAAACCCTGGAAGGCCCTCTCTAACCCCTGACTAACCCTGGAAGGCCCTCTCTAAACCCCTGACTAATCCTGGAAGGCCCTTTCTAACCCCTCTCTAACCCCTAACTAGCCCTGGAATGCCCCCTCTAACGCATCTCTAACCCTTGACTAATCCTGGAAGGCCCTCTCTAACCCCTGACTAATCCTGGAAGGCCCTCTCTAACCCCTAAATAACCCTGGAAGGCCCTCTCTAAACCCCTGACTAATCCTGGAAGGCCCTTTCTAACCCCTCTCTAACCCCTAACTAGCCCTGGAAGGCCCTCTCTAACGCATCTCTAACCCCTGACCAAACCTGGAAGGACCTCTCTAACCCCTGACAAATCCTGGAAGGCCCTCTCTAACCCCTGACTAATCCTGGAAGGCCCTCTCTAACCCCTGACTAACCCTGGAAGGCCCTCTCTAAACCCCTGACTAATCCTGGAACGCCCTTTCTAACCCCTCTCTAACCCCTAACTAGCCCTGGAAGGCCCTCTCTAACGCATCTCTAACCCCTGACCAAACCTGGAAGGCCCTATCTAACCCCTAACTAGCCCCAGAAGGCCCTCTCTAACCTCTGACTAACCCCGGAAGGCCCTCCATAAACCTGGAAGGCCCTCTCTAACCCTTGACTAACCCTGGAAGGCCCTCTCTAACCCCTGACTAACCCTGGAAGGCCCTCTCTAACCCCTGACTAATCCTGGAAGGCCCTCTCTAACCCCTGACTAACCCTGGAAGGCCCTCTCTAAACCCCTGACTAATCCTGGAAGGCCCTTTCTAACCCCTCTCTAACCCCTAACTAGCCCTGGAAGGCCCTCTCTAACGCATCTCTAACCCCTGACCAAACCTGGAAGGCCCTATCTAACCCCTAACTAGCCCCAGAAGGCCCTCTCTAACCTCTGACTAACCCCGGAAGGCCCTCTATAAACCTGGAAGGCCCTCTCTAACCCCTGACAAACCCTGGAAGGCCCTCTCTAACCCCTGACTAACCCTGGAAGGCCCTCTCTAAACCCCTGACTAACCCTGGAAGGCCCTCTCTAAACCCCTGACTAACCCTGGAAGGTCCTCTCTAACCCCTGACTAATCCTGGAAGGTCCTCTCTAACCCGTCTCTTACCCTGGAAGGCCCTCTCTAACCCATCTCTAACCACTGACTAATCCTGGAAGGCCCTCTCTAACCCCTGACAATCCCTGGAAGGCCATCTATAACCGTTCTCTAACCCTGGAAGGCCCTCTCTAACCCCTGACCAAACCTGGAAGGCCCTATCTAACCCCTAACTAGCCCCAGAAGGCCCTCTCTAACCTCTGACTAACCCCGGAAGGCCCTCTATAAACCTGGAAGGCCCTCTCTAACCCTTGACTAACCCTGGAAGGCCCTCTCTAACCCCTGACAAACCCTGGAAGGCCCTCTCTAACCCCTGACTAATCCTGGAAGGCCCTCTCTAACCCCTGACTAACCCTGGAAGGCCCTCTCTAAACCCCTGACTAATCCTGGAAGGCCCTTTCTAACCCCTCTCTAACCCCTAACTAGCCCTGGAAGGCCCTCTCTAACGCATCTCTAACCCCTGACCAAACCTGGAAGGACCTCTCTAACCCCTGACAAATCCTGGAAGGCCCTCTCTAACCCCTGACTAATCCTGGAAGGCACTCTCTAACCCCTGACTAACCCTGGAAGGCCCTCTCTAAACCCCTGACTAATCCTGGAAGGCCCTTTCTAACCCCTCTCTAACCCCTAACTAGCCCTGGAAGGCCCTCTCTAACGCATCTCTAACCCCTGACCAAACCTGGAAGGCCCTATCTAACCCCTAACTAGCCCCAGAAGGCCCTCTCTAACCTCTGACTAACCCCGGAAGGCCCTCTATAAACCTGGAAGGCCCTCTCTAACCCCTGACTAATCCTGGAAGGCCCTCTGTAACCCCTGACTAACCCTGGAAGGCCCTCTGTAAACCCCTGACTAATCCTGGAAGGCCCTTTCTATCCCCTCTCTAACCCCTAACTAGCCCTGGAAGGCCCTCTCTAACGCATCTCTAACCCCTGACCAAACCTGGAAGGACCTCTCTAACCCCTGACAAATCCTGGAAGGCCCTCTCTAACCCCTGACTAACCCTGGAAGGTGCTCTCTAACCCCTTACTAATCCTGGAAGGCCTTTTCTAACCTGTCTCTAACCCTGGAAGGCCCTTTCTAACCCCTCTCTAACCCATCTCTAACCCCTGACTAATCCTGGAAGGCCCTCTCTAACCCCTGACAAACCCTGGAAGGCCCTCTCTAACCCCTGACTAACCCTGGAAAGCCCTCTCTAAACCCCTGACTAACCCTGGAAGGCCCTCTCTAAACCCCTGACTAACCCTGGAAGGTCCTCTCTAACCCCTGACTAATTCTGGAAGGTCCTCTCTAACCCGTCTCTTACCCTGGAAGGCCCTCTCTAACCCATCTCTAACCACTGACTAATCCTGGAAGGCCCTCTCTAACCCCTGATAATCCCTGGAAGGCCATCTATAACCGTTCTCTAACCCTGGAAGGCCCTCTCTAACCCCTGACCAAACCTGGAAGGCCCTATCTAACCCCTAACTAGCCCCAGAAGGCCCTCTCTAACCTCTGACTAACCCCGGAAGGCCCTCTATAAACCTGGAAGGCCCTCTCTAACCCTTGACTAACCCTGGAAGGCCCTCTCTAACCCCTGACAAACCCTGGAAGGCCCTCTCTAACCCCTGACTAATCCTGGAAGGCCCTCTCTAACCCCTGACTAACCCTGGAAGGCCCTCTCTAAACCCCTGACTAATCCTGGAAGGCCCTTTCTAACCCCTCTCTAACCCCTAACTAGCCCTGGAAGGCCGTCTCTAACGCATCTCTAACCCCTGACCAAACCTGGAAGGACCTCTCTAACCCCTGACAAATCCTGGAAGGCCCTCTCTAACCCCTGACTAACCCTGGAAGGTCCTCTCTAACCCCTGACTAATCCTGGAAGGCCTTTTCTAACCTGTCTCTAACCCTGGAAGGCCCTTTCTAACCCCTCTCTAACCCTGGACGGTCCTCTCTAACCCATCTCTAACCCCTGACTAATCCTGGAAGGCCCTCTCTAACCCCTGACAAACCCTGGAAGGCCCTCTCTAACCCCTGACTAACCCTGGAAGGCCCTCTCTAAACCCCTGACTAATCCTGGAAGGCCCTTTCTAACCCCTCTCTAACCCCTAACTAGCCCTGGAAGGCCCCCTCTAACGCATCTCTAACCCTTGACTAATCCTGGAAGGCCCTCTCTAACCCCTGACTAATCCTGGAAGGCCCTCTCTAACCCCTGACTAACCCCGGAAGGCCCTCTCTAAACCCCTGACTAATCCTGGAAGGCCCTTTCTAACCCCTCTCTAACCCCTAACTAGCCCTGGAAGGCCCTCTCTAACGCATCTCTAACCCCTGACCAAACCTGGAAGGACCTCTCTAACCCCTGACAAATCCTGGAAGGCCCTCTCTAACCCCTGACTAATCCTGGAAGGCCCACTCTAACCCCTGACTAACCCTGGAAGGCCCTCTCTAAACCCCTGACTAATCCTGGAAGGCCCTTTCTAACCCCTCTCTAACCCCTAACTAGCCCTGGAAGGCCCTCTCTAACGCATCTCTAACCCCTGACCAAACCTGGAAGGCCCTATCTAACCCCTAACTAGCCCCAGAAGGCCCTCTCTAACCTCTGACTAACCCCGGAAGGCCCTCCATAAACCTGGAAGGCCCTCTCTAACCCTTGACTAACCCTGGAAGGCCCTCTCTAACCCCTGACTAACCCTGGAAGGCCCTCTCTAACCCCTGACTAATCCTGGAAGTCCCTCTCTAACCCCTGACTAACCCTGGAAGGCCCTCTCTAAACCCCTGACTAATCCTGGAAGGCCCTTTCTAACCCCTCTCTAACCCTTAACTAGCCCTGGAAGGCCCTCTCTAACGCATCTCTAACCCCTGACCAAACCTGGAAGGCCCAATCTAACCCCTAACTAGCCCCAGAAGGCCCTCTCTAACCTCTGACTAACCCCGGAAGGCCCTCTATAAACCTGGAAGGCCCTCTCTAACCCCTGACAAACCCTGGAAGGCCCTCTCTAACCCCTGACTAACCCTGGAAGGCCCTCTCTAAACCCCTGACTAACCCTGGAAGGCCCTCTCTAAACCCCTGACTAACCCTGGAAGGTCCTCTCTAACCCCTGACTAATCCTGGAAGGTCCTCTCTAACCCGTATCTTACTCTGGAAGGCCCTCTCTAACCCATTTCTAACCACTGACTAATCCTGGAAGGCCCTCTCTAACCCCTGACAATCCCTGGAAGGCCATCTATAACCGTTCTCTAACCCTGGAAGGCCCTCTCTAACCCCTGACTAAACCTGGAAGGCCCTATATAACCCCTAACTAGCCCCAGAAGGCCCTCTCTAACCTCTGACTAACCCGGGAAGGCCCTCTATAAACCTGGAAGGCCCTCTCTAACCCTTGACTAACCCTGGAAGGCCCTTTCTAACCTGTCTCTAACCCTGGAAGGCCCTTTCTAACCCCTCTCTAACCCTGGAAGGCCCTCTCTAACCCATTTCTCACCCCTGACTAATCCTGGAAGGCCCTCTCTAACCCCTCACTAATCCTGGAAGGCCCTTTCTAACCCATCTCTAACCAATGACTAATCCTGGAAGACCCTCTCTAACCCCTGACTAACCCTGGAAGGCCATCTCTAACCCCTGACAAACCCTGGAAGGCCCTCTCTAAACCCCTGACTAATCCTGGAAGGCACTTTCTAACCCCTCTCTAACCCCTAACTAGCCCTGGAAGGCCCTCTCTAACCCCCAACTAATCCTGGAAGGCCCTCTCTAACCCCTGACTAATCCTGGAAAGCCCTCTCTAACCCCTGACTAACCCTGGAAGGTCCTCTCTAATCCCTGACTAATCCTGGAAGGCCCTTTCTAACCTGTCTCTAACCCTGGAAGGCCCTTTCTAACCCCTCTCTAACCCTGGAAGGCCCTCTCTAACCCCTGACTAACCCTGGAAGGTCCCCTCTAATCCCTGACTAATCCTGGAAGGCCCTTTCTAACCTGTCTCTAACCCTGGAAGGCCCTTTCTAACCCCTCTCTAACCCTGGAAGGCCCTTTCTAACCCGTCTCTAACCCCTGACTAATCCTGGAAGACCCTCTCTAACCCCTGACTAGCCCTGGAAGGCCCTCTCTAACCCATTTCTAACCAATTACTAATCCTGGAAGGCCCTCTCTAACCCCTGACTAACCCTGGAAGGTCCTCTCTAATCCCTGACTAATCCTGGAAGGCCCTTTCTAACCTGTCTCTAACCCTGGAAGGCCCTTTCTAACTCCTCTCTAACCCTGGAAGGCCCTCTCTAACCCCTGACTAACCCTGGAAGGTCCTCTCTAATCCCTGACTAATCCTGGAAGGCCCTTTCTAACCTGTCTCTAACCCTGGAAGGCCCTTTCTAACCCCTCTCTAAGCCTGGAAGGCCCTTTCTAACCCGTCTCTAACCCCTGACTAATCCTGGAAGACCCTCTCTAACCCCTGACTAGCCCTGGAAGGCCCTCTCTAACCCATTTCTAACCATTTACTAATCCTGGAAGGCCCTCTCTAACCCCTGACTAATCCTGGAAGGCCCTCTCTAACTCCTGACTAACCCTGGAAGGTCCTCTCTAACCCCTGACTAACCCTGGAAGGCCCTCTCTAAACCCCTGACTAATCCTGGAAGGCCCTTTCTAACCCCTCTCTAACCCCTAACTAGCCCTGGAAGGCCCTCTCTAACGCATCTCTAACCCCTGACCAAACCTGGAAGGACCTCTCTAACCCCTGACTAATCCTGGAAGGCCCTCTCTAACCCCTGACTAACCCTGGAAGGTCCTCTCTAACCCCTGACTAACCCTGGAAGGTCCTCTCTAACCACTGACTAATCCTGGAAGGTCCTCTCTAACCCATCTCTTACCCTGGAAGGCCCTCTCTAACCCCTGACTAACCCTGGAAGGTCCTCTCTAACCCCTGACTAACCCTGGAAGGTCCTCTCTAACCCCTGACTAATCCTGGAAGGTCCTCTCTAACCCGTCTCTTACCCTGGAAGGCCCTCTCTAACCCATCTCTAACCACTGACTAATCCTGGAAGGCCCTCTCTAACCCCTGACTAACCCTGGAAGGCCATCTCTAACCCCTGACAAACCCTGGAAGGCCCTCTCTAACCCCTGACAAACCCTGGAAGGCCCTCTCTAATCCCTGACTAATCCTGGAAGGCCCTCTCTAACCCCAGACTAACCCGGAAGGCCCTCTCTAAACCCCTGACTAATCCTGGAAGGCCCTTTCTAACCCCTCTCTAACCCCTAACTAGCCCTGGAAGGCCCTCTCTAACGCATCTCTAACCCCTGACCAAACCTGGAAGGACCTCTCTAACCCCTGACAAATCCTGGAAGGCCCTCTCTAACCCCTGACTAACCCTGGAAGGTCCTCTCTAACACCTGACTAATCCTGGAAGGCCCTTTCTAACCTGTCTCTAACCCTGGAAGGCCCTTTCTAACCCCTCTCTAACCCTGGAAGGCCCTCTCTAACCCATCTCTAACCCCTGACTAATCCTGGAAGGCCCTCTCTAACCCCTCACTAATCCTGGAAGGCCCTTTCTAACCAATCTCTAACCAATGACTAATCCTGGAAGACCCTCTCTAACCCCTGACTAACCCTGGAAGGCCATCTCTAACCCCTGACAAACCCTGGAAGGCCCTCTCTAATCCCTGACTAACCCTGGAAGGCCCTCTCTAAACCCCTGACTAATCCTGGAAGGCACTTTCTAACCCCTCTCTAACCCCTAACTAGCCCTGGAAGGCCCTCTCTAACCCCCAACTAATCCTGGAAGGCCCTCTCTAACCCCTGACTAATCCTGGAAAGCCCTCTCTAACCCCTGACTAACCCTGGAAGGTCCTCTCTAATCCCTGACTAATCCTGGAAGGCCCTTTCTAACCTGTCTCTAACCCTGGAAGGCCCTTTCTAACCCCTCTCTAACCCTGGAAGGCCCTCTCTAACCCCTGACTAACCCTGGAAGGTCCTCTCTAATCCCTGACTAATCCTGGAAGGCCCTTTCTAACCTGTCTCTAACCCTGGAAGGCCCTTTCTAACCCCTCTCTAACCCTGGAAGGCCCTCTCTAACCCGTCTCTAACCCCTGACTAATCCTGGAAGACCCTCTCTAACCCCTGACTAGCCCTGGAAGGCCCTCTCTAAACCATTTCTAACCACTTACTAATCCTGGAAGGCCCTCTCTAACCCCTGACTAACCCTGGAAGGTCCTCTCTAATCCCTGACTAATCCTGGAAGGCCCTTTCTAACCTGTCTCTAACCCTGGAAGGCCCTTTCTAACCCCTCTCTAACCCTGGAAGGCCCTCTCTAACCCGTCTCTAACCCCTGACTAATCCTGGAAGACCCTCTCTAACCCCTGACTAGCCCTGGAAGGCCCTCTCTAAACCATTTCTAACCACTTACTAATCCTGGAAGGCCCTCTCTAACCCCTGACTAACCCTGGAAGGTCCTCTCTAATCCCTGACTAATCCTGGAAGGCCCTTTCTAACCTGTCTCTAACCCTGGAAGGCCCTTTCTAACTCCTCTCTAACCCTGGAAGGCCCTCTCTAACCCCTGACTAACCCTGGAAGGTCCTCTCTAACCCCTGACTAACCCTGGAAGGCCCTCTCTAAACCCCTGACTAATCCTGGAAGGCCCTTTCTAACCCCTCTCTAATCCCTAACTAGCCCTGGAAGGCCCTCTCTAACGCATCTCTAACCCCTGACCAAACCTGGAAGGACCTCTCTAACCCCTGACAAATCCTGGAAGGCCTTTTCTAACCTGTCTCTAACCCTGGAAGGCCCTTTCTAACCCCTCTCTAACCCTGGAAGGCCCTCTCTAACCCCTGACCAAACCTGGAAGGCCCTCTCTAACCCCTGACTAATCCTGGAAGGCCCTCTCTAACCCCTGACTAACCCTGGAAGGTCCTCTCTAACCCCTGACTAACCCTGGAAGGTCCTCTCTAACCACTGACTAATCCTGGAAGGTCCTCTCTAACCCATCTCTTACCCTGGAAGGCCCTCTCTAACCCCTGACTAACCCTGGAAGGTCCTCTCTAACCCCTGACTAACCCTGGAAGGTCCTCTCTAACCCCTGACTAATCCTGGAAGGTCCTCTCTAACCCGTCTCTTACCCTGGAAGGCCCTCTCTAACCCATCTCTAACCCCTGACTAACCCTGGAAGGCCATCTCTAACCCCTGACAAACCCTGGAAGGCCCTCTCTAACCCCTGACAAACCCTGGAAGGCCCTCTCTAATCCCTGACTAATCCTGGAAGGCCCTCTCTAACCCCAGACTAACCTGGAAGGCCCTCTCTAAACCCCTGACTAATCCTGGAAGGCCCTTTCTAACCACTCTCTAACCCCTAACTAGCCCTGGAAGGCCCTCTCTAACGCATCTCTAACCCCTGACCAAACCTGGAAGGACCTCTCTAACCCCTGACAAATCCTGGAAGGCCCTCTCTAACCCCTGACTAACCCTGGAAGGTCCTCTCTAACACCTGACTAATCCTGGAAGGCCCTTTCTAACCTGTCTCTAACCCTGGAAGGCCCTTTCTAACCCCTCTCTAACCCTGGAAGGCCCTCTCTAACCCATCTCTAACCCCTGACTAATCCTGGAAGGCCCTCTCTAACCCCTCACTAATCCTGGAAGGCCCTTTCTAACCCATCTCTAACCAATGACTAATCCTGGAAGACCCTCTCTAACCCCTGACTAACCCTGGAAGGCCATCTCTAACCCCTGACAAACCCTGGAAGGCCCTCTCTAATCCCTGACTAACCCTGGAAGGCCCTCTCTAAACCCCTGACTAATCCTGGAAGGCACTTTCTAACCCCTCTCTAACCCCTAACTAGCCCTGGAAGGCCCTCTCTAACCCCCAACTAATCCTGGAAGGCCCTCTCTAACCCCTGACTAATCCTGGAAAGCCCTCTCTAACCCCTGACTAACCCTGGAAGGTCCTCTCTAATCCCTGACTAATCCTGGAAGGCCCTTTCTAACCTGTCTCTAACCCTGGAAGGCCCTTTCTAACCCCTCTCTAACCCTGGAAGGCCCTCTCTAACCCCTGACTAACCCTGGAAGGTCCTCTCTAATCCCTGACTAATCCTGGAAGGCCCTTTCTAACCTGTCTCTAACCCTGGAAGGCCCTTTCTAACCCCTCTCTAACCCTGGAAGGCCCTTTCTAACCCGTCTCTAACCCCTGACTAATCCTGGAAGACCCTCTCTAACCCCTGACTAGCCCTGGAAGGCCCTCTCTAAACCATTTCTAACCACTTACTAATCCTGGAAGGCCCTCTCTAACCCCTGACTAACCCTGGAAGGTCCTCTCTAACACCTGACTAATCCTGGAAGGCCCTTTCTAACCTGTCTCTAACCCTGGAAGGCCCTTTCTAACCCCTCTCTAACCCTGGAAGGCCCTCTCTAACCCATCTCTAACCCCTGACTAATCCTGGAAGGCCCTCTCTAACCCCTCACTAATCCTGGAAGGCCCTTTCTAACCCATCTCTAACCAATGACTAATCCTGGAAGACCCTCTCTAACCCCTGACTAACCCTGGAAGGCCATCTCTAACCCCTGACAAACCCTGGAAGGCCCTCTCTAATCCCTGACTAACCCTGGAAGGCCCTCTCTAAACCCCTGACTAATCCTGGAAGGCACTTTCTAACCCCTCTCTAACCCCTAACTAGCCCTGGAAGGCCCTCTCTAACCCCCAACTAATCCTGGAAGGCCCTCTCTAACCCCTGACTAATCCTGGAAAGCCCTCTCTAACCCCTGACTAACCCTGGAAGGTCCTCTCTAATCCCTGACTAATCCTGGAAGGCCCTTTCTAACCTGTCTCTAACCCTGGAAGGCCCTTTCTAACCCCTCTCTAACCCTGGAAGGCCCTCTCTAACCCCTGACTAACCCTGGAAGGTCCTCTCTAATCCCTGACTAATCCTGGAAGGCCCTTTCTAACCTGTCTCTAACCCTGGAAGGCCCTTTCTAACCCCTCTCTAACCCTGGAAGGCCCTTTCTAACCCGTCTCTAACCCCTGACTAATCCTGGAAGACCCTCTCTAACCCCTGACTAGCCCTGGAAGGCCCTCTCTAAACCATTTCTAACCACTTACTAATCCTGGAAGGCCCTCTCTAACCCCTGACTAACCCTGGAAGGTCCTCTCTAATCCCTGACTAATCCTGGAAGGCCCTTTCTAACCTGTCTCTAACCCTGGAAGGCCCTTTCTAACTCCTCTCTAACCCTGGAAGGCCCTCTCTAACCCCTGACTAACCCTGGAAGGTCCTCTCTAATCCCTGACTAATCCTGGAAGGCCCTTTCTAACCTGTCTCTAACCCTGGAAGGCCCTTTCTAACCCCTCTCTAAGCCTGGAAGGCCCTTTCTAACCCGTCTCTAACCCCTGACTAATCCTGGAAGACCCTCTCTAACCCCTGACTAGCCCTGGAAGGCCCTCTCTAACCCATTTCTAACCATTTACTAATCCTGGAAGGCCCTCTCTAACCCCTGACTAATCCTGGAAGGCCCTCTCTAACCCCTGACTAACCCTGGATGGCCCTCTCTAAACCCCTGACAAATCCTGGAAGGCCCTTTCTAACCCATCTCTAACCCCTGACTAATCCTGGAAGGCCCTCTCTAATCCCTGACTAATCCTGGAAGGCCCTTTCTAACCTGTCTCTAACCCTGGAAGGCCCTTTCTAACCCCTCTCTAACCCTGGAAGGCCCTTTCTAACCCGTCTCTAACCCCTGACTAATCCTGGAAGACCCTCTCTAACCCCTGACTAGCCCTGGAAGGCCCTCTCTAACCCATTTCTAACCACTTACTAATCCTGGAAGGCCCTCTCTAACCCCTGACTAACCCTGGAAGGTCCTCTCTAATCCCTGACTAATCCTGGAAGGCCCTTTCTAACCTGTCTCTAACCCTGGAAGGCCCTTTCTAACTCCTCTCTAACCCTGGAAGGCCCTCTCTAACCCCTGACTAACCCTGGAAGGTCCTCTCTAATCCCTGACTAATCCTGGAAGGCCCTTTCTAACCTGTCTCTAACCCTGGAAGGCCCTTTCTAACCCCTCTCTAAGCCTGGAAGGCCCTTTCTAACCCATCTCTAACCCCTGACTAATCCTGGAAGACCCTCTCTAACCCCTGACTAGCCCTGGAAGGCCCTCTCTAACCCATTTCTAACCATTTACTAATCCTGGAAGGCCCTCTCTAACCCCTGACTAATCCTGGAAGGCCCTCTCTAACTCCTGACTAACCCTGGAAGGCCCTCTCTAACCCCTGACTACCCTGGAAGGCCCTCTCTAAACCCCTGACTAATCCTGGATGGCCCTTTCTAACCCCTCTCTAACCCCTAACTAGCCCTGGAAGGCCCTCTCTAACGCATCTCTAACCCCTGACCAAACCTGGAAGGACCTCTCTAACCCCTGACAAATCCTGGAAGGCCTTTTCTAACCTGTCTCTAACCCTGGAAGGCCCTTTCTAACCCCTCTCTAACCCTGGAAGGCCCTCTCTAACCCCTGACCAAACCTGGAAGGCCCTCTCTAACCCCTGACTAATCCTGGATGGCCCTCTCTAACCCCTGACTAACCCTGGAAGGTCCTCTCTAACCCCTGACTAACCCTGGAAGGTCCTCTCTAACCACTGACTAATCCTGGAAGGTCCTCTCTAACCCATCTCTTACCCTGGAAGGCCCTCTCTAACCCCTGACTAACCCTGGAAGGTCCTCTCTAACCTCTGACTAACCCTGGAAGGTCCTCTCTAACCCCTGACTAATCCTGGAAGGTCCTCTCTAACCCGTCTCTTACCCTGGAAGGCCCTCTCTAACCCATCTCTAACCACTGACTAATCCTGGAAGGCCCTCTCTAACCCCTGACTAACCCTGGAAGGCCATCTCTAACCCCTGACAAACCCTGGAAGGCCCTCTCTAACCCCTGACAAACCCTGGAAGGCCCTCTCTAATCCCTGACTAATCCTGGAAGGCCCTCTCTAACCCCAGACTAACCCGGAAGGCCCTCTCTAAACCCCTGACTAATCCTGGAAGGCCCTTTCTAACCCCTCTCTAACCCCTAACTAGCCCTGGAAGGCCCTCTCTAACGCATCTCTAACCCCTGACCAAACCTGGAAGGACCTCTCTAACCCCTGACAAATCCTGGAAGGCCCTCTCTAACCCCTGACTAACCCTGGAAGGTCCTCTCTAACACCTGACTAATCCTGGAAGGCCCTTTCTAACCTGTCTCTAACCCTGGAAGGCCCTTTCTAACCCCTCTCTAACCCTGGAAGGCCCTCTCTAACCCATCTCTAACCCCTGACAAATCCTGGAAGGCCCTCTCTAACCCCTCACTAATCCTGGAAGGCCCTTTCTAACCCATCTCTAACCAATGACTAATCCTGGAAGACCCTCTCTAACCCCTGACTAACCCTGGAAGGCCATCTCTAACCCCTGACAAACCCTGGAAGGCCCTCTCTAATCCCTGACTAACCCTGGAAGGCCCTCTCTAAACCCCTGACTAATCCTGTAAGGCACTTTCTAACCCCTCTCTAACCCCTAACTAGCCCTGGAAGGCCCTCTCTAACCCCCAACTAATCCTGGAAGGCCCTCTCTAACCCCTGACTAATCCTGGAAAGCCCTCTCTAACCCCTGACTAACCCTGGAAGGTCCTCTCTAATCCCTGACTAATCCTGGAAGGCCCTTTCTAACCTGTCTCTAACCCTGGAAGGCCCTTTCTAACCCCTCTCTAACCCTGGAAGGCCCTCTCTCACCCCTGACTAACCCTGGAAGGTCCTCTCTAATCCCTGACTAATCCTGGAAGGCCCTTTCTAACCTGTCTCTAACCCTGGAAGGCCCTTTCTAACCCCTCTCTAACCCTGGAAGGCCCTTTCTAACCCGTCTCTAACCCCTGACTAATCCTGGAAGACCCTCTCTAACCCCTGACTAGCCCTGGAAGGCCCTCTCTAAACCATTTCTAACCACTTACTAATCCTGGAAGGCCCTCTCTAACCCCTGACTAACCCTGGAAGGTCCTCTCTAATCCCTGACTAATCCTGGAAGGCCCTTTCTAACCTGTCTCTAACCCTGGAAGGCCCTTTCTAACTCCTCTCTAACCCTGGAAGGCCCTCTCTAACCCCTGACTAACCCTGGAAGGTCCTCTCTAATCCCTGACTAATCCTGGAAGGCCCTTTCTAACCTGTCTCTAACCCTGGAAGGCCCTTTCCAACCCCTCTCTAAGCCTGGAAGGCCCTTTCTAACCCGTCTCTAACCCCTGACTAATCCTGGAAGACCCTCTCTAACCCCTGACTAGCCCTGGAAGGCCCTCTCTAACCCATTTCTAACCATTTACTAATCCTGGAAGGCCCTCTCTAACCCCTGACTAATCCTGGAAGGCCCTCTCTAACCCCTGACTAACCCTGGATGGCCCTCTCTAAACCCCTGACAAATCCTGGAAGGCCCTTTCTAACCCATCTCTAACCCCTGACTAATCCTGGAAGGCCCTCTCTAACCCCTTACTAATCCTGGAAGGCCCTTTCTAACCCATCTCTAACCCCTGACGAATCCTGGAAGACCATCTCTAACCCCTGACTAGCCCTGGAAGGCCCTGTCTAACCCTTCTCTAACCACTGACTAATCCTGGTAGGCCCTCTCTAACCCCTGACTAACCCTGGAAGGCCCTCTCTAACCCCTGACTTATCCAGGAAGGCCCTTCCTAACCCCTCTCTAACCCCTAACTAGCCATGGAAGGCCATCTCTAACGCATCTCTAACCCCTGACAAAATCTGGAAGGCCCTCTCTAACCCCTGACTAATCCTGGAAGGCCCTCTCTAACCCCTGACAAATCCTGGAAGGCCCTCTCTAACCCCTGAATAATCCTGGAAGGCCCTCTCTAACCCCTGACTAATCCTGGAAGGCCCTTTATAACCTGTCTCTAACCCTGGAAGGCCCTCTCTAACCCCTAAAAAACCCTGGAAGGCCCTCTCTAACCCTTGACTAACCCTGGAAGAACCTCTATAACCCCAGAAGGCCCACTATAACCCTGGAGGGACCTTCTATAACCCCTGACAAACCCTGGAAGGCCCTCTCTAACCCTTGACTAAACCCAGAAGGCCCACTATAACCCTGGAAAGCCCTCTCTAACCCCTGACTTATCTTGGAAGGCCCTTTCTAACCCCTCTCTAACCCTGGAAGGCCCTCTCTAACCCCTGACTAACCCTGGAAGGTCCTCTCTAATCCCTGACTAATCCTGGAAGGCCCTTTCTAACCTGTCTCTAACCCTGGAAGGCCCTTTCCAACCCCTCTCTAAGCCTGGAAGGCCCTTTCTAACCCGTCTCTAACCCCTGACTAATCCTGGAAGACCCTCTCTAACCCCTGACTAGCCCTGGAAGGCCCTCTCTAACCCATTTCTAACCATTTACTAATCCTGGAAGGCCCTCTCTAACCCCTGACTAATCCTGGAAGGCCCTCTCTAACCCCTGACTAACCCTGGATGGCCCTCTCTAAACCCCTGACAAATCCTGGAAGGCCCTTTCTAACCCATCTCTAACCCCTGACTAATCCTGGAAGGCCCTCTCTAACCCCTTACTAATCCTGGAAGGCCCATTCTAACCCATCTCTAACCCCTGACGAATCCTGGAAGACCATCTCTAACCCCTGACTAGCCCTGGAAGGCCCTGTCTAACCCTTCTCTAACCACTGACTAATCCTGGTAGGCCCTCTCTAACCCCTGACTAACCCTGGAAGGCCCTCTCTAACCCCTGACTTATCCAGGAAGGCCCTTCCTAACCCCTCTCTAACCCCTAACTAGCCATGGAAGGCCATCTCTAACGCATCTCTAACCCCTGACAAAATCTGGAAGGCCCTCTCTAACCCCTGACTAATCCTGGAAGGCCCTCTCTAACCCCTGACAAATCCTGGAAGGCCCTCTCTAACCCCTGAATAATCCTGGAAGGCCCTCTCTAACCCCTGACTAATCCTGGAAGGCCCTTTATAACCTGTCTCTAACCCTGGAAGGCCCTCTCTAACCCCTAAAAAACCCTGGAAGGCCCTCTCTAACCCTTGACTAACCCTGGAAGAACCTCTATAACCCCAGAAGGCCCACTATAACCCTGGAGGGACCTTCTATAACCCCTGACAAACCCTGGAAGGCCCTCTCTAACCCTTGACTAAACCCAGAAGGCCCACTATAACCCTGGAAAGCCCTCTCTAACCCCTGACTTATCTTGGAAGGCCCTTTCTAACCCCTCTCTAACCCTGGAAGGCCCTTTCTAACTCCTGACTAACCCTGGATTGCCCTGTCTAACCCTGGAAGGCCCTCTCTAACCCCTGACTAATCCTGGAAGGCCCTTTCTAACCTGTCTCTAACCCTGGAAGGCCCTTTCTAACCCCTCTCTAACCCTGGAAGGCCCTCTGTAACCCGTGACTAACCCTGGAATGTCCTCTCTAATACCTGACTAATCCTGGAAGGCCCTTTCTAACCTGTCTCTAACCCTGGAAGGACCTTTCTAACCCCTCTCTAACCCTGGAAGGCCCTTTCTAACCCGTCTCTAACCCCTGACTAATCCTGGAAGACCCTCTCTAACCCCTGACTAGCCCTGGAAGGCCCTCTCTAACCCATTTCTAACCACTTAATTAATCCTGGAAGGCCCTCTCTAACCCCTGACTAACCCTGGAAGGTCCTCTCTAATCCCTGACTAATCCTGGAAGGCCCTTTCTAACCTGTCTCTAACCCTGGAAGGCCCTTTCTAACCCCTCTCTAACCCTGGAAGGCCCTCTCTAACCCCTGACTAACCCTGGAAGGTCCTCTCTAATCCCTGACTAATCCTGGAAGGCCCTTTCTAACCTGTCTCTAACCCTGGAAGGCCCTTTCTA
Source organism: Oncorhynchus mykiss (assembly GCF_057628025.1). Lineage (NCBI taxonomy): Eukaryota > Metazoa > Chordata > Actinopteri > Salmoniformes > Salmonidae > Oncorhynchus > Oncorhynchus mykiss. Next base: position 49,726,961 of record NC_143041.1, on the reverse strand, counting down.
ACCCCTCTCTAACCCTGGAAGGCCTTTTCTAACCCGTCTCTAACCCCTGACTAATCCTGGAAGACCCTCTCTAACCCCTGACTAGCCCTGGAAGGCCCTCTCTAACCCATTTCTAACCACTTACTAATCCTGGAAGGCCCTCTCTAACCCCTGACTAATCCTGGAAGGCCCTCTCTAACCCCTGACTAACCCTGGAAGGCCCTCTCTAAACCCCTGACAAATCCTGGAAGGCCCTTTCTAACCCATCTCTAACCCCTGACTAATCCTGGAAGGCCCTCTCTAACCCCTGACTAACCCTGGAAGGCCCTCTCTAACCCCTGACTTATCCAGGAAGGCCCTTCCTAACCCCTCTCTAACCCCTAACTAGCCATGGAAGGCCATCTCTAACGCATCTCTAACCCCTGACAAAATCTGGAAGGCCCTCTCTAACCCCTGACTAATCCTGGAAGGCCCTCTCTAACCCCTGAATAGTCCTGGAAGGCCCTCTCTAACCCCTGACTAATCCTGGAAGGCCCTTTATAACCTGTCTCTAACCCTGGAAGGCCCTTTCTAACCCCTGAAAAACCCTGGAAGGCCCTCTCTTACCCTTGACTAACCCTGGAAGAACCTCTATAACCCCAGAAGGCCCACTATAACCCTGGAGGGACCTTCTATAACCCCTGACAAACCCTGGAAGGCCCTCTCTAACCCTTGACTAACCCCAGAAGGCCCACTATAACCCTGGAAAGCCCTCTCTAACCCCTGACTTATCCAGGAAGGCCCTTCCTAACCCCTCTCTAACCCCTAACTAGCCATGGAAGGCCCTCTCTAACGCATCTCTAACCCCTGACAAAATCTGGAAGGCCCTCTCTAACCCCTGACTAATCCTGGAAGGCCCTCTCTAACCCCTGAATAATCCTGGAAGGCCCTCTCTAACCCCTGACTAATCCTGGAAGGCCCTTTATAACCTGTCTCTAACCCTGGAAGGCCCTCTCTAACCCCTGAAAAACCCTGGAAGGCCCTCTCTAACCCTTGACTAACCCTGGAAGAACCTCTATAACCCCAGAAGGCCCACTATAACCCTGGAGGGACCTTCTATAACCCCTGACAAACCCTGGAAGGCCCTCTCTAACCCTTGACTAACCCCAGAAGAACCACTATAACCCTGGAAAGCCCTCTCTAACCCCTGACTTATCTTGGAAGGCCCTTTCTAACCCCTCTCTAACCCTGGAAGGCCCTTTCTAACCCCTGACTAACCCTGGATTGCCCTCTCTAACCCTGGAAGGCCCTCTCTAACCCCTGACTAATCCTGGAAGGCCCTCTCTAACCTGTCTCTAACCCTGGAAGGCCCTTTCTAACCCCTCTCTAACCCTGGAAGGCCCTCTCTAACCCCTGACTAACCCTGGAAGGTCCTCTCTAATCCCTGACTAATCCTGGAAGGCCCTTTCTAACCTGTCTCTAACCCTGGAAGGTCCTCTCTAACCCCTGACTAATCCTGGAAGGCCCTTTCTAACCTGTCTCTAACCCTGGAAGGCCCTTTCTAACCCCTCTCTAACCCTGGAAGGCCCTCTCTAACCCCTGACTAACCCTGGAAGGTCCTCTCTAATCCCTGACTAATCCTGGAAGGCCCTTTCTAACCTGTCTCTAACCCTGGAAGGCCCTTTATAACCCCTCTCTAACCCTGGAAGGCCCTTTCTAACCCCTCTCTAACCCCTAACTAGCCCTGGAAGGCCCTCTCTAACGCATCTCTAACCCCTGACCAAACCTGGAAGGACCTCTCTAACCACTTACTAATCCTGGAAGGCCCTCTCTAACCCCTGACTAATCCTGGAAGGCCCTCTCTAACCTGTCTCTAACCCTGGAAGGCCCTTTCTAACCCCTCTCTAACCCTGGAAGGCCCTTTCTAACCCCTCTCTAACCCTGGAAGTCCCTTTCTAACCCGTCTCTAACCCCTGACTAATCCTGGAAGACCCTCTCTAACCCCTGACTAGCCCTGGAAGGCCCTCTCTAACCCATTTCTAACCACTTACTAATCCTGGAAGGCCCTCTCTAACCCCTGACTAATCCTGGAAGACCCTCTCTAACCCCTGACTAGCCCTGGAAGGCCCTCTCTAACCCATTTCTAACCACTTAATTAATCCTGGAAGGCCCTCTCTAACCCCTGACTAACCCTGCAAGGTCCTCTCTAATCCCTGACTAATCCTGGAAGGCCCTTTCTAACCTGTCTCTAACCCTGGAAGGCCCTTTCTAACCCCTCTCTAACCCTGGAAGGCCCTCTCTAACCCCTGACTAATCCTGGAAGGCCCTCTCTAACCCCTGACTTATCCAGGAAGGCCCTCTCTAACCCCTGACTAATCCTGGAAGGCCCTCTCTAACGCATCTCTAACCCCTGACAAAATCTGGAAGGCCCTCTCTAACCCCTGACTAATCCTGGAAGGCCCTCTCTAACCCCTGAATAATCCTGGAAGGCCCTCTCTAACCCCTGACTAATCCTGGAAGGCCCTCTCTTACCCTTGACTAACCCTGGAAGAACCTCTATAACCCCAGAAGGCCCACTATAACCCTGGAGGGACCTTCTATAACCCCTGACAAACCCTGGAAGGCCCTCTCTAACACTTGACTAACCCCAGAAGGCCCACTATAACCCTGGAAAGCCCTCTCTAACCCCTGACAAAATCTGGAAGGCCCTCTCTAACCCCTGACTAATCCTGGAAGGCCCTCTCTAACCCCTGAATAATCCTGGAAGGCCCTCTCTAACCCCTGACTAATCCTGGAAGGCCCTTTATAACCTGTCTCTAACCCTGGAAGGCCCTCTCTAACCCCTGAAAAACCCTGGAAGGCCCTCTCTAACCCTTGACTAACCCTGGAAGAACCTCTATAACCCCAGAAGGCCCACTATAACCCTGGAGGGACCTTCTATAACCCCTGACAAACCCTGGAAGGCCCTCTCTAACCCCAGACTAACCCGGAAGGCCCTCTCTAAACCCCTGACTAATCCTGGAAGGCCCTTTCTAACCCCTCTCTAACCCCTAACTAGCCCTGGAAGGCCCTCTCTAACGCATCTCTAACCCCTGACCAAACCTGGAAGGCCCTCTCTAACCCCTGACTAATCCTGGAAGGCCCTCTCTAACCCCTGACTTATCCAGGAAGGCCCTCTCTAACCCCTGACTAATCCTGGAAGGCCCTCTCTAACGCATCTCTAACCCCTGACAAAATCTGGAAGGCCCTCTCTAACCCCTGACTAATCCTGGAAGGCCCTCTCTAACCCCTGAATAATCCTGGAAGGCCCTCTCTAACCCCTGACTAATCCTGGAAGGCCCTCTCTTACCCTTGACTAACCCTGGAAGAACCTCTATAACCCCAGAAGGCCCACTATAACCCTGGAGGGACCTTCTATAACCCCTGACAAACCCTGGAAGGCCCTCTCTAACACTTGACTAACCCCAGAAGGCCCACTATAACCCTGGAAAGCCCTCTCTAACCCCTGACAAAATCTGGAAGGCCCTCTCTAACCCCTGACTAATCCTGGAAGGCCCTCTCTAACCCCTGAATAATCCTGGAAGGCCCTCTCTAACCCCTGACTAATCCTGGAAGGCCCTTTATAACCTGTCTCTAACCCTGGAAGGCCCTCTCTAACCCCTGAAAAACCCTGGAAGGCCCTCTCTAACCCTTGACTAACCCTGGAAGAACCTCTATAACCCCAGAAGGCCCACTATAACCCTGGAGGGACCTTCTATAACCCCTGACAAACCCTGGAAGGCCCTCTCTAACCCCAGACTAACCCGGAAGGCCCTCTCTAAACCCCTGACTAATCCTGGAAGGCCCTTTCTAACCCCTCTCTAACCCCTAACTAGCCCTGGAAGGCCCTCTCTAACGCATCTCTAACCCCTGACCAAACCTGGAAGGACCTCTCTAACCCGTGACAAATCCTGGAAGGCCCTCTCTAACCCCTGACTAACCTTGGAAGGTCCTCTCTAACACCTGACTAATCCTGGAAGGCCCTTTCTAACCTGTCTCTAACCCTGGAAGGCCCTTTCTAACCCCTCTCTAACCCTGGAAGGCCCTCTCTAACCCATCTCTAACCCCTGACTAATCCTGGAAGGCCCTCTCTAACCCCTCACTAATCCTGGAAGGCCCTTTCTAACCCATCTCTAACCAATGACTAATCCTGGAAGACCCTCTCTAACCCCTGACTAACTCTGGAAGGCCATCTCTAACCCCTGACAAACCCTGGAAGGCCCTCTCTAATCCCTGACTAACCCTGGAAGGCCCTCTCTAAACCCCTGACTAATCCTGGAAGGCACTTTCTAACCCCTCTCTAACCCCTAACTAGCCCTGGAAGGCCCTCTCTAACCCCCGACTAATCCTGGAAGGCCCTCTCTAACCCCTGACTAATCCTGGAAAGCCCTCTCTAACCCCTGACTAACCCTGGAAGGTCCTCTCTAATCCCTGACTAATCCTGCAAGGCCTTTTCTAACCTGTCTCTAACCCTGGAAGGCCCTTTCTAACCCCTCTCTAACCCTGGAAGGCCCTCTCTAACCCCTGACTAACCCTGGAAGGTCCTCTCTAATCCCTGACTAATCCTGGAAGGCCCTTTCTAACCTGTCTCTAACCCTGGAAGGCCCTTTCTAACCCCTCTCTAACCCTGGAAGGCCCTTTCTAACCCGTCTCTAACCCCTGACTAATCCTGGAAGACCCTCTCTAACCCCTGACTAGCCCTGGAAGGCCCTCTCTAACCCATTTCTAACCACTTACTAATCCTGGAAGGCCCTCTCTAACCCCTGACTAACCCTGGAAGGTCCTCTCTAATCCCTGACTAATCCTGGAAGGCCCTTTCTAACCTGTCTCTAACCCTGGAAGGCCCTTTCTAACTCCTCTCTAACCCTGGAAGGCCCTCTCTAACCCCTGACTAACCCTGGAAGGTCCTCTCTAATCCCTGACTAATCCTGGAAGGCCCTTTCTAACCTGTCTCTAACCCTGGAAGGCCCTTTCTAACCCCTCTCTAAGCCTGGAAGGCCCTTTCTAACCCGTCTCTAACCCCTGACTAATCCTGGAAGACCCTCTCTAACCCCTGACTAGCCCTGGAAGGCCCTCTCTAACCCATTTCTAACCACTTACTAATCCTGGAAGGCCCTCTCTAACCCCTGACTAATCCTGGAAAGCCCTCTCTAACCCCTGACTAACCCTGGATGGCCCTCTCTAAACCCCTGACAAATCCTGGAAGGCCTTTTCTAACCCATCTCTAACCCCTGACTAGTCCTGGAAGGCCCTCTCTAACCCCTGACTAATCCTGGAAGGCCCTTTCTAACCCATCTCTAACCCCTGACTAATCCTGGAAGACCATCTCTAACCCCTGACTAGCCCTGGAAGGCCCTCTCTAACCCTTCTCTAACCACTGACTAATCCTGGTAGGCCCTTTCTAACCCCTGACTAACCCTGGAAGGCCCTCTCTAACCCCTGACTTATCCAGGAAGGCCCTTCCTAACCCCTCTCTAACCCCTAACTAGCCATGGAAGGCCATCTCTAACCCATCTCTAACCCCTGACTAATCCTGGAAGGCCCTCTCTAACCCCTCACTAATCCTGGAAGGCCCTTTCTAACCCATCTCTAACCAATGACTAATCCTGGAAGACCCTCTCTAACCCCTGACTAACCCTGGAAGGCCATCTCTAACCCCTGACAAACCCTGGAAGGCCCTCTCTAATCCCTGACTAACCCTGGAAGGCCCTCTCTAAACCCCTGACTAATCCTGGAAGGCACTTTCTAACCCCTCTCTAACCCCTAACTAGCCCTGGAAGGCCCTCTCTAACCCCCGACTAATCCTGGAAGGCCCTCTCTAACCCCTGACTAATCCTGGAAAGCCCTCTCTAACCCCTGACTAACCCTGGAAGGTCCTCTCTAATCCCTGACTAACCCTGGAAGGCCCTTTCTAACCTGTCTCTAACCCTGGAAGGCACTTTTTAACCCCTCTCTAACCCTGGAAGGCCCTCTCTAACCCCTGACTAACCCTGGAAGGTCCTCTCTAATCCCTGACTAATCCTGGAAGGCCCTTTCTAACCTGTCTCTAACCCTGGAAGGCCCTTTCTAACCCCTCTCTAACCCTGGAAGGCCCTTTCTAACCCGTCTCTAACCCCTGACTAATCCTGGAAGACCCTCTCTAACCCCTGACTAGCCCTGGAAGGCCCTCTCTAACCCATTTCTAACCACTTACTAATCCTGGAAGGCCCTCTCTAACCCCTGACTAACCCTGGAAGGTCCTCTCTAATCCCTGACTAATCCTGGAAGGCCCTTTCTAACCTGTCTCTAACCCTGGAAGGCCCTTTCTAACTCCTCTCTAACCCTGGAAGGCCCTCTCTAACCCCTGACTAACCCTGGAAGGTCCTCTCTAATCCCTGACTAATCCTGGAAGGCCCTTTCTAACCTGTCTCTAACCCTGGAAGGCCCTTTCTAACCCGTCTCTAACCCCTGCCTAATCCTGGAAGACCCTCTCTAACCCATGACTAGCCCTGGAAGGCCCTCTCTAACCCATTTCTAACCACTTACTAATCCTGGAAGGCCCTCTCTAACCCCTGACTAATCCTGGAAAGCCCTCTCTAACCCCTGACTAACCCTGGATGGCCCTCTCTAAACCCCTGAAAAACCCTGGAAGGCCCTCTCTAACCCTTGACTAACCCTGGAAGAACCTCTATAACCCCAGAAGGCCCACTATAACCCTGGAGGGACCTTCTATAACCCCTGACAAACCCTGGAAGGCCCTCTCTAACCCTTGACTAACCCCAGAAGGCCCACTATAACCCTGGAAAGCCCTCTCTAACCCCTGACTTATCTTGGAAGGCCCTTTCTAACCCCTCTCTAACCCTGGAAGGCCCTTTCTAACCCCTGACTAACCCTGGATTGCCCTCTCTAACCCTGGAAGGCCCTCTCTAACCCCTGACTAATCCTGGAAGGCCCTTTCTAACCTGTCTCTAACCCTGGAAGGCCCTTTCTAACCCCTCTCTAACCCTGGAAGGCCCTCTCTAACCCCTGACTAACCCTGGAAGGTCCTCTCTAATCCCTGACTAATCCTGGAAGGCCCTTTCTAACCTGTCTCTAACCCTGGAAGGCCCTTTCTAACCCCTCTCTAACCCTGGAAGGCCCTTTCTAACCCCTCTCTAACCCCTAACTAGCCCTGGAAGGCCATCTCTAACGCATCTCTAACCCCTGACCAAACCTGGAAGGACCTCTCTAACCACTTACTAATCCTGGAAGGCCCTCTCTAACCCCTGACTAATCCTGGAAGGCCCTCTCTAACCTGTCTCTAACCCTGAAAGGCCCTTTCTAACCCCTCTCTAACCCTGGAAGGCCCTTTCTAACCCCTCTCTAACCCTGGAAGTCCCTTTCTAACCCGTCTCTAACCCCTGACTAATCCTGGAAGACCCTCTCTAACCCCTGACTAGCCCTGGAAGGCCCTCTCTAACCCATTTCTAACCACTTACTAATCCTGGAAGGCCCTCTCTAACCCCTGACTAATCCTGGAAGACCCTCTCTAACCCCTGACTAGCCCTGGAAGGCCCTCTCTAACCCATTTCTAACCACTTACTAATCCTGGAAGGCCCTCTCTAACCCCTGACTAATCCTGGAAGACCCTCTCTAACCCCTGACTAGCCCTGGAAGGCCCTCTCTAACCCATTTCTAACCACTTAATTAATCCTGGAAGGCCCTCTCTTACCCCTGACTAACCCTGGATTGCCCTCTCTAACCCTGGAAGGCCCTCTCTAACCCCTGACTAATCCTGGAAGGCCCTTTCTAACCTGTCTCTAACCCTGGAAGGCCCTTTCTAACCCCTCTCTAACCCTGGAAGGCCCTCTCTAACCCCTGACTAACCCTGGAAGGTCCTCTTTAATCCCTGACTAATCCTGGAAGGCCCTTTCTAACCTGTCTCTAACCCTGGAAGGCCCTTTCTAACTCCTCTCTAACCCTGGAAGGCCCTTTCTAACCCCTCTCTAAGCCTGGAAGGCCCTTTCTAACCCGTCTCTAACCCCTGACTAATCCTGGAAGACCCTCTCTAACCCCTGACTAGCCCTGGAAGGCCCTCTCTAACCCATTTCTAACCACTTACTAATCCTGGAAGGCCCTCTCTAACCCCTGACTAATCCAGGAAAGCCCTCTCTAACCCCTGACTAACCCTGGATGGCCCTCTCTAAACCCCTGACAAATCCTGGAAGGCCTTTTCTAACCCATCTCTAACCCCTGACTAGTCCTGGAAGGCCCTCTCTAACCCCTGACTAATCCTGGAAGGCCCTTTCTAACCCATCTCTAACCCCTGACTAATCCTGGAAGACCATCTCTAACCCCTGACTAGCCCTGGAAGGCCCTCTCTAACCCTTCTCTAACCACTGACTAATCCTGGTAGGCCCTTTCTAACCCCTGACTAACCCTGGAAGGCCCTCTCTAACCCCTGACTTATCCAGGAAGGCCCTTCCTAACCCCTCTCTAACCCCTAACTAGCCATGGAAGGCCATCTCTAACCCATCTCTAACCCCTGACTAATCCTGGAAGGCCCTCTCTAACCCCTCACTAATCCTGGAAGGCCCTTTCTAACCCATCTCTAACCAATGACTAATCCTGGAAGACCCTCTCTAACCCCTGACTAACCCTGGAAGGCCATCTCTAACCCCTGACAAACCCTGGAAGGCCCTCTCTAATCCCTGACTAACCCTGGAAGGCCCTCTCTAAACCCCTGACTAATCCTGGAAGGCACTTTCTAACCCCTCTCTAACCCCTAACTAGCCCTGGAAGGCCCTCTCTAACCCCCGACTAATCCTGGAAGGCCCTCTCTAACCCCTGACTAATCCTGGAAAGCCCTCTCTAACCCCTGACTAACCCTGGAAGGTCCTCTCTAATCCCTGACTAATCCTGGAAGGCCCTTTCTAACCTGTCTCTAACCCTGGAAGGCACTTTTTAACCCCTCTCTAACCCTGGAAGGCCCTCTCTAACCCCTGACTAACCCTGGAAGGTCCTCTCTAATCCCTGACTAATCCTGGAAGGCCCTTTCTAACCTGTCTCTAACCCTGGAAGGCCCTTTCTAACCCCTCTCTAACCCTGGAAGGCCCTTTCTAACCCGTCTCTAACCCCTGACTAATCCTGGAAGACCCTCTCTAACCCCTGACTAGCCCTGGAAGGCCCTCTCTAACCCATTTCTAACCACTTACTAATCCTGGAAGGCCCTCTCTAACCCCTGACTAACCCTGGAAGGTCCTCTCTAATCCCTGACTAATCCTGGAAGGCCCTTTCTAACCTGTCTCTAACCCTGGAAGGCCCTTTCTAACTCCTCTCTAACCCTGGAAGGCCCTCTCTAACCCCTGACTAACCCTGGAAGGTCCTCTCTAATCCCTGACTAATCCTGGAAGGCCCTTTCTAACCTGTCTCTAACCCTGGAAGGCCCTTTCTAACCCCTCTCTAAGCCTGGAAGGCCCTTTCTAACCCGTCTCTAACCCCTGCCTAATCCTGGAAGACCCTCTCTAACCCATGACTAGCCCTGGAAGGCCCTCTCTAACCCATTTCTAACCACTTACTAATCCTGGAAGGCCCTCTCTAACCCCTGACTAATCCTGGAAAGCCCTCTCTAACCCCTGACTAACCCTGGATGGCCCTCTCTAAACCCCTGACAAATCCTGGAAGGCCCTTTCTAACCCATCTCTAACCCCTGACTAATCCTGGAAGGCCCTCTCTAACCCCTGACTAATCCTGGAAGGCCCTTTCTAACCCATCTCTAACCCCTGACTAATCCTGGAAGACCATCTCTAACCCCTGACTAGCCCTGGAAGGCCCTCTCTAACCCTTCTCTAACCACTGACTAATCCTGGTAGGCCCTCTCTAACCCCTGACTAACCCTGGAAGGCCCTCTCTAACCCCTGACTTATCCAGGAATGCCCTTTCTAACCCCTCTCTAACCCCTAACTAGCCATGGAAGGCCATCTCTAACGCATCTCTAACCCCTGACAAAATCTGGAAGGCCCTCTCTAACCCCTGACTAATCCTGGAAGGCCCTCTCTAACCCCTGACAAATCCTGGAAGGCCCTCTCTAACCCCTGAATAATCCTGGAAGGCCCTCTCTAACCCCTGACTAATCCTGGAAGGCCCTTTATAACCTGTCTCTAACCCTGGAAGGCCCTCTCTAACCCCTGAAAAACCCTGGAAGGCCCTCTCTAACCCTTGACTAACCCTGGAAGAACCTCTATAACCCCAGAAGGCCCACTATAACCCTGGAGGGACCTTCTATAACCCCTGACAAACCCTGGAAGGCCCTCTCTAACCCTTGACTAACCCCAGAAGGCCCACTATAACCCTGGAAAGCCCTCTCTAACCCCTGACTTATCTTGGAAGGCCCTTTCTAACCCCTCTCTAACCCTGGAAGGCCCTTTCTAACCACTGACTAACCCTGGATTGCCCTCTCTAACCCTGGAAGGCACTCTCTAACCCCTGACTAATCCTGGAAGGCCCTTTCTAACCTGTCTCTAACCCTGGAAGGCCCTTTCTAACCCCTCTCTAACCCTGGAAGGCCCTCTCTAACCCCTGACTAACCCTGGAAGGTCCTCTCTAATACCTGACTAATCCTGGAAGGCCCTTTCTAACCTGTCTCTAACCCTGGAAGGCCCTTTCTAACCCCTCTCTAACCCTGGAAGGCCCTTTCTAACCCGTCTCTAACCCCTGACTAATCCTGGAAGACCCTCTCTAACCCCTGACTAGCCCTGGAAGGCCCTGGAAGACCCTCTCTAACCCCTGACTAGCCCTGGAAGGCCCTCTCTAACCCATTTCTAACCACTTAATTAATCCTGGAAGGCCCTCTCTAACCCCTGACTAACCCTGGAAGGTCCTCTCTAATCCCTGACTAATCCTGGAAGGCCCTTTCTAACCTGTCTCTAACCCTGGAAGGCCCTTTCTAACCCCTCTCTAACCCTGGAAGGCCCTCTCTAACCCCTGACTAACCCTGGAAGGTCCTCTCTAATCCCTGACTAATCCTGGAAGGCCCTTTCTAACCTGTCTCTAACCCTGGAAGGCCCTTTCTAACCCCTCTCTAACCCTGGAAGGCCCTTTCTAAACCGTCTCTAATCCCTGACTAATCCTGGAAGACCCTCTCTAACCCCTGACTAGCCCTGGAAGGCCCTCTCTAAACCATTTCTAACCACTTACTAATCCTGGAAGGCCCTCTCTAACCCCTGACTAATCCTGGAAGGCCCTCTCTAACCCCTGACTAACCCTGGAAGGCCCTCTCTAAACCCCTGACAAATCCTGGAAGGCCCTTTCTAACCCATCTCTAACCCCTGACTAATCCTGGAAGGCCCTCTCTAACCCCTGACTAACCCTGGAAGGCCCTCTCTAACCCCTGACTTATCCAGGAAGGCCCTTCCTAACCCCTCTCTAACCCCTAACTAGCCATGGAAGGCCCTCTCTAACGCATCTCTAACCCCTGACAACATCTGGAAGGCCCTCTCTAACCCCTGACTAATCCTGGAAGGCCCTCTCTAACCCCTGAATAATCCTGGAAGGCCCTCTCTAACCCCTGACTAATCCTGGAAGGCCCTTTATAACCTGTCTCTAACCCTGGAAGGCCCTCTCTAACCCCTGAAAAACCCTGAAAGGCCCTCTCTAACCCTTGACTAACCCTGGAAGAACCTCTATAACCCCAGAAGGCCCACTATAACCCTGGAGGGACCTTCTATAACCCCTGACAAACCCTGGAAGGCCCTCTCTAACCCTTGACTAACCCCAGAAGGCCCACTATAACCCTGGAAAGCCCTCTCTAACCCCTGACTTATCTTGGAAGGCCCTTTCTAACCCCTCTCTAACCCTGGAAGGCCCTTTCTAACCCCTGACTAACCCTGGATTGCCCTCTCTAACCCTGGAAGGCCCTCTCTAACCCCTGACTAATCCTGGAAGGCCCTTTCTAACCTGTCTCTAACCCTGGAAGGCCCTTTCTAACCCCTCTCTAACCCTGGAAGGCCCTCTCTAACCCCTGACTAACCCTGGAAGGTCCTCTCTAATCCCTGACTAATCCTGGAAGGCGCTTTCTAACCTGTCTCTAACCCTGGAAGGCCCTTTCTAACCCCTCTCTAACCCTGGAAGGCCCTTTCTAACCCCTCTCTAACCCCTAACTAGCCCTGGAAGGCCCTCTCTAACGCATCTCTAACCCCTGACCAAACCTGGAAGGACCTCTCTAACCACTTACTAATCCTGGAAGGCCCTCTCTAACCCCTGACTAATCCTGGAAGGCCCTCTCTAACCTGTCTCTAACCCTGAAAGGCCCTTTCTAACCCCTCTCTAACCCTGGAAGGCCCTTTCTAACCCCTCTCTAACCCTGGAAGTCCCTTTCTAACCCGTCTCTAACCCCTGACTAATCCTGGAAGACCCTCTCTAACCCCTGACTAGCCCTGGAAGGCCCTCTCTAACCCATTTCTAACCACTTACTAATCCTGGAAGGCCCTCTCTAACCCCTGACTAATCCTGGAAGACCCTCTCTAACCCCTGACTAGCCCTGGAAGGCCCTCTCTAACCCATTTCTAACCACTTAATTAATCCTGGAAGGCCCTCTCTAACCCCTGACTAACCCTGGATTGCCCTCTCTAACCCTGGAAGGCCCTCTCTAACCCCTGACTAATCCTGGAAGGCCCTTTCTAACCTGTCTCTAACCCTGGAAGGCCCTTTCTAACCCCTCTCTAACCCTGGAAGGCCCTTTCTAACCCCTCTCTAACCCTGGAAGGCCCTTTCTAACCCCTCTCTAACCCCTAACTAGCCCTGGAAGGCCCTCTCTAACGCATCTCTAACCCCTGACCAAACCTGGAAGGACCTCTCTAACCACTTACTAATCCTGGAAGGCCCTCTCTAACCCCTGACTAATCCTGGAAGGCCCTCTCTAACCTGTCTCTAACCCTGAAAGGCCCTTTCTAACCCCTCTCTAACCCTGGAAGGCCCTTTCTAACCCCTCTCTAACCCTGGAAGTCCCTTTCTAACCCGTCTCTAACCCCTGACTAATCCTGGAAGACCCTCTCTAACCCCAGACTAGCCCTGGAAGGCCCTCTCTAACCCATTTCTAACCACTTACTAATCCTGGAAGGCCCTCTCTAACCCCTGACTAATCCTGGAAGACCCTCTCTAACCCCTGACTAGCCCTGGAAGGCCCTCTCTAACCCATTTCTAACCACTTAATTAATCCTGGAAGGACCTCTCTAACCCCTGACTAACCCTGGAAGGTCCTCTCTAATCCCTGACTAATCCTGGAAGGCCCTTTCTAACCTGTCTCTAACCCTGGAAGGCCCTTTCTAACCCCTCTCTAACCCTGGAAGGCCCTCTCTAACCCCTGACTAACCCTGGAAGGCCCTCTCTAACCCCTGACTTATCCAGGAAGGCCCTTCCTAACCCCTCTCTAACCCCTAACTAGCCATGGAAGGCCCTCTCTAACGCATCTCTAACCCCTGACAAAATCTGGAAGGCCCTCTCTAACCCCTGACTAATCCTGGAAGGCCCTCTCTAACCCCTGAATAATCCTGGAAGGCCCTGTCTAACCCCTGACTAATCCTGGAAGGCCCTTTATAACCTGTCTCTAACCCTGGAAGGCCCTATCTAACCCCTGAAAAACCCTGGAAGGCCCTCTCTAACCCTTGACTAACCCTGGAAGAACCTCTATAACCCCAGAAGGCCCACTATAACCCTGGAGGGACCTTCTATAACCCCTGACAAACCCTGGAAGGCCCTCTCTAACCCTTGACTAACCCCAGAAGGCCCACTATAACCCTGGAAAGCCCTCTCTAACTCCTGACTTATCTTGGAAGGCCCTTTCTAACCCCTCTCTAACCCTGGAAGGCCCTTTCTAACCCCTGACTAACCCTGGATTGCCCTCTCTAACCCTGGAAGGCCCTCTCTAACCCCTGACTAATCCTGGAAGGCCCTTTCTAACCTGTCTCTAACCCTGGAAGGCCCTTTCTAACCCCTCTCTAACCCTGGAAGGCCCTCTCTAACCCCTGACTAACCCTGGAAGGTCCTCTCTAATCCCTGACTAATCCTGGAAGGCCCTTTCTAACCTGTCTCTAACCCTGGAAGGCCCTTTCTAACCCCTCTCTAACCCTGGAAGGCCCTTTCTAACCCCTCTCTAACCCCTAACTAGCCATGGAAGGCCCTCTCTAACGCATCTCTAACCCCTGACCAAACCTGGAAGGACCTCTCTAACCACTTACTAATCCTGGAAGGCCCTCTCTAACCCCTGACTAATCCTGGAAGGCCCTCTCTAACCTGTCTCTAACCCTGGAAGGCCCTTTCTAACCCCTCTCTAACCCTGGAAGGCCCTTTCTAACCCCTCTCTAACCCTGGAAGGCCCTTTCTAACCCCTCTCTAACCCCTAACTAGCCCTGGAAGGCCCTCTCTAACGCATCTCTAACCCCTGACCAAACCTGGAAGGACCTCTCTAACCACTTACTAATCCTGGAAGGCCCTCTCTAACCCCTGACTAATCCTGGAAGGCCCTCTCTAACCTGTCTCTAACCCTGAAAGGCCCTTTCTAACCCCTCTCTAACCCTGGAAGGCCCTTTCTAACCCCTCTCTAACCCTGGAAGTCCCTTTCTAACCCGTCTCTAACCCCTGACTAATCCTGGAAGACCCTCTCTAACCCCTGACTAGCCCTGGAAGGCCCTCTCTAACCCATTTCTAACCACTTACTAATCCTGGAAGGCCCTCTCTAACCCCTGACTAATCCTGGAAGACCCTCTCTAACCCCTGACTAGCCCTGGAAGGCCCTCTCTAACCCATTTCTAACCACTTAATTAATCCTGGAAGGCCCTCTCTAACCCCTGACTAACCCTGGATTGCCCTCTCTAACCCTGGAAGGCCCTCTCTAACCCCTGACTAATCCTGGAAGGCCCTTTCTAACCTGTCTCTAACCCTGGAAGGCCCTTTCTAACCCCTCTCTAACCCTGGAAGGCCCTTTCTAACCCCTCTCTAACCCTGGAAGGCCCTTTCTAACCCCTCTCTAACCCCTAACTAGCCCTGGAAGGCCCTCTCTAACGCATCTCTAACCCCTGACCAAACCTGGAAGGACCTCTCTAACCACTTACTAATCCTGGAAGGCCCTCTCTAACCCCTGACTAATCCTGGAAGGCCCTCTCTAACCTGTCTCTAACCCTGAAAGGCCCTTTCTAACCCCTCTCTAACCCTGGAAGGCCCTTTCTAACCCCTCTCTAACCCTGGAAGTCCCTTTCTAACCCGTCTCTAACCCCTGACTAATCCTGGAAGACCCTCTCTAACCCCAGACTAGCCCTGGAAGGCCCTCTCTAACCCATTTCTAACCACTTACTAATCCTGGAAGGCCCTCTCTAACCCCTGACTAATCCTGGAAGACCCTCTCTAACCCCTGACTAGCCCTGGAAGGCCCTCTCTAACCCATTTCTAACCACTTAATTAATCCTGGAAGGACCTCTCTAACCCCTGACTAACCCTGGAAGGTCCTCTCTAATCCCTGACTAATCCTGGAAGGCCCTTTCTAACCTGTCTCTAACCCTGGAAGGCCCTTTCTAACCCCTCTCTAACCCTGGAAGGCCCTCTCTAACCCCTGACTAACCCTGGAAGGCCCTCTCTAACCCCTGACTTATCCAGGAAGGCCCTTCCTAACCCCTCTCTAACCCCTAACTAGCCATGGAAGGCCCTCTCTAACGCATCTCTAACCCCTGACAAAATCTGGAAGGCCCTCTCTAACCCCTGACTAATCCTGGAAGGCCCTCTCTAACCCCTGAATAATCCTGGAAGGCCCTCTCTAACCCCTGACTAATCCTGGAAGGCCCTTTATAACCTGTCTCTAACCCTGGAAGGCCCTATCTAACCCCTGAAAAACCCTGGAAGGCCCTCTCTAACCCTTGACTAACCCTGGAAGAACCTCTATAACCCCAGAAGGCCCACTATAACCCTGGAGGGACCTTCTATAACCCCTGACAAACCCTGGAAGGCCCTCTCTAACCCTTGACTAACCCCAGAAGGCCCACTATAACCCTGGAAAGCCCTCTCTAACTCCTGACTTATCTTGGAAGGCCCTTTCTAACCCCTCTCTAACCCTGGAAGGCCCTTTCTAACCCCTGACTAACCCTGGATTGCCCTCTCTAACCCTGGAAGGCCCTCTCTAACCCCTGACTAATCCTGGAAGGCCCTTTCTAACCTGTCTCTAACCCTGGAAGGCCCTTTCTAACCCCTCTCTAACCCTGGAAGGCCCTCTCTAACCCCTGACTAACCCTGGAAGGTCCTCTCTAATCCCTGACTAATCCTGGAAGGCCCTTTCTAACCTGTCTCTAACCCTGGAAGGCCCTTTCTAACCCCTCTCTAACCCTGGAAGGCCCTTTCTAACCCCTCTCTAACCCCTAACTAGCCATGGAAGGCCCTCTCTAACGCATCTCTAACCCCTGACCAAACCTGGAAGGACCTCTCTAACCACTTACTAATCCTGGAAGGCCCTCTCTAACCCCTGACTAATCCTGGAAGGCCCTCTCTAACCTGTCTCTAACCCTGGAAGGCCCTTTCTAACCCCTCTCTAACCCTGGAAGGCCCTTTCTAACCCCTCTCTAACCCTGGAAGTCCCTTTCTAACCCGTCTCTAACCCCTGACTAATCCTGGAAGACCCTCTCTAACCCCTGACTAGCCCTGGAAGGCCCTCTCTAACCCATTTCTAACCACTTACTAATCCTGGAAGGCCCTCTGTAACCCCTGACTAATCCTGGAAGACCCTCTCTAACCCCTGACTAGCCCTGGAAGGCCCTCTCTAACCCATTTCTAACCACTTAATTAATCCTGGAAGGCCCTCTCTAACCCCTGACTAACCCTGGAAGGTCCTCTCTAATCCCTGACTAATCCTGGAAGGCCCTTTCTAACCTGTCTCTAACCCTGGAAGGCCCTTTCTAACCCCTCTCTAACCCTGGAAGTCCCTTTCTAACCCGTCTCTAACCCCTGACTAATCCTGGAAGGCCCTCTCTAACCCCTGACTAATCCTGGAAGGCCCTCTCTAACCTGTCTCTAACCCTGGAAGGCCCTTTCTAACCCCTCTCTAACCCTGGAAGGCCCTTTCTAACCCCTCTCTAACCCTGGAAGTCCCTTTCTAACCCGTCTCTAACCCCTGACTAATCCTGGAAGACCCTCTCTAACCCCTGACTAGCCCTGGAAGGCCCTCTCTAACCCATTTCTAACCACTTACTAATCCTGGAAGGCCCTCTCTAACCCCTGACTAATCCTGGAAGACCCTCTCTAACCCCTGACTAGCCCTGGAAGGCCCTCTCTAACCCATTTCTATCCACTTAATTAATCCTGGAAGGCCCTCTCTAACCCCTGACTAACCCTGGAAGGTCCTCTCTAATCCCTGACTAATCCTGGAAGGCCCTTTCTAACCTGTCTCTAACCCTGGAAGGCCCTTTCTAACCCCTCTCTAACCCTGGAAGGCCCTCTCTAACCCCTGACTAACCCTGGAAGGCCCTCTCTAACCCCTGACTTATCCAGGAAGGCCCTTCCTAACCCCTCTCTAACCCCTAACTAGCCATGGAAGGCCCTCTCTAACGCATCTCTAACCCCTGACAAAATCTGGAAGGCCCTCTCTAACCCCTGACTAATCCTGGAAGGCCCTCTCTAACCCCTGAATAATCCTGGAAGGCCCTCTCTAACCCCTGACTAATCCTGGAAGGCCCTTTATAACCTGTCTCTAACCCTGGAAGGCCCTCTCTAACCCCTGAAAAACCCTGGAAGGCCCTCTCTTACCCTTGACTAACCCTGGAAGAACCTCTATAACCCCAGAAGGCCCACTATAACCCTGGAGGGACCTTCTATAACCCCTGACAAACCCTGGAAGGCCCTCTCTAACACTTGACTAACCCCAGAAGGCCCACTATAACCCTGGAAAGCCCTCTCTAACCCCTGACTTATCCAGGAAGGCCCTTCCTAACCCCTCTCTAACCCCTAACTAGCCATGGAAGGCCCTCTCTAACGCATCTCTAACCCCTGACAAAATCTGGAAGGCCCTCTCTGACCCCTGACTAATCCTGGAAGGCCCTCTCTAACCCCTGAATAATCCTGGAAGGCCCTCTCTAACCCCTGACTAATCCTGGAAGGCCCTTTATAACCTGTCTCTAACCCTGGAAGGCCCTCTCTAACCCCTTACAAACCCTGGAAGGCCCTCTCTAACCCTTGACTAACCCCAGAAGGCCCACTATAACCCTGGAAAGCCCTCTCTAACCCCTGACTTATCTTGGAAGGCCCTTTCTAACCCCTCTCTATCCCTGGAAGGCCCTTTCTAACCCCTGACTAACCCTGGATTGCCCTCTCTAACCCTGGAAGGCCCTCTCTAACCCCTGACTAATCCTGGAAGGCCCTTTCTAACCTGTCTCTAACCCTGGAAGGCCCTTTCTAACCCCTCTCTAACCCTGGAAGGCCCTCTCTAACCCCTGACTAACCCTGGAAGGTCCTCTGTAATCCCTGACTAATCCTGGAAGGCCCTTTCTAACCTGTCTCTAACCCTGGAAGGCCCTTTCTAACCCCTCTCTAACCCTGGAAGGCCCTTTCTAACCCCTCTCTAACCCCTAACTAGCCCTGGAAGGCCCTCTCTAACGCACCTCTAACCCCTGACCAAACCTGGAAGGACCTCTCTAACCACTTACTAATCCTGGAAGGCCCTCTCTAACCCCTGACTAATCCTGGAAGGCCCTCTCTAACCTGTCTCTAACCCTGGAAGGCCCTTTCTAACCCCTCTCTAACCCTGGAAGGCCCTTTCTAACCCCTCTCTAACCCTGGAAGTCCCTTTCTAACCCGTCTCTAACCCCTGACTAATCCTGGAAGACCCTATCTAACCCCTGACTAGCCCTGGAAGGCCCTGTCTAACCCATTTCTAACCACTTAATTAATCCTGGAAGGCCCTCTCTAACCCCTGACTAACCCTGGAAGGTCCTCTCTAATCCATGACTAATCCTGGAAGGCCCTTTCTAACCTGTCTCTAACCCTGGAAGGCCCTTTCTAACCCCTCTCTAACCCTGGAAGGCCCTCTCTAACCCCTGACTAACCCTGGAAGGTCCTCTCTAATCCCTGACTAATCCTGGAAGGCCCTTTCTAACCTGTCTCTAACCCTGGAAGGCCCTTTCTAACCCCTCTCTAACCCTGGAAGGCCCTTTCTAACCCGTCTCTAACCCCTGACTAATCCTGGAAGACCCTCTCTAACCCCTGACTAGCCCTGGAAGGCCCTCTCTAACCCATTTCTAACCACTTACTAATCCTGGAAGGCCCTCTCTAACCCCTGACTAATCCTGGAAGGCCCTCTCTAACCCCTGACTAACCCTGGAAGGCCCTCTCTAAACCCCTGACAAATCCTGGAAGGCCCTTTATAACCTGTCTCTAACCCTGGAAGGCCCTCTCTAACCCCTGAAAAACCCTGAAAGGCCCTCTCTAACCCTTGACTAACCCTGGAAGAACCTCTATAACCCCAGAAGGCCCACTATAACCCTGGAGGGACCTTCTATAACCCCTGACAAACCCTGGAAGGCCCTCTCTAACCCTTGACTAACCCCAGAAGGCCCACTATAACCCTGGAAAGCCCTCTCTAACCCCTGACTTATCTTGGAAGGCCCTTTCTAACCCCTCTCTAACCCTGGAAGGCCCTTTCTAACCCCTGACTAACCCTGGATTGCCCTCTCTAACCCTGGAAGGCCCTCTCTAACCCCTGACTAATCCTGGAAGGCCCTTTCTAACCTGTCTCTAACCCTGGAAGGCCCTTTCTAACCCCTCTCTAACCCTGGAAGGCCCTCTCTAACCCCTGACTAACCCTGGAAGGTCCTCTCTAATCCCTGACTAATCCTGGAAGGCCCTTTCTAACCTGTCTCTAACCCTGGAAGGCCCTTTCTAACCCCTCTCTAACCCTGGAAGGCCCTTTCTAACCCCTCTCTAACCCCTAACTAGCCCTGGAAGGCCCTCTCTAACGCATCTCTAACCCCTGACCAAACCTGGAAGGACCTCTCTAACCACTTACTAATCCTGGAAGGCCCTCTCTAACCCCTGACTAATCCTGGAAGGCCCTCTCTAACCTGTCTCTAACCCTGAAAGGCCCTTTCTAACCCCTCTCTAACCCTGGAAGGCCCTTTCTAACCCCTCTCTAACCCTGGAAGTCCCTTTCTAACCCGTCTCTAACCCCTGACTAATCCTGGAAGACCCTCTCTAACCCCTGACTAGCCCTGGAAGGCCCTCTCTAACCCATTTCTAACCACTTACTAATCCTGGAAGGCCCTCTCTAACCCCTGACTAATCCTGGAAGACCCTCTCTAACCCCTGACTAGCCCTGGAAGGCCCTCTCTAACCCATTTCTAACCACTTAATTAATCCTGGAAGGCCCTCTCTAACCCCTGACTAACCCTGGATTGCCCTCTCTAACCCTGGAAGGCCCTCTCTAACCCCTGACTAATCCTGGAAGGCCCTTTCTAACCTGTCTCTAACCCTGGAAGGCCCTTTCTAACCCCTCTCTAACCCTGGAAGGCCCTTTCTAACCCCTCTCTAACCCTGGAAGGCCCTTTCTAACCCCTCTCTAACCCCTAACTAGCCCTGGAAGGCCCTCTCTAACGCATCTCTAACCCCTCACCAAACCTGGAAGGACCTCTCTAACCACTTACTAATCCTGGAAGGCCCTCTCTAACCCCTGACTAATCCTGGAAGGCCCTCTCTAACCTGTCTCTAACCCTGAAAGGCCCTTTCTAACCCCTCTCTAACCCTGGAAGGCCCTTTCTAACCCCTCTCTAACCCTGGAAGTCCCTTTCTAACCCGTCTCTAACCCCTGACTAATCCTGGAAGACCCTCTCTAACCCCTGACTAGCCCTGGAAGGCCCTCTCTAACCCATTTCTAACCACTTACTAATCCTGGAAGGCCCTCTCTAACCCCTGACTAATCCTGGAAGACCCTCTCTAACCCCTGACTAGCCCTGGAAGGCCCTCTCTAACCCATTTCTAACCACTTAATTAATCCTGGAAGGCCCTCTCTAACCCCTGACTAACCCTGGAAGGTCCTCTCTAATCCCTGACTAATCCTGGAAGGCCCTTTCTAACCTGTCTCTAACCCTGGAAGGCCCTTTCTAACCCCTCTCTAACCCTGGAAGGCCCTCTCTAACCCCTGACTAACCCTGGAAGGCCCTCTCTAACCCCTGACTTATCCAGGAAGGCCCTTCCTAACCCCTCTCTAACCCCTAACTAGCCATGGAAGGCCCTCTCTAACGCATCTCTAACCCCTGACAAAATCTGGAAGGCCCTCTCTAACCCCTGACTAATCCTGGAAGGCCCTTTCTAACCCCTGAATAATCCTGGAAGGCCCTCTCTAACCCCTGACTAATCCTGGAAGGCCCTTTATAACCTGTCTCTAACCCTGGAAGGCCCTATCTAACCCCTGAAAAACCCTGGAAGGCCCTCTCTAACCCTTGACTAACCCTGGAAGAACCTCTATAACCCCAGAAGGCCCACTATAACCCTGGAGGGACCTTCTATAACCCCTGACAAACCCTGGAAGGCCCTCTCTAACCCTTGACTAACCCCAGAAGGCCCACTATAACCCTGGAAAGCCCTCTCTAACTCCTGACTTATCTTGGAAGGCCCTTTCTAACCCCTCTCTAACCCTGGAAGGCCCTTTCTAA
The DNA here is from genome assembly GCF_057628025.1 of Oncorhynchus mykiss. Classification (NCBI taxonomy): domain Eukaryota; kingdom Metazoa; phylum Chordata; class Actinopteri; order Salmoniformes; family Salmonidae; genus Oncorhynchus; species Oncorhynchus mykiss. The sequence continues at coordinate 49,705,332 of NC_143041.1, read as the reverse complement.
CCCCTGACTAACCCTGGATTGCCCTCTCTAACCCTGGAAGGCCCTCTCTAACCCCTGACTAATTCTGGAAGGCCCTTTCTAACCTGTCTCTAACCCTGGAAGGCCCTTTCTAACCCCTCTCTAACCCTGGAAGGCCCTCTCTAACCCCTGACTAACCCTGGAAGGTCCTCTCTAATCCCTGACTAATCCTGGAAGGCCCTTTCTAACCTGTCTCTAACCCTGGAAGGCCCTTTCTAACCCCTCTCTAACCCTGGAAGGCCCTTTCTAACCCCTCTCTAACCCTGGAAGTCCCTTTCTAACCCGTCTCTAACCCCTGACTAGCCCTGGAAGGCCCTCTCTAACCCATTTCTAACCACTTACTAATCCTGGAAGGCCCTCTCTAACCCCTGACTAATCCTGGAAGACCCTCTCTAACCCCTGACTAGCCCTGGAAGGCCCTCTCTAACCCATTTCTAACCACTTAATTAATCCTGGAAGGCCCTCTCTAACCCCTGACTAACCCTGGAAGGTCCTCTTTAATCCCTGACTAATCCTGGAAGGCCCTTTCTAACCTGTCTCTAACCCTGGAAGGCCCTTTCTAACCCCTCTCTAACCCTGGAAGTCCCTTTCTAACCCGTCTCTAACCCCTGACTAATCCTGGAAGGCCCTCTCTAACCCCTGACTAATCCTGGAAGGACCTCTCTAACCTGTCTCTAACCCTGGAAGGCCCTTTCTAACCCCTCTCTAACCCTGGAAGGCCCTTTCTAACCCCTCTCTAACCCTGGAAGTCCCTTTCTAACCCGTCTCTAACCCCTGACTAATCCTGGAAGACCCTCTCTAACCCCTGACTAGCCCTGGAAGGCCCTCTCTAACCCATTTCTAACCACTTACTAATCCTGGAAGGCTCTCTCTAACCCCTGACTAATCCTGGAAGACCCTCTCTAACCCCTGACTAGCCCTGGAAGGCCCTCTCTAACCCATTTCTAACCACTTAATTAATCCTGGAAGGCCCTCTCTAACCCCTGACTAACCCTGGAAGGTCCTCTCTAATCCCTGACTAATCCTGGAAGGCCCTTTCTAACCTGTCTCTAACCCTGGAAGGCCCTTTCTAACCCCTCTCTAACCCTGGAAGGCCCTCTCTAACCCCTGACTAACCCTGGAAGGCCCTCTCTAACCCCTGACTTATCCAGGAAGGCCCTTCCTAACCCCTCTCTAACCCCTAACTAGCCATGGAAGGCCCTCTCTAACGCATCTCTAACCCCTGACAAAATCTGGAAGGCCCTCTCTAACCCCTGACTAATCCTGGAAGGCCCTCTCTAACCCCTGAATAATCCTGGAAGGCCCTCTCTAACCCCTGACTAATCCTGGAAGGCCCTTTATAACCTGTCTCTAACCCTGGAAGGCCCTCTCTAACCCCTGAAAAACCCTGGAAGGCCCTCTCTTACCCTTGACTAACCCTGGAAGAACCTCTATAACCCCAGAAGGCCCACTATAACCCTGGAGGGACCTTCTATAACCCCTGACAAACCCTGGAAGGCCCTCTCTAACACTTGACTAACCCCAGAAGGCCCACTATAACCCTGGAAAGCCCTCTCTAACCCCTGACTTATCCAGGAAGGCCCTTCCTAACCCCTCTCTAACCCCTAACTAGCCATGGAAGGCCCTCTCTAACGCATCTCTAACCCCTGACAAAATCTGGAAGGCCCTCTCTAACCCCTGACTAATCCTGGAAGGCCCTCTCTAACCCCTGAATAATCCTGGAAGGCCCTCTCTAACCCCTGACTAATCCTGGAAGGCCCTTTATAACCTGTCTCTAACCCTGGAAGGCCCTCTCTAACCCCTTACAAACCCTGGAAGGCCCTCTCTAACCCTTGACTAACCCCAGAAGGCCCATTATAACCCTGGAAAGCCCTCTCTAACCCCTGACTTATCTTGGAAGGCCCTTTCTAACCCCTCTCTATCCCTGGAAGGCCCTTTCTAACCCCTGACTAACCCTGGATTGCCCTCTCTAACCCTGGAAGGCCCTCTCTAACCCCTGACTAATCCTGGAAGGCCCTTTCTAACCTGTCTCTAACCCTGGAAGGCCCTTTCTAACCCCTCTCTAACCCTGGAAGGCCCTCTCTAACCACTGACTAACCCTGCAGAAGGCCCTTTCTAACCTGTCTCTAACCCTGGAAGGCCCTTTCTAACCCCTCTCTAACCCTGGAAGGCCCTTTCTAACCCCTCTCTAACCCCTAACTAGCCCTGGAAGGCCCTCTCTAACGCACCTCTAACCCCTGACCAAACCTGGAAGGACCTCTCTAACCACTTACTAATCCTGGAAGGCCCTCTCTAACCCCTGACTAATCCTGGAAGGCCCTCTCTAACCTGTCTCTAACCCTGGAAGGCCCTTTCTAACCCCTCTCTAACCCTGGAAGGCCCTTTCTAACCCCTCTCTAACCCTGGAAGTCCCTTTCTAACCCGTCTCTAACCCCTGACTAATCCTGGAAGACCCTATCTAACCCCTGACTAGCCCTGGAAGGCCCTGTCTAACCCATTTCTAACCACTTAATTAATCCTGGAAGGCCCTCTCTAACCCCTGACTAACCCTGGAAGGTCCTCTCTAATCCCTGACTAATCCTGGAAGGCCCTTTCTAACCTGTCTCTAACCCTGGAAGGCCCTTTCTAACCCCTCTCTAACCCTGGAAGGCCCTCTCTAACCCCTGACTAACCCTGGAAGGTCCTCTCTAATCCCTGACTAATCCTGGAAGGCCCTTTCTAACCTGTCTCTAACCCTGGAAGGCCCTTTCTAACCCCTCTCTAACCCTGGAAGGCCCTTTCTAACCCGTCTCTAACCCCTGACTAATCCTGGAAGACCCTCTCTAACCCCTGACTAGCCCTGGAAGGCCCTCTCTAACCCATTTCTAACCACTTACTAATCCTGGAAGGCCCTCTCTAACCCCTGACTAATCCTGGAAGGCCCTCTCTAACCCCTGACTAACCCTGGAAGGCCCTCTCTAAACCCCTGACAAATCCTGGAAGGCCCTTTCTAACCTATCTCTAACCCCTGACTAATCCTGGAAGGCCCTCTCTAACCCCTGACTAACCCTGGAAGGCCCTCTCTAACCCCTGACTTATCCAGGAAGGCCCCTCCTAACCCCTCTCTAACCCCTAACTAACCATGAAAGGCCCTCTCTAACGCATCTCTAACCCCTGACAAAATCTGGAAGGCCCTCTCTAACCCCTGACTAATCCTGGAAGGCCCTCTCTAACCCCTGAATAATCCTGGAAGGCCCTCTCTAACCCCTGACTAATCCTGGAAGGCACTTTATAACCTGTCTCTAACCCTGGAAGGCCCTCTCTAACCCCTGAAAAACCCTGGAAGGCCCTCTCTTACCCTTGACTAACCCTGGAAGAACCTCTATAACCCCAGAAGGCCCACTATAACCCTGGAGGGACCTTCTATAACCCCTGACAAACCATGGAAGGCCCTCTCTAACCCTTGACTAACCCCAGAAGGCCCACTATAACCCTGGAAAGCCCTCTCTAACCCCTGACTTATCTTGGAAGGCCCTTTCTAACCCCTCTCTAACCCTGGAAGGCCCTTTCTAACCCCTGACCAACCCTGGATTGCCCTCTCTAACCCTGGAAGGCCCTCTCTAACCCCTGACTAATCCTGGAAGGCCCTTTCTAACCCCTCTCTAACCCTGGAAGTCCCTTTCTAACCCGTCTCTAACCCCTGACTAATCCTGGAAGACCCTCTCTAACCCCTGACTAGCCCTGGAAGGCCCTCTCTAACCCATTTCGAACCACTTACTAATCCTGGAAGGCCCTCTCTAACCCCTGACTAATCCTGGAAGGCCCTCTCTAACCTGTCTCTAACCCTGGAAGGCCCTTTCTAACCCCTCTCTAACCCTGGAAGGCCCTTTCTAACCCGTCTCTAACCCCTGACTAATCCTGGAAGACCCTCTCTAACCCCTGACTAGCCCTGGAAGGCCCTCTCTAACCCATTTCTAACCACTTACTAATCCTGGAAGGCCCTCTCTAACCCCTGACTAATCCTGGAAGGCCCTCTCTAACCCCTGACTAACCCTGGAAGGCCCTCTCTAAACCCCTGACAAATCCTGGAAGGCCCTTTCTAACCCATCTCTAACCCCTGACTAATCCTGGAAGGCCCTCTCTAACCCCTGACTAATCCTGGAAGGCCCTTTCTAACCCATCTCTAACCCCTGACTAATCCTGGAAGACCATCTCTAACCCCTGACTAGCCCTGGAAGGCCCTCTCTAACCCTTCTCTAACCACTGACTAATCCTGGAAGGCCCTCTCTAACCCCTGACTAATCCTGGAAGGCCCTTTCTAACCTGTCTCTAACCCTGGAAGGCCCTTTCTAACCCCTCTCTAACCCTGGAAGGCCCTCTCTAACCCCTGACTAACCCTGGAAGGTCCTCTCTAATCCCTGACTAATCCTGGAAGGCCCTTTCTAACCTGTCTCTAACCCTGGAAGGCCCTTTCTAACCCCTCTCTAACCCTGGAAGGCCCTTTCTAACCCGTCTCTAACCCCTGACTAATCCTGGAAGACCCTCTCTAACCCCTGACTAGCCCTGGAAGGCCCTCTCTAACCCATTTCTAACCACTTACTAATCCTGGAAGGCCCTCTCTAACCCCTGACTAATCCTGGAAGGCCCTCTCTAACCTGTCTCTAACCCTGGAAGGCCCTTTCTAACCCCTCTCTAACCCTGGAAGGCCCTTTCTAACCCGTCTCTAACCCCTGACTAATCCTGGAAGACCCTCTCTAACCCCTGACTAGCCCTGGAAGGCCCTCTCTAACCCATTTCTAACCACTTACTAATCATGGAAGGCCCTCTCTAACCCCTGACTAACCCTGGAAGGTCCTCTCTAATCCCTGACTAATCCTGGAAGGCCCTTTCTAACCTGTCTCTAACCCTGGAAGGCCCTTTCTAACCCCTCTCCAACCCTGGAAGGCCCTCTCTAACCCCTGACTAACCCTGGAAGGTCCTCTCTAATCCCTGACTAATCCTGGAAGGCCCTTTCTAACCTGTCTCTAACCCTGGAAGGCCCTTTCTAACCCCTCTCTAACCCTGGAAGGCCCTTTCTAACCCGTCTCTAACCCCTGACTAATCCTGGAAGACCCTCTCTAACCCCTGACTAGCCCTGGAAGGCCCTCTCTAACCCATTTCTAACCACTTACTAATCCTGGAAGGCCCTCTCTAACCCCTGACTAATCCTGGAAGGCCCTCTCTAACCCCTGACTAACCCTGGAAGGCCCTCTCTAAACCCCTGACAAATCCTGGAAGGCCCTTTCTAACCCATCTCTAACCCCTGACTAATCCTGGAAGGCCCTCTCTAACCCCTGACTAATCCTGGAAGGCCCTTTCTAACCCATCTCTAACCCCTGACTAATCCTGGAAGACCATCTCTAACCCCTGACTAGCCCTGGAAGGCCCTCTCTAACCCTTCTCTAACCAATGACTAATCCTGGAAGGCCCTCTCTAACCCCTGACTAATCCTGGAAGGCCCTCTTTAACCCCTGACTAACCCTGGAAGGCCCTCTCTAACCCCTGACTTATCCAGGAAGGCCCTTCCTAACCCCTCTCTAACCCCTAACTAGCCATGGAAGGCCCTCTCTAACGCATCTCTAACCCCTGACAAAATCTGGAAGGCCCTCTCTAACCCCTGACTAATCCTGGAAGGCCCTCTCTAACCCCTGAATAATCCTGGAAGGCCCTCTCTAACCCCTGACTAATCCTGGAAGGCCCTTTATAACCTGTCTCTAACCCTGGAAGGCCCTCTCTAACCCCTGAAAAACCCTGGAAGGCCCTCTCTAACCCTTGACTAACCCTGGAAGAACCTCTATAACCCCAGAAGGCCCACTATAACCCTGGAGGGACCTTCTACAACCCCTGACAAACCCTGGAAGGCCCTCTCTAACCCTTGACTAACCCCAGAAGGCCCACTATAACCCTGGAAAGCCCTCTCTAACCCCTGACTTATCTTGGAAGGCCCTTTCTAACCCCTCTCTAACCCTGGAAGGCCCTTTCTAACCCCTGACTAACCCTGGATTGCCCTCTCTAACCCTGGAAGGCCCTCTCTAACCCCTGACTAATCCTGGAAGGCCCTTTCTAACCTGTCTCTAACCCTGGAAGGCCCTTTCTAACCCCTCTCTAACCCTGGAAGGCCCTCTCTAACCCCTGACTAACCCTGGAAGGTCCTCTCTAATCCCTGACTAATCCTGGAAGGCCCTTTCTAACCTGTCTCTAACCCTGGAAGGCCCTTTCTAACCCCTCTCTAACCCTGGAAGGCCCTTTCTAACCCGTCTCTAACCCCTGACTAATCCTGGAAGACCCTCTCTAACCCCTGACTAGCCCTGGAAGGCCCTCTCTAACCCATTTCTAACCACTTACTAATCCTGGAAGGCCCTCTCTAACCCCTGACTAATCCTGGAAGGCCCTCTCTAACCTGTCTCTAACCCTGGAAGGCCCTTTCTAACCCCTCTCTAACCCTGGAAGGCCCTTTCTAACCCGTCTCTAACCCCTGACTAATCCTGGAAGACCCTCTCTAACCCCTGACTAGCCCTGGAAGGCCCTCTCTAACCCATTTCTAACCACTTACTAATCCTGGAAGGCCCTCTCTAACCCCTGACTAACCCTGGAAGGTCCTCTCTAATCCCTGACTAATCCTGGAAGGCCCTTTCTAACCTGTCTCTAACCCTGGAAGGCCCTTTCTAACCCCTCTCCAACCCTGGAAGGCCCTCTCTAACCCCTGACTAACCCTGGAAGGTCCTCTCTAATCCCTGACTAATCCTGGAAGGCCCTTTCTAACCTGTCTCTAACCCTGGAAGGCCCTTTCTAACCCCTCTCTAACCCTGGAAGGCCCTTTCTAACCCGTCTCTAACCCCTGACTAATCCTGGAAGACCCTCTCTAACCCCTGACTAGCCCTGGAAGGCCCTCTCTAACCCATTTCTAACCACTTACTAATCCTGGAAGGCCCTCTCTAACCCCTGACTAATCCTGGAAGGCCCTCTCTAACCCCTGACTAACCCTGGAAGGCCCTCTCTAAACCCCTGACAAATCCTGGAAGGCCCTTTCTAACCCATCTCTAACCCCTGACTAATCCTGGAAGGCCCTCTCTAACCCCTGACTAATCCTGGAAGGCCCTTTCTAACCCATCTCTAACCCCTGACTAATCCTGGAAGACCATCTCTAACCCCTGACTAGCCCTGGAAGGCCCTCTCTAACCCTTCTCTAACCACTGACTAATCCTGGAAGGCCCTCTCTAACCACTGACTAATCCTGGAAGGCCCTCTTTAACCCCTGACTAACCCTGGAAGGCCCTCTCTAACCCCTGACTTATCCAGGAAGGCCCTTCCTAACCCCTCTCTAACCCCTAACTAGCCATGGAAGGCCCTCTCTAACGCATCTCTAACACCTGACAAAATCTGGAAGGCCCTCTCTAACCCCTGACTAATCCTGGAAGGCCCTCTCTAACCCCTGAATAATCCTGGAAGGCCCTCTCTAACCCCTGACTAATCCTGGAAGGCCCTTTATAACCTGTCTCTAACCCTGGAAGGCCCTCTCTAACCCCTGAAAAACCCTGGAAGGCCCTCTCTAACCCTTGACTAACCCTGGAAGAACCTCTATAACCCCAGAAGGCCCACTATAACCCTGGAGGGACCTTCTACAACCCCTGACAAACCCTGGAAGGCCCTCTCTAACCCTTGACTAACCCCAGAAGGCCCACTATAACCCTGGAAAGCCCTCTCTAACCCCTGCCTTATCTTGGAAGGCCCTTTCTAACCCCTCTCTAACCCTGGAAGGCCCTTTCTAACCCCTGACTAACCCTGGATTGCCCTCTCTAACCCTGGAAGGCCCTCTCTAACCCCTGACTAATCCTGGAAGGCCCTTTCTAACCTGTCTCTAACCCTGGAAGGCCCTTTCTAACCCCTCTCTAACCATGGAAGGCCATCTCTAACCCCTGACTAACCCTGGAAGGTCCTCTCTAATCCCTGACTAATCCTGGAAGGCCCTTTCTAACCTGTCTCTAACCCTGGAAGGCCCTCTCTAACCCCTCTCTAACCCTGGAAGGCCCTTTCTAACCCGTCTCTAACCCCTGACTAATCCTGGAAGACCCTCTCTAACCCCTGACTAGCCCTGGAAGGCCCTCTCTAACCCATTTCTAACCACTTACTAATCCTGGAAGGCCCTCTCTAACCCCTGACTAATCCTGGAAGGCCCTCTCTAACCTGTCTCTAACCCTGGAAGGCCCTTTCTAACCCCTCTCTAACCCTGGAAGGCCCTTTCTAACCCGTCTCTAACCCCTGACTAATCCTGGAAGACCCTCTCTAACCCCTGACTAGCCCTGGAAGGCCCTCTCTAACCCATTTCTAACCACTTACTAATCCTGGAAGGCCCTCTCTAACCCCTGACTAACCCTGGAAGGTCCTCTCTAATCCCTGACTAATCCTGGTAGGCCCTTTCTAACCTGTCTCTAACCCTGGAAGGCCCTTTCTAACCCCTCTCCAACCCTGGAAGGCCCTTTCTAACCCCTGACTAACCCTGGAAGGCCCTCTCTAAACCCCTGACAAATCCTGGAAGGCCCTTTCTAACCCATCTCTAACCCCTGACTAATCCTGGAAGGTCCTCTCTAACCCCTGACTAATCCTGGAAGGCCCTTTCTAACCCATCTCTAACCCCTGACTAATCCTGGAAGACCATCTCTAACCCCTGACTAGCCCTGGAAGGCCCTCTCTAACCCTTCTCTAACCACTGACTAATCCTGGAAGGCCCTTTCTAACCCCTGACTAATCCTGGAAGGCCCTCTCTAACCCCTGACTAACCCTGGAAGGCTCTCTCTAACCCCTGACTTATCCAGGAAGGCCCTTCCTAACCCCTCTCTAACCCCTAACTAGCCATGGAAGGCCCTCTCTAACGCATCTCTAACCCCTGACCAAATCTGGAAAGCCCTCTCTAACCCCTGACTAATCCTGGAAGGCCCTCTCTAACCCCTGAATAATCCTGGAAGGCCCTCTCTAACCCCTGACTAATCCTGGAAGGCCCTTTATAACCTGTCTCTAACCCTGGAAGGCCCTCTCTAACCCTTGACTAACCCTGGAAGAACCTATATAACCCCAGAAGGCCCACTATAACCCTGGAGGGACCTTCTATAACCCCTGACAAACCCTGGAAGGCCCTCTCTAACCCTTGACTAACCCCAGAAGGCCCACTATAACCCTGGAAAGCCCTCTCTAACCCCTGACTTATTTTGGAAGGCCATTTCTAACCCCTCTCTAACCCTGGATTGCCCTCTCTAACCCTGGAAGGCCCTCTCTAACCCCTGACTAACCCTGGAAGGCCCTCTATTACCCCTGACTAATCATGGAAGGCCCTTTCTAACCCCTGACTTATCTTGGAAGGCCCTTTCTAACCCCTCTCTAACCCTGGAAGGCCATTTCTAACCCCTGACTAACCCTGGATTGCCCTCTCTAACCCTGGAAGGCCCTCTCTAACCCCTGACTAACCCTGGAAGGCCCTCTATTACCCCTCTCTAACCCTGGAAGGCCCTCTAACCCTGGAAGGCCCTCTCTAACCCCTGACTAACCCTGGATTGCCCTCTCTAACCCTGGAAGGCCCTCTCTAACCCCTGACTAATCCTGGAAGGCCCTTTCTAACCTGTGTCTAAACCTGGAAGGCCCTTTCTAACCCCTCTCTAACCCCGGAAGGCCCTCTCTAACCCCTGACTAACCCTGGAAGGTCCTCTCTAATCCCTGACTAATCCTGGAAGGCCCTTTCTAACCTGTCTCTAACCCTGGAAGGCCCTTTCTAACCCCTCTCTAACCCTGGAAGGCCCTTTCTAACCCATCTGTAACTCCTGACTAATCCTGGAAGACCCTCTCTAACCCCTGACTAGCCCTGGAAGGCCCTCTCTAACCCATGTCTAACCACTTACTAATCCTGGAAGGCCCTCTCTAACCCCTGACTAATCCTGGAAGGCCCTCTCTAACCCCTGACTAACCCTGGAAGGCCCTCTCTAAACCCCTGACAAATCCTGGAAGGCCCTTTCTAACCCATCTCTAACCCCTGACTAATCCTGGAAGGCCCTCTCTAACCCCTGACTAATCCTGGAAGGCCCTTTCTAACCCATCTCTAACCCCTGACTAATCCTGGAAGACCATCTCTAACCCCTGACTACCCCTGGAAGGCCCTCTCTAACCCTTCTCTAACCACCGACTAATCCTGGAAGGCCCTTTCTAACCCCTGACTAATCCTGGAAGGCCCTCTCTAACCCCTGACTAGCCTTGGAAGGCCCTCTCTAACCCCTGACTATTCCTGGAAGGCCCTTTCTAACCTGTCTCTAACCCTGGAAGGCCCTTTCTAGCCCCTCTCTAACCCTGGAAGGCCCTCTCTAACCCCTGACTAACCCTGGAAGGTCCTCTCTAATCCCTGACTAATCCTGGAAGGCCCTTTCTAACCTGTCTCTAACCCTGGAAGGCCCTTTCTAACCCCTCTCTAACCCTGGAAGGCCCTTTCTAACCCGTCTCTAACCCCTGACTAATCCTGGAAGACCCTCTCTAACCCCTGACTAGCCCTGGAAGGCCCTCTCTAACCCATTTCTAACCACTTACTAATCCTGGAAGGCCCTCTCTAACCCCTGACTAATCCTGGAAGGCCCTCTCTAACCCCTGACTAACCCTGGAAGGCCCTCTCTAAACCCCTGACAAATCCTGGAAGGCCCTTTCTAACCCATCTCTAACCTCTGACTAATCCTGGAAGGCCCTCTCTAACCCCTGACTAATCCTGGAAGGCCCTTTCTAACCCATCTCTAACCCCTGACTAATCCTGGAAGACCATCTCTAACCCCTGACTAGCCCTGGAAGGCCCTCTCTAACCCCTGACTAATCCTGGAAGGCCCTTTCTAACCCATCTCTAACCCCTGACTAATCCTGGAAGACCATCTCTAACCCCTGACTAATCCTGGAAGGCCCTCTCTAACCCCTGACTAACCCTGGAAGGCCCTCTCTAACCCCTGACTTATCCAGGAAGGACCTTCCTAACCCCTCTCTGACCTCTAACTAGCCATGGAAGGCCCTCTCTAACGCATCTCTAACCCCTGACTAATCCTGGAAGGCCCTTTATAACCTGTCTCTAACCCTGGAAGGCCCTCTCTAACCCCTGAAAAACCCTGGAAGGCCCTCTCTAACCCTTGACTAACCCTGGAAGAACCTCTATAACCCCAGAAGGCCCACTATAACCCTGGAGGGACCTTCTACAACCCCTGACAAACCCTGGAAGGCCCTCTCTAACCCTTGACTAACCCCAGAAGGCCCACTATAACCCTGGAAAGCCCTCTCTAACCCCTGACTTATCTTGGAAGGCCCTTTCTAACCCCTCTCTAACCCTGGAAGGCCCTTTCTAACCCCTGACTAACCCTGGATTGCCCTCTCGAACCCTGGAAGGCCCTCTCTAACCCCTGACTAATCCTGGAAGGCCCTTTCTAACCTGTCTCTAACCCTGGAAGGCCCTTTCTAACCCCTCTCTAACCCTGGAAGGCCCTCTCTAACCCCTGACTAACCCTGGAAGGTCCTCTCTAATCCCTGACTAATCCTGGAAGGCCCTTTCTAACCTGTCTCTAACCCTGGAAGGCCCTTTCTAACCCCTCTCTAACCCTGGAAGGCCCTTTCTAACCCGTCTCTAACCCCTGACTAATCCTGGAAGACCCTCTCTAACCCCTGACTAGCCCTGGAAGGCCCTCTCTAACCCATTTCTAACCACTTACTAATCCTGGAAGGCCCTCTCTAACCCCTGACTAATCCTGGAAGGCCCTCTCTAACCCCTGACTAACCCTGGAAGGCCCTCTCTAAACCCCTGACAAATCCTGGAAGGCCCTTTCTAACCCATCTCTAACCCCTGACTAATCCTGGAAGACCATCTCTAACCCCTGACTAGCCCTGGAAGGCCCTCTCTAACCCCTGACTAATCCTGGAAGGCCCTTTCTAACCCATCTCTAACCCCTGACTAATCCTGGAAGACCATCTCTAACCTCTGACTAATCCTGGAAGGCCCTCTCTAACCCCTGACTAACCCTGGAAGGCCCTCTCTAACCCCTGACTTATCCAGGAAGGACCTTCCTAACCCCTCTCTGACCTCTAACTAGCCATGGAAGGCCCTCTCTAACGCATCTCTAACCCCTGACTAATCCTGGAAGGCCCTTTATAACCTGTCTCTAACCCTGGAAGGCCCTCTCTAACCCCTGAAAAACCCTGGAAGGCCCTCTCTAACCCTTGACTAACCCTGGAAGAACCTCTATAACCCCAGAAGGCCCACAATAACCCTGGAGGGACCTTCTACAACCCCTGACAAACCCTGGAAGGCCCTCTCTAACCCTTGACTAACCCCAGAAGGCCCACTATAACCCTGGAAAGCCCTCTCTAACCCCTGACTTATCTTGGAAGGCCCTTTCTAACCCCTCTCTAACCCTGGAAGGCCCTTTCTAACCCCTGACTAACCCTGGATTGCCCTCTCGAACCCTGGAAGGCCCTCTCTAACCCCTGACTAATCCTGGAAGGCCCTTTCTAACCTGTCTCTAACCCTGGAAGGCCCTTTCTAACCCCTCTCCAACCCTGGAAGGCCCTCTCTAACCCCTGACTAACCCTGGAAGGTCCTCTCTAATCCCTGACTAATCCTGGAAGGCCCTTTCTAACCTGTCTCTAACCCTGGAAGGCCCTTTCTAACCCCTCTCTAACCCTGGAAGGCCCTTTCTAACCCGTCTCTAACCCCTGACTAATCCTGGAAGACCCTCTCTAACCCCTGACTAGCCCTGGAAGGTCCTCTCTAACCCATTTCTAACCACTTACTAATCCTGGAAGGCCCTCTCTAACCCCTGACTAATCCTGGAAGGCCCTCTCTAACCTGTCTCTAACCTTGGAAGGCCCTTTCTAACCCCTCTCTAACCCTGGAAGGCCCTTTCTAACCCGTCTCTAACCCCTGACTAATCCTGGAAGACCCTCTCTAACCCCTGACTAGCCCTGGAAGGCCCTCTCTAACCCATTTCTAACCACTTACTAATCCTGGAAGGCCCTCTCTAAGCCCTGACTAACCCTGGAAGGTCCTCTCTAATCCCTGACTAATCCTGGAAGGCCCTTTCTAACCTGTCTCTAACCCTGGAAGGCCCTTTCTAACCCCTCTCCAACCCTGGAAGGCCCTTTCTAACCCCTGACTAACCCTGGATTGCCCTCTCTAACCCTGGAAGGCCCTCTCTAACCCCTGACTAATCCTGGAAGGCCCTTTCTAACCTGTCTCTAACCCTGGAAGGCCCTTTCTAACCCCTCTCTAACCCTGGAAGGCCCTCTCTAACCCCTGACTAACCCTGGAAGGTCCTCTCTAATCCCTGACTAATCCTGGAAGGCCCTTTCTAACCTGTATCTAACCCTGGAAGGCACCTTCTAACCCCTCTCTAACCCTGGAAGGCCCTCTCTAACCCCTGACTAACCCTGGAAGGTCCTCTCTAATCCCTGACTAATCCTGGAAGGCCCTTTCTAACCTGTCTCTAACCCTGGAAGGCCCTTTCTAACCCCTCTCTAACCCTGGAAGGCCCTTTCTAACCCGTCTCTAACCCCTGACTAATCCTGGAAGACCCTCTCTAACCCCTGACTTGCCCTGGAAGGCCCTCTCTAACCCATTTCTAACCACTTACTAATCCTGGAAGGCCCTCTCTAACCCCTGACTAATCCTGGAAGGGCCTCTCTAACCCCTGACTAACCCTGGAAGGCCCTCTCTAAACCCCTGACAAATCCTGGAAGGCCCTTTCTAACCCATCTCTAACCCCTGACTAATCCTGGAAGGTCCTCTCTAACCCCTGACTAATCCTGGAAGGCCCTTTCTAACCCATCTCTAACCCCTGACTAATCCTGGAAGACCATCTCTAACCCCTGACTAGCCCTGGAAGGCCCTCTCTAACCCTTCTCTAACCACTGACTAATCCTGGAAGGCCCTTTCTAACCCCTGACTAATCCTGGAAGGCCCTCTCTAACCCCTGACTAACCCTGGAAGGCTCTCTCTAACCCCTGACTTATCCAGGAAGGCCCTTCCTAACCCCTCTCTAACCCCTAACTAGCCATGGAAGGCCCTCTCTAACGCATCTCTAACCCCTGACCAAATCTGGAAGGCCCTCTCTAACCCCTGACTAATCCTGGAAGGCCCTCTCTAACCCCTGAATAATCCTGGAAGGCCCTCTCTAACCCCTGACTAATCCTGGAAGGCCCTTTATAACCTCTCTCTAACCCTTGACTAACCCTGGAAGAACCTCTATAACCCCAGAAGGCCCACTATAACCCTGGAGGGACCTTCTATAACCCCTGACAAACCCTGGAAGGCCCTCTCTAACCCTTGACTAACCCCAGAAGACCCACTATAACCCTGAAAAGCCCTCTCTAACCCCTGACTTATCTTGGAAGGCCCTTTCTAACCCCTCTCTAACCCTGAAAGGCCCTTTCTAACCCCTGACTAACCCTGGATTGCCCTCTCTAACCCTGGAAGGCCCTCTCTAACCCCTGACTAACCCTGGAAGGCCCTCTATTACCCTGACTAATCATGGAAGGCCCTTTCTAACCCCTGACTTATCTTGGAAGGCCCTTTCTAACCCCTCTCTAACCCTGGAAGGCCATTTCTAACCCCTGACTAACCCTGGATTGCCCTCTCTAACCCTGGAAGGCCCTCTCTAACCCCTGACTAACCCTGGAAGGCCCTCTATTACCCCTCTCTAACCCTGGAAGGCCCTCTAACCCTGGAAGGCCCTCTCTAACCCCTGACTAACCCTGGATTGCCCTCTCTAACCCTGGAAGGCCCTCTCTAACCCCTGACTAATCCTGGAAGGCCCTTTCTAACCTGTGTCTAACCCTGGAAGGACCTTTCTAACCCCTCTCTAACCCCGGAAGGCCCTCTCTAACCCCTGACTAACCCTGGAAGGTCCTCTCTAATCCCTGACTAATCCTGGAAGGCCCTTTCTAACCTGTCTCTAACCCTGGAAGGCCCGTTCTAACCCCTCTCTAACCCTGGAAGGCCCTTTCTAACCCATCTGTAACTCCTGACTAATCCTGGAAGACCCTCTCTAACCCCTGACTAGCCCTGGAAGGCCCTCTCTAACCCATTTCTAACCACTTACTAATCCTGGAAGGCCCTCTCTAACCCCTGACTAATCCTGGAAGGCCCTCTCTAACCCCTGACTAACCCTGGAAGGCCCTCTCTAAACCCCTGACAAATCCTGGAAGGCCCTTTCTAACCCATCTCTAACCCCTGACTAATCCTGGGAGGCCCTCTCTAACCCCTGACTAATCCTGGAAGGCCCTTTCTAACCCATCTCTAACCCCTGACAAATCCTGGAAGACCATCTCTAACCCCTGACTAGCCCTGGAAGGCCCTCTCTAACCCTTCTCTAACCACCGACTAATCCTGGAAGGCCCTTTCCTACCCCTGACTAATCCTGGAAGGCCCTCTCTAACCCCTGACTAACCTTGGAAGGCCCTCTCTAACCCCTGACTATTCCTGGAAGGCCCTTTCTAACCTGTCTCTAATCCTGGAAGGCCCTTTCTAACCCCTCTCTAACCCTGGAAGGCCCTCTCTAACCCCTGACTAACCCTGGAAGGTCCTCTCTAATCCCTGACTAATCCTGGAAGGCCCTTTCTAACCTGTCTCTAACCCTGGAAGGCCCTTTCTAACCCCTCTCTAACCCTGGAAGGCCCTTTCTAACCCGTCTCTAACCCCTGACTAATCCTGGAAGACCCTCTCTAACCCCTGACTAGCCCTGGAAGGCCCTCTCTAACCCATTTCTAACCACTTACTAATCCTGGAAGGCCCTCTCTAACCCCTGACTAATCCTGGAAGGCCCTCTCTAACCTGTCTCTAACCCTGGAAGCCCCTTTCTAACCCCTCTCTAACCCTGGAAGGCCCTTTCTAACCCGTCTCTAACCCCTGACTAATCCTGGAATACCCTCTCTAACCCCTGACTAGCCCTGGAAGGCCCTCTCTAACCCATTTCTAACCACTTACTAATCCTGGAAGGCCCTCTCTAACCCCTGACTAACCCTGGAAGGTCCTCTCTAATCCCTGACTAATCCTGGAAGGCCCTTTCTAACCTGTCTCTAACCCTGGAAGGCCCTTTCTAACCCCTCTCTAACCCTGGAAGGCCCTTTCTAACCCGTCTCTAACCCCTGACTAATCCTGGAAGACCCTCTCTAACCCCTGACTAGCCCTGGAAGGCCCTCTCTAACCCATTTCTAACCACTTACTAATCCTGGAAGGCCCTCTCTAACCCCTGACTAATCCAGGAAGGGCCTCTCTAACCCCTGACTAACCCTGGAAGGCCCTCTCTAAACCCCTGACAAATCCTGGAAGGCCCTTTCTAACCCATCTCTAACCCCTGACTAATCCTGGAAGGCCCTTTCTAACCTGTGTCTAACCCTGGAAGGACCTTTCTAACCCCTCTCTAACCCCGGAAGGCCCTCTCTAACCCCTGACTAACCCTGGAAAGTCCTCTCTAATCCCTGACTAATCCTGGAAGGCCCTTTCTAACCTGTCTCTAACCCTGGAAGGCCCGTTCTAACCCCTCTCTAAGCCTGGAAGGCCCTTTCTAACCCATCTGTAACTCCTGACTAATCCTGGAAGACCCTCTCTAACCCCTGACTAGCCCTGGAAGGCCCTCTCTAACCCATTTCTAACCACTTACTAATCCTGGAAGGCCCTCTCTAACCCCTGACTAATCCTGGAAGGCCCTCTCTAACCCCTGACTAACCCTGGAAGGCCCTCTCTAAACCCCTGACAAATCCTGGAAGGCCCTTTCTAACCCATCTCTAACCCCTGACTAATCCTGGGAGGCCCTCTCTAACCCCTGACTAATCCTGGAAGGCCCTTTCTAACCCATCTCTAACCCCTGACAAATCCTGGAAGACCATCTCTAACCCCTGACTAGCCCTGGAAGGCCCTCTCTAACCCTTCTCTAACCACCGACTAATCCTGGAAGGCCCTTTCCTACCCCTGACTAATCCTGGAAGGCCCTCTCTAACCCCTGACTAACCTTGGAAGGCCCTCTCTAACCCCTGACTATTCCTGGAAGGCCCTTTCTAACCTGTCTCTAATCCTGGAAGGCCCTTTCTAACCCCTCTCTAACCCTGGAAGGCCCTCTCTAACCCCTGACTAACCCTGGAAGGTCCTCTCTAATCCCTGACTAATCCTGGAAGGCCCTTTCTAACCTGTCTCTAACCCTGGAAGGCCCTTTCTAACCCCTCTCTAACCCTGGAAGGCCCTTTCTAACCCGTCTCTAACCCCTGACTAATCCTGGAAGGCCCTCTCTAACCCCTGACTAATCCTGGAAGGCCCTCTCTAACCTGTCTCTAACCCTGGAAGCCCCTTTCTAACCCCTCTCTAACCCTGGAAGGCCCTTTCTAACCCGTCTCTAACCCCTGACTAATCCTGGAATACCCTCTCTAACCCCTGACTAGCCCTGGAAGGCCCTCTCTAACCCATTTCTAACCACTTACTAATCCTGGAAGGCCCTCTCTAACCCCTGACTAACCCTGGAAGGTCCTCTCTAATCCCTGACTAATCCTGGAAGGCCCTTTCTAACCTGTCTCTAACCCTGGAAGGCCCTTTCTAACCCCTCTCTAACCCTGGAAGGCCCTTTCTAACCCGTCTCTAACCCCTGACTAATCCTGGAAGACCCTCTCTAACCCCTGACTAGCCCTGGAAGGCCCTCTCTAACCCATTTCTAACCACTTACTAATCCTGGAAGGCCCTCTCTAACCCCTGACTAATCCAGGAAGGGCCTCTCTAACCCCTGACTAACCCTGGAAGGCCCTCTCTAAACCCCTGACAAATCCTGGAAGGCCCTTTCTAACCCATCTCTAACCCCTGACTAATCCTGGAAGGTCCTCTCTAACCCCTGACTAATCCTGGAAGGCCCTTTCTAACCCATCTCTAACCCCTGACTAATCCTGGAAGACCATCTCTAACCCCTGACTAGCCCTGGAAGGCCCTCTCTAACCCTTCTCTAACCACTGACTAATCCTGGAAGGCCCTTTCTAACCCCTGACTAATCCTGGAAGGCCCTCTCTAACCCCTGACTAACCCTGGAAGGCTCTCTCTAACCCCTGACTTATCCAGGAAGGCCCTTCCTAACCCCTCTCTAACCCCTAACTAGCCATGGAAGGCCCTCTCTAACGCATCTCTAACCCCTGACCAAATCTGGAAGGCCCTCTCTAACCCCTGACTAATCCTGGAAGGCCCTCTCTAACCCCTGAATAATCCTGGAAGGCCCTCTCTAACCCCTGACTAATCCTGGAAGGCCCTTTATAACCTGTCTCTAACCCTGGATGGCCCTCTCTAACCCTTGACTAACCCTGGAAGAACCTCTATAACCCCAGAAGGCCCACTATAACCCTGGAGGGACCTTCTATAACCCCTGACAAACCCTGGAAGGCCCTCTCTAACCCTTGACTAACCCCAGAAGACCCACTATAACCCTGGAAAGCCCTCTCTAACCCCTGACTTATCTTGGAAGGCCCTTTCTAACCCCTCTCTAACCCTGGAAGGCCCTTTCTAACCCCTGACTAACCCTGGATTGCCCTCTCTAACCCTGGAAGGCCCTCTCTAACCCCTGACTAACCCTGGAAGGCCCTCTATTACCCTGACTAATCATGGAAGGCCCTTTCTAACCCCTGACTTATCTTGGAAGGCCCTTTCTAACCCCTCTCTAACCCTGGAAGTCCATTTCTAACCCCTGACTAACCCTGGATTGCCCTCTCTAACCCTGGAAGGCCCTCTCTAACCCCTGACTAACCCTGGAAGGCCCTCTATTACCCCTCTCTAACCCTGGAAGGCCCTCTAACCCTGGAAGGCCCTCTCTAACCCCTGACTAACCCTGGATTGCCCTTTCTAACCCTGGAAGGCCCTCTCTAACCCCTGACTAATCCTGGAAGGCCCTTTCTAACCTGTGTCTAACCCTGAAAGGACCTTTCTAACCCCTCTCTAACCTCGGAAGGCCCTCTCTAACCCCTGACTAACCCTGGAAGGTCCTCTCTAATCCCTGACTAATCCTGGAAGGCCCTTTCTAACCTGTCTCTAACCCTGGAAGGCCCGTTCTAACCCCTCTCTAACCCTGGAAGGCCCTTTCTAACCCATCTGTAACTCCTGACTAATCCTGGAAGACCCTCTCTAACCCCTGACTAGCCCTGGAAGGCCCTCTCTAACCCATTTCTAACCACTTACTAATCCTGGAAGGCCCTCTCTAACCCCTGACTAATCCTGGAAGGCCCTCTCTAACCCCTGACTAACCCTGGAAGGCCCTCTCTAAACCCCTGACAAATCCTGGAAGGCCCTTTCTAACCCATCTCTAACCCCTGACTAATCCTGGGAGGCCCTCTCTAACCCCTGACTAATCCTGGAAGGCCCTTTCTAACCCATCTCTAACCCCTGACTAATCCTGGAAGACCATCTCTAACCCCTGACTAGCCCTGGAAGGCCCTCTCTAACCCTTCTCTAACCACCGACTAATCCTGGAAGGCCCTTTCTAACCCCTGACTAATCCTGGAAGGCCCTCTCTAACCCCTGACTAACCTTGGAAGGCCCTCTCTAACCCCTGACTATTCCTGGAAGGCCCTTTCTAACCTGTCTCTAACCCTGGAAGGCCCTTTCTAACCCCTCTCTAACCCTGGAAGGCCCTCTCTAACCCCTGACTAACCCTGGAAGGTCCTCTCTAATCCCTGACTAATCCTGGAAGGCCCTTTCTAACCTGTCTCTAACCCTGGAAGGCCCTTTCTAACCCCTCTCTAACCCTGGAAGGCCCTTTCTAACCCGTCTCTAACCCCTGACTAATCCTGGAAGATCCTCTCTAACCCCTGACTAGCCCTGGAAGGCCCTCTCTAACCCATTTCTAACCACTTACTAATCCTGGAAGGCCCTCTCTAACCCCTGACTAATCCTGGAAGGCCCTCTCTAACCTGTCTCTAACCCTGGAAGGCCCTTTCTAACCCCTCTCTAACCCTGGAAGGCCCTTTCTAACCCGTCTCTAACCCCTGACTAATCCTGGAAGACCCTCTCTAACCCCTGACTAGCCCTGGAAGGCCCTCTCTAACCCATTTCTAACCACTTACTAATCCTGGAAGGCCCTCTCTAACCCCTGACTAACCCTGGAAGGTCCTCTCTAATCCCTGACTAATCCTGGAAGGCCCTTTCTAACCTGTCTCTAACCCTGGAAGGCCCTTTCTAACCCCTCTCTAACCCTGGAAGGCCCTCTCTAACCCCTGACTAACCCTGGAAGGTCCTCTCTAATCCCTGACTAATCCTGGAAGGCCCTTTCTAACCTGTCTCTAACCCTGGAAGGCCCTTTCTAACCCCTCTCT
This sequence comes from Oncorhynchus mykiss, assembly GCF_057628025.1. Classification (NCBI taxonomy): domain Eukaryota; kingdom Metazoa; phylum Chordata; class Actinopteri; order Salmoniformes; family Salmonidae; genus Oncorhynchus; species Oncorhynchus mykiss. Next base: position 49,684,968 of record NC_143041.1, on the reverse strand, counting down.
AACCCTGGAAGGCCCTTTCTAACCCGTCTCTAACCCCTGACTAATCCTGGAAGACCCTCTCTAACCCCTGACTAGCCCTGGAAGGCCCTCTCTAACCCATTTCTAACCACTTACTAATCCTGGAAGGCCCTCTCTAACCCCTGACTAATCCTGGAAGGCCCTCTCTAACCCCTGACTAATCCTGGAAGGCCCTCTCTAACCCCTGACTAACCTTGGAAGGCCCTCTCTAACCCCTGACTATTCCTGGAAGGCCCTTTCTAACCTGTCTCTAACCCTGGAAGGCCCTTTCTAACCCCTCTCTAACCCTGGAAGGCCCTCTCTAACCCCTGACTAACCCTGGAAGGTCCTCTCTAATCCCTGACTAATCCTGGAAGGCCCTTTCTAACCTGTCTCTAACCCTGGAAGGCCCTTTCTAACCCCTCTCTAACCCTGGAAGGCCCTTTCTAACCCGTCTCTAACCCCTGACTAATCCTGGAAGATCCTCTCTAACCCCTGACTAGCCCTGGAAGGCCCTCTCTAACCCATTTCTAACCACTTACTAATCCTGGAAGGCCCTCTCTAACCCCTGACTAATCCTGGAAGGCCCTCTCTAACCTGTCTCTAACCCTGGAAGGCCCTTTCTAACCCCTCTCTAACCCTGGAAGGCCCTTTCTAACCCGTCTCTAACCCCTGACTAATCCTGGAAGACCCTCTCTAACCCCTGACTAGCCCTGGAAGGCCCTCTCTAACCCATTTCTAACCACTTACTAATCCTGGAAGGCCCTCTCTAACCCCTGACTAACCCTGGAAGGTCCTCTCTAATCCCTGACTAATCCTGGAAGGCCCTTTCTAACCTGTCTCTAACCCTGGAAGGCCCTTTCTAACCCCTCTCTAACCCTGGAAGGCCCTCTCTAACCCCTGACTAACCCTGGAAGGTCCTCTCTAATCCCTGACTAATCCTGGAAGGCCCTTTCTAACCTGTCTCTAACCCTGGAAGGCCCTTTCTAACCCCTCTCTAACCCTGGAAGGCCCTTTCTAACCCGTCTCTAACCCCTGACTAATCCTGGAAGACCCTCTCTAACCCCTGACTAGCCCTGGAAGGCCCTCTCTAACCCATTTCTAACCACTTACTAATCCTGGAAGGCCCTCTCTAACCCCTGACTAATCCTGGAAGGCCCTCTCTAACCTGTCTCTAACCCTGGAAGGCCCTTTCTAACCCCTCTCTAACCCTGGAAGGCCCTTTCTAACCCGTCTCTAACCCCTGACTAATCCTGGAAGACCCTCTCTAACCCCTGACTAGCCCTGGAAGGCCCTCTCTAACCCATTTCTAACCACTTACTAATCCTGGAAGGCCCTCTCTAACCCCTGACTAACCCTGGAAGGTCCTCTCTAATCCCTGACTAATCCTGGAAGGCCCTTTCTAACCTGTCTCTAACCCTGGAAGGCCCTTTCTAACCCCTCTCTAACCCTGGAAGGCCCTCTCTAACCCCTGACTAACCCTGGAAGGTCCTCTCTAATCCCTGACTAATCCTGGAAGGCCCTTTCTAACCTGTCTCTAACCCTGGAAGGCCCTTTCTAACCCCTCTCTAACCCTGGAAGGCCCTTTCTAACCCGTCTCTAACCCCTGACTAATCCTGGAAGACCCTCTCTAACCCCTGACTAGCCCTGGAAGGCCCTCTCTAACCCATTTCTAACCACTTACTAATCCTGGAAGGCCCTCTCTAACCCCTGACTAATCCTGGAAGGCCCTCTCTAACCCCTGACTAATCCTGGAAGGCCCTCTCTAACCCCTGACTAACCTTGGAAGGCCCTCTCTAACCCCTGACTATTCCTGGAAGGCCCTTTCTAACCTGTCTCTAACCCTGGAAGGCCCTTTCTAACCCCTCTCTAACCCTGAAAGGCCCTCTCTAACCCCTGACTAACCCTGGAAGGTCCTCTCTAATCCCTGACTAATCCTGGAAGGCCCTTTCTAACCTGTCTCTAACCCTGGAAGGCCCTTTCTAACCCCTCTCTAACCCTGGAAGGCCCTTTCTAACCCGTCTCTAACCCCTGACTAATCCTGGAAGACCCTCTCTAACCCCTGACTAGCCCTGGAAGGCCCTCTCTAACCCATTTCTAACCACTTACTAATCCTGGAAGGCCCTCTCTAACCCCTGACTAATCCTGGAAGGCCCTCTCTAACCTGTCTCTAACCCTGGAAGGCCCTTTCTAACCCCTCTCTAACCCTGGAAGGCCCTTTCTAACCCGTCTCTAACCCCTGACTAATCCTGGAAGACCCTCTCTAACCCCTGACTAGCCCTGGAAGGCCCTCTCTAACCCATTTCTAACCACTTACTAATCCTGGAAGGCCCTCTCTAACCCCTGACTAACCCTGGAAGGTCCTCTCTAATCCCTGACTAATCCTGGAAGGCCCTTTCTAACCTGTCTCTAACCCTGGAAGGCCCTTTCTAACCCCTCTCTAACCCTGGAAGGCCCTCTCTAACCCCTGACTAACCCTGGAAGGTCCTCTCTAATCCCTGACTAATCCTGGAAGGCCCTTTCTAACCTGTCTCTAACCCTGGAAGGCCCTTTCTAACCCCTCTCTAACCCTGGAAGGCCCTCTCTAACCCCTGACTAACCCTGGAAGGTCCTCTCTAATCCCTGACTAATCCTGGAAGGCCCTTTCTAACCTGTCTCTAACCCTGGAAGGCCCTTTCTAACCCCTCTCTAACCCTGGAAGGCCCTTTCTAACCCGTCTCTAACCCCTGACTAATCCTGGAAGACCCTCTCTAACCCCTGACTAGCCCTGGAAGGCCCTCTCTAACCCATTTCTAACCACTTACTAATCCTGGAAGGCCCTCTCTAACCCCTGACTAATCCTGGAAGGCCCTCTCTAACCCCTGACTAATCCTGGAAGGCCCTCTCTAACCCCTGACTAACCTTGGAAGGCCCTCTCTAACCCCTGACTATTCCTGGAAGGCCCTTTCTAACCTGTCTCTAACCCTGGAAGGCCCTTTCTAACCCCTCTCTAACCCTGGAAGGCCCTCTCTAACCCCTGACTAACCCTGGAAGGTCCTCTCTAATCCCTGACTAATCCTGGAAGGCCCTTTCTAACCTGTCTCTAACCCTGGAAGGCCCTTTCTAACCCCTCTCTAACCCTGGAAGGCCCTTTCTAACCCGTCTCTAACCCCTGACTAATCCTGGAAGACCCTCTCTAACCCCTGACTAGCCCTGGAAGGCCCTCTCTAACCCATTTCTAACCACTTACTAATCCTGGAAGGCCCTCTCTAACCCCTGACTAATCCTGGAAGGCCCTCTCTAACCTGTCTCTAACCCTGGAAGGCCCTTTCTAACCCCTCTCTAACCCTGGAAGGCCCTTTCTAACCCGTCTCTAACCCCTGACTAATCCTGGAAGACCCTCTCTAACCCCTGACTAGCCCTGGAAGGCCCTCTCTAACCCATTTCTAACCACTTACTAATCCTGGAAGGCCCTCTCTAACCCCTGACTAACCCTGGAAGGTCCTCTCTAATCCCTGACTAATCCTGGAAGGCCCTTTCTAACCTGTCTCTAACCCTGGAAGGCCCTTTCTAACCCCTCTCTAACCCTGGAAGGCCCTCTCTAACCCCTGACTAACCCTGGAAGGTCCTCTCTAATCCCTGACTAATCCTGGAAGGCCCTTTCTAACCTGTCTCTAACCCTGGAAGGCCCTTTCTAACCCCTCTCTAACCCTGGAAGGCCCTTTCTAACCCGTCTCTAACCCCTGACTAATCCTGGAAGACCCTCTCTAACCCCTGACTAGCCCTGGAAGGCCCTCTCTAACCCATTTCTAACCACTTACTAATCCTGGAAGGCCCTCTCTAACCCCTGACTAATCCTGGAAGGCCCTCTCTAACCCCTGACTAACCCTGGAAGGCCCTCTCTAAACCCCTGACAAATCCTGGAAGGCCCTTTCTAACCCATCTCTAACCCCTGACTAATCCTGGAAGGCCCTCTCTAACCCCTGACTACTCCTGGAAGGCCCTTTCTAACCCATCTCTAACCCCTGACTAATCCTGGAAGACCATCTCCAACCCCTGACTAGCCCTGGAAGGCCCTCTCTAAACCCTGACTAATCCTGGAAGGCCCTTTCTAACCCATCTCTAACCCCTGACTAATCCTGGAAGACCATCTCTAACCCCTGACTAATCCTGGAAGGCCCTCTCTAACCCCTGACTAACCCTGGAAGGCCCTCTCTAACCCCTGACTTATCCAGGAAGGCCCTTCCTAACCCCTCTCTAACCCCTAACTAGCCATGGAAGGCCCTCTCTAACGCATCTCTAACCCCTGACTAATCCTGGAAGGCCCTTTATAACCTGTCTCTAACCCTGGAAGGCCCTCTCTAACCCCTGAAAAACCCTGGAAGGCCCTCTCTAACCCTTGACTAACCCTGGAAGGTCCTGTCTAATCCCTGACTAATCCTGGAAGGCCCTTTCTAACCTGTCTCTAACCCTGGAAGGCCCTTTCTAACCCCTGACTAACCCTGGATTGCCCTCTCTAACCCTGGAAGGCCCTCTCTAACCCCTGACTAATCCTGGAAGGCCCTTTCTAACCCATCTCTAACCCCTGACTAATCCTGGAAGACCATCTCTAACCCCTGACTAGCCCTGGAAGGCCCTCTCTAACCCTTCTCTAACCACTGACTAATCCTGGAAGGCCCTTTCTAACCCCTGACTAATCCTGGAAGGCCCTCTCTAACCCCTGACTAACCCTGGAAGGCTCTCTCTAACCCCTGACTTATCCAGGAAGGCCCTTCCTATAACCCCTCTCTAACCCCTAACTAGCCATGGAAGGCCCTCTCTAACGCATCTCTAACCCCTGACCAAATCTGGAAGGCCCTCTCTAACCCCTGACTAATCCTGGAAGGCCCTCTCTAACCCCTGACTAATCCTGGAAGGCCCTTTCTAACCCATCTCTAACCCCTGACTAATCCTGGAAGACCATCTCTAACCCCTGACTAGCCCTGGAAGGCCCTCTCTAACCCCTGACTAATCCTGGAAGGCCCTTTCTAACCCATCTCTAACCCCTGACTAATCCTGGAAGACCATCTCTAACCCCTGACTAATCCTGGAAGGCCCTCTCTAACCCCTGACTAACCCTGGAAGGCCCTCTCTAACCCCTGACTTATCCAGGAAGGCCCTTCCTAACCCCTCTCTAACCCCTAACTAGCCATGGAAGGCCCTCTCTAACGCATCTCTAACCCCTGACTAATCCTGGAAGGCCCTTTATAACCTGTCTCTAACCCTGGAAGGCCCTCTCTAACCCCTGAAAAACCCTGGAAGGCCCTCTCTAACCCTTGACTAACCCCAGAAGACCCACTATAACCCTGGAAAGCCCTCTCTAACCCCTGACTTATCTTGGAAGGCCCTTTCTAACCCCTCTCTAACCCTGGAAGGCCCTTTCTAACCCCTGACTAACCCTGGATTGCCCTCTCTAACCCTGGAAGGCCCTCTCTAACCCCTGACTAATCCTGGAAGGCCCTTTCTAACCCATCTCTAACCCCTGACTAATCCTGGAAGACCATCTCTAACCCCTGACTAGCCCTGGAAGGCCCTCTCTAACCCCTGACTAATCCTGGAAGGCCCTTTCTAACCCATCTCTAACCCCTGACTAATCCTGGAAGACCATCTCTAACCCCTGACTAATCCTGGAAGGCCCTCTCTAACCCCTGACTAACCCTGGAAGGCCCTCTCTAACCCCTGACTTATCCAGGAAGGCCCTTCCTAACCCCTCTCTAACCCCTAACTAGCCATGGAAGGCCCTCTCTAACGCATCTCTAACCCCTGACTAATCCTGGAAGGCCCTTTATAACCTGTCTCTAACCCTGGAAGGCCCTCTCTAACCCCTGAAAAACCCTGGAAGGCCCTCTCTAACCCTTGACTAACCCCAGAAGACCCACTATAACCCTGGAAAGCCCTCTCTAACCCCTGACTTATCTTGGAAGGCCCTTTCTAACCCCTGACTAATCCTGGAAGGCCCTTTCTAACCTGTCTCTAACCCTGGAAGGCCCTTTCTAACCCCTCTCTAACCCTGGAAGGCCCTCTCTAACCCCTGACTAACCCTGGAAGGTCCTCTCTAATCCCTGACTAATCCTGGAAGGCCCTTTCTAACCTGTCTCTAACCCTGGAAGGCCCTTTCTAACCCCTCTCTAACCCTGGAAGGCCCTTTCTAACCCGTCTCTAACCCCTGACTAATCCTGGAAGACCCTCTCTAACCCCTGACTAGCCCTGGAAGGCCCTCTCTAACCCATTTCTAACCACTTACTAATCCTGGAAGGCCCTCTCTAACCCCTGACTAATACTGGAAGGCCCTCTCTAACCCCTGACTAACCCTGGAAGGCCCTCTCTAAACCCCTGACAAATCCTGGAAGGCCCTTTCTAACCCATCTCTAACCCCTGACTAATCCTGGAAGGTCCTCTCTAACCCCTGACTAATCCTGGAAGGCCCTTTCTAACCCATCTCTAACCCCTGACTAATCCTGGAAGACCATCTCTAACCCCTGACTAGCCCTGGAAGGCCCTCTCTAACCCTTCTCTAACCACTGACTAATCCTGGAAGGCCCTTTCTAACCCCTGACTAATCCTGGAAGGCCCTCTCTAACCCCTGACTAACCCTGGAAGGCTCTCTCTAACCCCTGACTTATCCAGGAAGGCCCTTCCTAACCCCTCTCTAACCCCTAACTAGCCATGGAAGGCCCTCTCTAACGCATCTCTAACCCCTGACCAAATCTGGAAGGCCCTCTCTAACCCCTGACTAATCCTGGAAGGCCCTCTCTAACCCCTGAATAATCCTGGAAGGCCCTCTCTAACCCCTGACTAATCCTGGAAGGCCCTTTATAACCTGTCTCTAACCCTGGAAGGCCCTCTCTAACCCTTGACTAACCCTGGAAGAACCTCTATAACCCCAGAAGGCCCACTATAACCCTGGAGGGACCTTATATAAACCCTGACAAACCCTGGAAGGCCCTCTCTAACTCTTGACTAACCCCAGAAGGCCCACTATAACCCTGGAAAGCCCTCTCTAACCCCTGACTTATCTTGGAAGGCCCTTTCTAACCCCTCTCTAACCCTGGAAGGCCGTTTCTAACCCCTGACTAATCCTGGAAGACCATCTCTAACCCCTGACTAGCCCTGGAAGGCCCTCTCTAACCCCTGACTAATCCTGGAAGGCCCTTTCTAACCCATCTCTAACCCCTGACTAATCCTGGAAGACCATCTCTAACCCCTGACTAATCCTGGAAGGCCCTCTCTAACCCCTGACTAACCCTGGAAGGCCCTCTCTAACCCCTGACTTATCCAGGAAGGCCCTTCCTAACCCCTCTCTAACCCCTAACTAGCCATGGAAGGCCCTCTCTAACGCATCTCTAACCCCTGACTAATCCTGGAAGGCCCTTTATAACCTGTCTCTAACCCTGGAAGGCCCTCTCTAACCCCTGAAAAACCCTGGAAGGCCCTCTCTAACCCTTGACTAACCCCAGAAGACCCACTATAACCCTGGAAAGCCCTCTCTAACCCCTGACTTATCTTGGAAGGCCCTTTCTAACCCCTGACTAATCCTGGAAGGCCCTTTCTAACCTGTCTCTAACCCTGGAAGGCCCTTTCTAACCCCTCTCTAACCCTGGAAGGCCCTCTCTAACCCCTGACTAACCCTGGAAGGTCCTCTCTAATCCCTGACTAATCCTGGAAGGCCCTTTCTAACCTGTCTCTAACCCTGGAAGGCCCTTTCTAACCCCTCTCTAACCCTGGAAGGCCCTTTCTAACCCGTCTCTAACCCCTGACTAATCCTGGAAGACCCTCTCTAACCCCTGACTAGCCCTGGAAGGCCCTCTCTAACCCATTTCTAACCACTTACTAATCCTGGAAGGCCCTCTCTAACCCCTGACTAATACTGGAAGGCCCTCTCTAACCCCTGACTAACCCTGGAAGGCCCTCTCTAAACCCCTGACAAATCCTGGAAGGCCCTTTCTAACCCATCTCTAACCCCTGACTAATCCTGGAAGGTCCTCTCTAACCCCTGACTAATCCTGGAAGGCCCTTTCTAACCCATCTCTAACCCCTGACTAATCCTGGAAGACCATCTCTAACCCCTGACTAGCCCTGGAAGGCCCTCTCTAACCCTTCTCTAACCACTGACTAATCCTGGAAGGCCCTTTCTAACCCCTGACTAATCCTGGAAGGCCCTCTCTAACCCCTGACTAACCCTGGAAGGCTCTCTCTAACCCCTGACTTATCCAGGAAGGCCCTTCCTAACCCCTCTCTAACCCCTAACTAGCCATGGAAGGCCCTCTCTAACGCATCTCTAACCCCTGACCAAATCTGGAAGGCCCTCTCTAACCCCTGACTAATCCTGGAAGGCCCTCTCTAACCCCTGAATAATCCTGGAAGGCCCTCTCTAACCCCTGACTAATCCTGGAAGGCCCTTTATAACCTGTCTCTAACCCTGGAAGGCCCTCTCTAACCCTTGACTAACCCTGGAAGAACCTCTATAACCCCAGAAGGCCCACTATAACCCTGGAGGGACCTTATATAAACCCTGACAAACCCTGGAAGGCCCTCTCTAACTCTTGACTAACCCCAGAAGGCCCACTATAACCCTGGAAAGCCCTCTCTAACCCCTGACTTATCTTGGAAGGCCCTTTCTAACCCCTCTCTAACCCTGGAAGGCCGTTTCTAACCCCTGACTAACCCTGGATTGCCCTCTCTAACCCTGGAAGGCCCTCTCTAACCCCTGACTAACCCTTGAAGGCCCTCTATTACCCCTCTCTAACCCTGGAAGGCCCTCTCTAACCCCTGACTAACCCTGGATTGCCCTCTCTAACCCTGGAAGGCCCTCTCTAACCCCTGACTAATCCTGGAAGGCCCTTTCTAACCTGTGTCTAACCCTGGAAGGCCCTTTCTAACCCCTCTCTAACCCCGGAAGGCCCTCTCTAACCCCTGACTTACCCTGGAAGGTCCTCTCTAATCCCTGACTAATCCTGGAAGGCCCTTTCTAACCTGTCTCTAACCCTGGAAGGCCCTTTCTAACCCCTCTCTAACCCTGGAAGGCCCTTTCTAACCCATCTCTAACCCCTGACTAATCCTGGAAGACCCTCTCTAACCCCTGACTAGCCCTGGAAGGCCCTCTCTAACCCATTTCTAACCACTTACTAATCCTGGAAGGCCCTCTCTAACCCCTGACTAATCCTGGAAGGCCCTCTCTAACCCCTGACTAGCCCTGGAAGGCCCTCTCTAACCCTTCTCTAACCACCGACTAATACTGGAAGGCCCTTTCTAACCCCTGACTAATCCTGGAAGGCCCTCTCTAACCCCTGACTAACCTTGGAAGGCCCTCTCTAACCCCTGACTAATCCTGGAAGGCCCTTTCTAACCTGTCTCTAACCCTGGAAGGCCCTTTCTAACCCCTCTCTAACCCTGGAAGGCCCTCTCTAACCCCTGACTAACCCTGGAAGGTCCTCTCTAATCCCTGACTAATCCTGGAAGGCCCTTTCTAACCTGTCTCTAACCCTGGAAGGCCCTTTCTAACCCCTTTCTAACCCTGGAAGGCCCTTTCTAACCCGTCTCTAACCCCTGACTAATCCTGGAAGACCCTCTCTAACCCCTGACTAGCCCTGGAAGGCCCTCTCTAACCCATTTCTAACCACTTACTAATCCTGGAAGGCCCTCTCTAACCCCTGACTAATCCTGGAAGGCCCTCTCTAACCTGTCTCTAACCCTGGAAGGCCCTTTCTAACCCCTCTCTAACCCTGGAAGGCCCTTTCTAACCCGTCTCTAACCCCTGACTAATCCTGGAAGACCCTCTCTAACCCCTGACTAGCCCTGGAAGGCCCTCTCTAACCCATTTCTAACCACTTACTAATCCTGGAAGGCCCTCTCTAACCCCTGACTAACCCTGGAAGGTCCTCTCTAATCCCTGACTAATCCTGGAAGGCCCTTTCTAACCTGTCTCTAACCCTGGAAGGCCCTTTCTAACCCCTCTCTAACCCTGGAATGCCCTCTCTAACCCCTGACTAACCCTGGAAGGTCCTCTCTAATCCCTGACTAATCCTGGAAGGCCCTTTCTAACCTGTCTCTAACCCTGGAAGGCCCTTTCTAACCCCTCTCTAACCCTGGAAGGCCCTTTCTAACCCGTCTCGAACCCCTGACTAATCCTGGAAGACCCTCTCTAACCCCTGACTAGCCCTGGAAGGCCTTCTCTAACCCATTTCTAACCACTTACTAATCCTGGAAGGCCCTCTCTAACCCCTGACTAATCCTGGAAGGCCCTCTCTAACCCCTGACTAACCCTGGAAGGCCCTCTCTAAACCCCTGACAAATCCTGGAAGGCCCTTTCTAACCCATCTCTAACCCCTGACTAATCCTGGAAGGCCCTCTCTAACCCCTGACTAATCCTGGAAGGCCCTTTCTAACCCATCTCTAACCCCTGACTAATCCTGGAAGACCATCTCTAACCCCTGACTAGCCCTGGAAGGCCCTCTCTAACCCTTCTCTAACCACTGACTAATCCTGGAAGGCCCTTTCTAACCCCTGACCTATCCTGGAAGGCCCTCTCTAACCCCTGACTAACCCTGGAAGGCTCTCTCTAACCCCTGACTTATCCAGGAAGGCCCTTCCTAACCCCTCTCTAACCCCTAACTATTCATGGAAGGCCCTCTCTAACGCATCTCTAACCCCTGACTAATCCTGGAAGGCCCTCTCTAACCCCTGAATAATCCTGGAAGGCCCTCTCTAACCCCTGACAAATCCTGGAAGGGCCTTTATAACCTGTCTCTAACCCTGGAAGGCCCTCTCTAACCCCTGAAAAACCCTGGAAGGCCCTCTCTAACCCTTGACTAACCCTGGAAGAACCTCTATAACCCCAGAAGGCCCACTATAACCCTGGAGGGACCTTCTACAACCCCTGACAAACCCTGGAAGGCACTCTCTAATCCTTGACTAACCCCAGAAGGCCCACTATAACCCTGGAAAGCCCTCTCTAACCCCTGACTTATCTTGGAAGGCCCTTTCTAACCCCTCTCTAACCCTGGAAGGCCCTTTCTAACCCCTGACTAACCCTGGATTGCCCTCTCTAACCCTGGAAGGCCCTCTCTAACCCCTGACTAATCCTGGAAGGCCCTTTCTAACCTGTCTCTAACCCTGGAAGGCCCTTTCTAACCCCTCTCTAACCCTGGAAGGCCCTCTCTAACCCCTGACTAACCCTGGAAGGTTCTCTCTAATCCCTGACTAATCCTGGAAGGCCCTTTCTAACCTGTCTCTAACCCTGGAAGGCCCTTTCTAACCCCTCTCTAACCCTGGAAGGCCCTTTCTAACCCGTCTCTAACCCCTGACTAATCCTGGAAGACCCTCTCAAACCCCTGACTAGCCCTGGAAGGCCCTCTCTAACCCATTTCTAACCACTTACTAATCCTGGAAGGCCCTCTCTAACCCCTGACTAATCCTGGAAGGCCCTCTCTAACCCCTGACTAACCCTGGAAGGCCCTCTCTAAACCCCTGACAAATCCTGGAAGGCCCTTTCTAACCCATCTCTAACCCCTGACTAATCCTGGAAGGCCCTCTCTAACCCCTGACTAATCCTGGAAGGCCCTTTCTAACCCATCTCTAACCCCTGACTAATCCTGGAAGACCATCTCTAACCCCTGACTAGCCCTGGAAGGCCCTCTCTAACCCTTCTCTAACCACTGACTAATCCTGGAAGGCCCTTTCTAACCCCTGACTAATCCTGGAAGGCCCTCTCTAACCCCTGACTAACCCTGGAAGGCTCTCTCTAACCCCTGACTTATCCAGGAAGGCCCTTCCTAACCCCTCTCTAACCCCTAACTAGCCCTCTCTAACGCATCTCTAACCCCTGAACAAATCTGGAAGGCCCTCTCTAACCCCTGACTAATCCTGGAAGGCCCTCTCTAACCCCTGAATAATCCTGGAAGGCCCTCTCTAACCCTTGACTAATCCTGGAAGGCCCTTTATAACCTGTCTCTAACCCTGGAAGGCCCTCTCTAACCCTTGACTAACCCTGGAAGAACCTCTATAACCCCAGAAGGCCCACTATAACCCTGGAGGGACCTTCTATAACCCCTGACAAACCCTGGAAGGCCCTCTCTAACCCTTGACTAACCCCAGAAGGCCCACTATAACCCTGGAAAGCCCTCTCTAACCCCTGACTTATCTTGGAAGGCCCTTTCTAACCAATCTCTAACCCTGGAAGGCCCTTTCTAACCCCTGACTAACCCTGGATTGCCCTCTCTAACCCTGGAAGGCCCTCTCTAACCCCTGACTAACCCTGGAAGGCCCTCTATTACCCCTGACTAATCATGGAAGGCCCTTTCTAACCCCTGACTTATCTTGGAAGGCCCTTTCTAACCCCTCTCTAACCCTGGAAGGCCCTTTCTAACCCCTGACTAACCCTGGATTGCCCTCTCTAACCCTGGAAGGCCCTCTCTAACCCCTGACTAACCCTGGAAGGCCCTCTATTACCCCTCTCTAACCCTGGAAGGCCCTCTAACCCTGTAAGGCCCTCTCTAACCCCTGACTAACCATGGATTGCCCTCTCTAACCCTGGAAGGCCCTCTCTAACCCCTGACTAATCCTGGAAGGCCCTTTCTAACCTGTGTCTAACCCTGGAAGGCCCTTTCTAACCCCTCTCTAACCCCGGAAGGCCCTCTCTAACCCCTGACTAACCCTGGAAGGTCCTCTCTAATCCCTGACTAATCCTGGAAGGCCCTTTCTAACCCCTGACTAATCCTGGAAGGCCCTCTCTAACCCCTGACTAATCCTGGAAGGCCCTCTCTAACCCCTAACTAACCCAGGGAGGCCCTCTCTAAACCCCTGACAAATCCTGGAAGGCCCTTTCTAACCCATCTCTAACCCCTGACTAATCCTGGAAGGCCCTCTCTAACCCCTGACTAATCCTGGAAGGCCCTTTCTAACCCATCTCTAACCCCTGACTAATCCTGGAAGACCATCTCTAACCCCTGACTAGCCCTGGAAGGCCCTCTCTAACCCTTCTCTAACCACTGACTAATCCTGGAAGGCCCTTTCTAACCCCTGACTAATCCTGGAAGGCCCTCTCTAACCCCTGACTAACCCTGGAAGGCTCTCTCTAACCCCTGACTTATCCAGGAAGGCCCTTCCTAACCCCTCTCTAACCCCTAACTAGCCATGGAAGGCCCTCTCTAACGCATCTCTAACCCCTGACAAAATCTGGAAGGCCCTCTCTAACCCCTGACTAATCCTGGAAGGCCCTCTCTAACCCCTGAATAATCCTGGAAGGCCCTCTCTAACCCCTGACTAATCCTGGAAGGCCCTTTATAACCTGTCTCTAACCCTGGAAGGCCCTCTCTAACCCCTGAAAAACCCTGGAAGGCCCTCTCTAACCCTTGACTAACCCTGGAAGAACCTCTATAACCCCAGAAGGCCCACTATAACCCTGGAGGGACCTTCTACAACCCCTGACAAACCCTGGAAGGCCCTCTCTAATCCTTGACTAACCCCAGAAGGCCCACTATAACCCTGGAAAGCCCTCTCTAACCCCTGACTTATCTTGGAAGGCCCTTTCTAACCTCTCTCTAACCCTGGAAGAACCTTTCTAACCCCTGACTAACCCTGGATTGCCCTCTCTAACCCTGGAAGGCCCTCTCTAACCCCTGACTAATCCTGGAAGGCCCTTTCTAACCTGTCTCTAACCCTGGAAGGCCCTTTCTAACCCCTCTCTAACCCTGGAAGGCCCTCTCTAACCCCTGACTAACCCTGGAAGGTTCTCTCTAATCCCTGACTAATCCTGGAAGGCCCTTTCTAACCTGTCTCTAACCCTGGAAGGCCCTTTCTAACCCCTCTCTAACCCTGGAAGGCCCTTTCTAACCCGTCTCTAACCCCTGACTAATCCTGGAAGACCCTCTCTAACCCCTGACTAGCCCTGGAAGGCCCTCTCTAACCCATTTCTAACCACTTACTAATCCTGGAAGGCCCTCTCTAACCCCTGACTAATCCTGGAAGGCCCTCTCTAACCCCTGACTAACCCTGGAAGGCCCTCTCTAAACCCCTGACAAATCCTGGAAGGCCCTTTCTAACCCATCTCTAACCCCTGACTAATCCTGGAAGGCCCTCTCTAACCCCTGACTAACCCTGGAAGGCCCTCTCTAACCCCTGACTAATCCTGGAAGGCCCTTTCTAACCTGTCTCTAACCCTGGAAGGCCCTTTCTAACCCCTCTCTAACCCTGGAAGGCCCTCTCTAACCCCTGACTAACCCTGGAAGGTTCTCTCTAATCCCTGACTAATCCTGGAAGGCCCTTTCTAACCTGTCTCTAACCCTGGAAGGCCCTTTCTAACCCCTCTCTAACCCTGGAAGGCACTTTCTAACCCGTCTCTAACCCCTGACTAATCCTGGAAGACCCTCTCTAACCCCTGACTAGCCCTGGAAGGCCCTCTCTAATCCATTTCTAACCACTTACTAATCCTGGAAGGCCCTCTCTAACCCCTGACTAATCCTGGAAGGCCCTCTCTAACCCCTGACTAACCCTGGAAGGCCCTCTCTAAACCCCTGACAAATCCTGGAAGGCCCTTTCTAACCCATCTCTAACCCCTGACTAATCCTGGAAGGCCCTCTCTAACCCCTGACTAATCCTGGAAGGCCCTTTCTAACCCATCTCTAACCCCTGACTAATCCTGGAAGACCATCTCTAACCCCTGACTAGCCCTGGAAGGCCCTCTCTAACCCTTCTCTAACCACTGACTAATCCTGGAAGGCCCTTTCTAACCCCTGACTAATCCTGGAAGGCCCTCTCTAACCCCTGACTAACCCTGGAAGGCTCTCTCTAACCCCTGACTTATCCAGGAAGGCCCTTCCTAACCCCTCTCTAACCCCTAACTAGCCCTCTCTAACGCATCTCTAACCCCTGACCAAATCTGGAAGGCCCTCTCTAACCCCTGACTAATCCTGGAAGGCCCTCTCTAACCCCTGAATAATCCTGGAAGGCCCTCTCTAACCATTGACTAATCCTGGAAGGCCCTTTATAACCTGTCTCTAACCCTGGAAGGCCCTCTCTAACCCTTGACTAACCCTGGAAGAACCTCTATAACCCCAGAAGGCCCACTATAACCCTGGAGGGACCTTCTATAACCCCTGACAAACCCTGGAAGGCCCTCTCTAACCCTTGACTAACCCCAGAAGGCCCACTATAACCCTGGAAAGCCCTCTCTAACCCCTGACTTATCTTGGAAGGCCCTTTCTAACCAATCTCTAACCCTGGAAGGCCCTTTCTAACCCCTGACTAACCCTGGATTGCCCTCTCTAACCCTGGAAGGCCCTCTCTAACCCCTGACTAACCCTGGAAGGCCCTCTATTACCCCTGACTAATCATGGAAGGCCCTTTCTAACCCCTGACTTATCTTGGAAGGCCCTTTCTAACCCCTCTCTAACCCTGGAAGGCCCTTTCTAACCCCTGACTAACCCTGGATTGCCCTCTCTAACCCTGGAAGGCCCTCTCTAACCCCTGACTAACCCTGGAAGGCCCTCTATTACCCCTCACTAACCCTGGAAGGCCCTCTAACCCTGTAAGGCCCTCTCTAACCCCTGACTAACCATGGATTGCCCTCTCTAACCCTGGAAGGCCCTCTCTAACCCCTGACTAATCCTGGAAGGCCCTTTCTAACCTGTGTCTAACCCTGGAAGGCCCTTTCTAACCCCTCTCTAACCCCGGAAGGCCCTCTCTAACCCCTGACTAACCCTGGAAGGTCCTCTCTAATCCCTGACTAATCCTGGAAGGCCCTTTCTAACCCATCTCTAACCCCTGACTAATCCTGGAAGACCCTCTCTAACCCCTGACTAGCCCTGGAAGGCCCTCTCTAAACCATTTCTAACCACTTACTAATCCTGGAAGGCCCTCTCTAACCCCTGACTAATCCTGGAAGAACCTCTCTAACCCCTAACTAACCCTGGAAGGCCCTCTCTAAACCCCTGACAAATCCTGGAAGGCCCTTTCTAACCCATCTCTAACCCCTGACTAATCCTGGAAGGCCCTCTCTAACCCCTGACTAATCCTGGAAGGCCCTTTCTAACCCATCTCTAACCCCTGACTAATCCTGGAAGACCATCTCTAACCCCTGACTAGCCCTGGAAGGCCTTCTCTAACCCTTCTCTAACCACTGACTAATCCTGGAAGGCCCTTTCTAACCCCTGACTAATCCTGGAAGGCCCTCTCTAACCCCTGACTAACCCTGGAAGGCTCTCTCTAACCCCTGACTTATCCAGGAAGGCCCTTCCTAACCCCTCTCTAACCCCTAACTAGCCATGGAAGGCCCTCTCTAACGCATCTCTAACCCCTGACAAAATCTGGAAGGCCCTCTCTAACCCCTGACTAATCCTGGAAGGCCCTCTCTAACCCCTGAATAATCCTGGAAGGCCCTCTCTAACCCCTGACTAATCCTGGAAGGCCCTTTATAACCTGTCTCTAACCCTGGAAGGCCCTCTCTAACCCCTGAAAAACCCTGGAAGGCCCTCTCTAACCCTTGACTAACCCTGGAAGAACCTCTATAACCCCAGAAGGCCCACTATAACTCTGGAGGGACCTTCTACAACCCCTGACAAACCCTGGAAGGCCCTCTCTAATCCTTGACTAACCCCAGAAGGCCCACTATAACCCTGGAAAGCCCTCTCTAACCCCTGACTTATCTTGGAAGGCCCTTTCTAACCCCTCTCTAACCCTGGAAGGCCCTTTCTAACCCCTGACTAACCCTGGATTGCCCTCTCTAACCCTGGAAGGCCCTCTCTAACCTCTGACTAATCCTGGAAGGCCCTTTCTAACCTGTCTCTAACCCTGGAAGGCCCTTTCTAACCCCTCTCTAACCATGGAAGGCCCTCTCTAACCCCTGACTAACCCTGGAAGGTTCTCTCTAATCCCTGACTAATCCTGGAAGGCCCTTTCTAACCTGTCTCTAACCCTGGAAGGCCCTTTCTAACCCCTCTCTAACCCTGGAAGGCCCTTTCTAACCAGTCTCTAACCCCTGACTAATCCTGGAAGATCCTCTCTAACCCCTGACTAGCCCTGGAAGGCCCTCTCTAACCCATTTCTAACCACTTACTAATCCTGGAAGGCCCTCTCTAACCCCTGACTAATCCTGGAAGGCCCTCTCTAACCCCTGACTAACCCTGGAAGGCCCTCTCTAAACCCCTGACAAATCCTGGAAGGCCCTTTCTAACCCATCTCTAACCCCTGACTAATCCTGGAAGGCCCTCTCTAACCCCTGACTAATCCTGGAAGGCCCTTTCTAACCCATCTCTAACCCCTGACTAATCCTGGAAGACCATCTCTAACCCCTGACTAGCCCTGGAAGGCCCTCTCTAACCCTTCTCTAACCACTGACTAATCCTGGAAGGCCCTTTCTAACCCCTGACTAATCCTGGAAGGCCCTCTCTAACCCCTGACTAACCCTGGAAGGCTCTCTCTAACCCCTGACTTATCCAGGAAGGCCCTTCCTAACCCCTCTCTAACCCCTAACTAGCCCTCTCTAACGCATCTCTAACCCCTGACCAAATCTGGAAGGCCCTCTCTAACCCCTGACTAATCCTGGAAGGCCCTCTCTAACCCCTGAATAATCCTGGAAGGCCCTCTCTAACCCTTGACTAATCCTGGAAGGCCCTTTATAACCTGTCTCTAACCCTGGAAGGCCCTCTCTAACCCTTGACTAACCCTGGAAGAACCTCTATAACCCCAGAAGGCCCACTATAACCCTGGAGGGACCTTCTATAACCCCTGACAAACCCTGGAAGGCCCTCTCTAACCCTTGACTAACCCCAGAAGGCCCACTATAACCCTGGAAAGCCATCTCTAACCCCTGACTTATCTTGGAAGGCCCTTTCTAACCAATCTCTAACCCTGGAAGGCCCTTTCTAACCCCTGACTAACCCTGGATTGCCCTCTCTAACCCTGGAAGGCCCTCTCTAACCCCTGACTAACCCTGGAAGGCCCTCTATTACCCCTGACTAATCATGGAAGGCCCTTTCTAACCCCTGACTTATCTTGGAAGGCCCTTTCTAACCCCTCTCTAACCCTGGAAGGCCCTTTCTAACCCCTGACTAACCCTGGATTGCCCTCTCTAACCCTGGAAGGCCCTCTCTAACCCCTGACTAACCCTGGAAGGCCCTCTATTACCCCTCTCTAACCCTGGAAGGCCCTCTAACCCTGTAAGGCCCTCTCTAACCCCTGACTAACCATGGATTGCCCTCTCTAACCCTGGAAGGCCCTCTCTAACCCCTGACTAATCCTGGAAGGCCCTTTCTAACCTGTGTCTAACCCTGGAAGGCCCTTTCTAACCCCTCTCTAACCCCGGAAGGCCCTCTCTAACCCCTGACTAACCCTGGAAGGTCCTCTCTAATCCCTGACTAATCCTGGAAGGCCCTTTCTAACCTGTCTCTAACCCTGGAAGGCCCTTTCTAACCCCTCTCTAACCCTGGAAGGCCCTTTCTAACCCATCTCTAACCCCTGACTAATCCTGGAAGACCCTCTCTAACCCCTGACTAGCCCTGGAAGGCCCTCTCTAACCCATTTCTAACCACTTACTAATCCTGGAAGGCCCTCTCTAACCCCTGACTAATCCTGGAAGGCCCTCTCTAACCCCTAACTAACCCTGGAAGGCCCTCTCTAAACCCCTGACAAATCCTGGAAGGCCCTTTCTAACCCATCTCTAACCCCTGACTAATCCTGGAAGGCCCTCTCTAACCCCTGACTAATCCTGGAAGGCCCTTTCTAACCCATCTCTAACCCCTGACTAATCCTGGAAGACCATCTCTAACCCCTGACTAGCCCTGGAAGGCCCTCTCTAACCCTTCTCTAACCACCGACTAATCCTGGAAGGCCCTTTCTAACCCCTGACTAATCCTGGAAGGCCCTCTCTAACCCCTGACTAACCTTGGAAGGCCCTCTCTAACCCCTGACTTATCCAGGAAGGCCCTTCCTAACCCCTCTCTAACCGCTAACTAGCCATGGAAGGCCCTCTCTAACGCATCTCTAACCCCTGACAAAATCTGGAAGGCCCTCTCTAACCCCTGACTAATCCTAGAAGGCCCTCTCTAACCCCTGAAAAACCCTGGAAGGCCCTCTCTAACCCTTGACTAACCCTGGAAGAACCTCTATAACCCCAGAAGGCCCACTATAACCCTGGAGGGACCTTCTATAACCCCTGACAAACCCTGGAAGGCCCTCTCTAACCCTTGACTAACCCCAGAAGGCCCACCATAACCCTGGAAAGCCCTCTCTAACCCCTGACTTATCTTGGAAGGCCCTTTCTAACCCCTCTCTAACCCTGGAAGGCCCTTTCTAACCCCTGACTAACCCTGGATTGCCCTCTCTAACCCTGGAAGGCCCTCTCTAACCCCTGACTAACCCTGGAAGGCCCTCTCATACCCCTCTCTAACCCTGGAAGGCCCTCTAACCCTGGAAGGCCCTCTCTAACCCCTGACTAACCCTGGAAGACCCTCTCTTACCGCTGCTTAATCCTGGAAGGCCCTCTCTAACCCCTCTATAACCCTTGACTAACCCTGCAAGGCCCTCTCTAACCCTGGAAGGTCCTCTCTAACCCTTGAAGGCCCTCGCTGATCCCTAACTAACCCTGGAAGGCCCTTTCTAATCCTGGAAGGCCCTCTCTAGAGGAGGTAAGGGGGCTATAATTTTTCAGGTCAGTTTAGTAGAAAATCCCAGAGGCTTCTGATTTCATTTTTTCTGATCTTACCCTGTTCCATGGGTAAATATCTCTTAGATTCCACCCCAGTGTGTGTGTGTGCATGTGTGTGTGCCATGGGTAAATAACCTTCCTCTCCCTGGGGATATTTCTGTCCTGACCTGAACTGATTCAAGCAAAAACCTACTCTTCTCTTCCTCTTTTTCCAGTCTAAATAAATGGGGCTACTGCCATCTAGTGGTGATACTGCTCAGGTACCAGGCTGAAGATATGGGTCTACTGTCACAATGCTGAAGATATGGGGCTACTGTCACCAGGCTGAAGATATGGGGCTACTGTCACCAGGCTGAAGATATGGGGCTACTGTCACCAGGCTGAAGCTATGGGGCTACTGTCACCAGGCTGAATGTATGGGACTACTGCCACCTAGTGGTGATACTGCTCAGGTACCAGGCTGAAGATATGGGGCTACTGTCACCAGGCTGAAGATATGGGACTACTGTCACCAGGCTGAAGATATGGGGCTACTGTCACCAGGCTGAAGATATGGGGCTACTGTCACCTAGTGGTGATACTGCTCAGGTACCAGGCTGAAGATATGGGGCTACTGTCACCTAGTGGTGATACTGCTCATGTACCAGGCTGAAGATATGGGGCTACTGTCACCTAGTGGTGATACTGCTCAGGTACCAGGCTGAAGTTATGGGGCTACTGTCACCAGGCTGAAGATATGGGGCTACTGTCACCAGGCTGAAGATATGGGACTACTGTCACCAGGCTGAAGATATGGGGCTACTGTCACCAGGCTGAAGCTATGGGGCTACTGTCACCAGGCTGAAGATATGGGGCTACTGTCACCAGGCTGAAGATATGGGACTACTGCCACCTAGTGGTGATACTGCTCATGTACCAGGCTGAAGATATGGGACTACTGCCACCTAGTGGTGATACTGCTCAGCTCACCCAGAAAACTCCTGTACTTGTTCAAAAACAAATGCTTGGTTCCGTTTTCCATTGCATAATGTTTGGCTACATTTTGCTGGAATTAATATGATCCTGTTGATAATATGAAATGTCGCGTTTGTATCATATGGTCACACCAAAACATATCATCCACACACATCCATCAAGGTCTGAGTTCAGATTCATAAATCCGTACATTGTTGTCGTTAGGTAGAAGGTATGAATCCATACGTTGTTGTCGTTAGGTAGAAGGTATGAATCCGTACGTTGTTGTCGTTAGGTAGAAGGTATGAATCCATACGTTGTTGTCGTTAGGTAGAAGGTATGAATCCGTACGTTGTTGTCGTTAGGTAGAAGGTATGAATCCATACGTTGTTATCGTTAGGTAGAAGGTATGAATCTGTACGTTGTTGTCGTTAGGTAGAAGGTATGAATCCATACGTTGTTGTCATTTCGTAGAAGGTATGAATCCGTACGGTGTTGTCGTTAGGTAGAAGGTATGAATCCGTACGTTGTTGTCGTTTCTTTAGAAGGTATGAATCTGTATATTGTCATTAGCTAAAAGGTATGAATCCATACGTTGTTATCGTTAGGTAGAAGGTATGAATCCGTACGTTGTTGTCGTTAGGTAGAAGGTATGAATCCGTACGTTGTTGTGGTTAGGTAGAAGGTATGAATCCGTACGTTGTTGTGGTTAGGTAGAAGGTATGAATCCGTACGTTGTTGTCGTTAGGTAGAAGGTATGAATCGGTACGTTGCTGTCGTTGGGTAGAACATATGAATCGGTACGTTGTTGTCGTTACCTAGAAGATATGAATCTGTACGTTGTTGTCATTTCGTAGAAGGTATGAATCCGTACATTGTTTGTCGTTAGGTAGAGGGTATGCAGGCATTGAGAGGTATTACCCAGCCAAGTGTCTTTGTGTCCAATCTTAGCAAGCACATACTATATAAAAAGGGATAATTGATGACTGAATGGCTTGGCAGGAAAATGTTTTGTTTCATAACAATGTACAGTTGTTCTTCCTTTAATAAATCCTGTTGCGACTCTAGGGGCAGTATTTTCATTTTTGGAAAAAAAACATTCCCGTTTTAAACGGGATATTTTGTGAGGACAAGATGCTAGAATATGCATATAATTGACAGCTTTGCATAGAAACACTCTAATGTTTCCAAAACTGTAAAGATATGGTCTGTGAGTATAACAGAACTGATGTTGCAGGCGAAAGCCTGAGAAAAATCCAATCCGGAAGTGCCCCATATTTTGAAAGCGCTGCGTTCCAATGATTCCCTATTGAGCTGTGAATGCCCTATCAACCAGCGTATGCTTTCTACGTATTCCCCAAGGTGTCTACAGCATTGTGACGTAGTTTTACGCATTTATGTTGAAGAATAGCCGTAGGCGGCTACATTGCGTAAGTGGTCACCTTATAGCTCCCAGAGAGATTCTCGGGTAAAATACAGAGGTAGCCATTACTTCAATCGGTCCTACTGAAAAACGAATTGTTCCAACAGATATATTATCGAATTGATATTAGAAAAACACCTTGAGGTTTGATTATAAACAATGTTTGCCATGTTTCTGTCAATATTATGGGGCTAATTTGGAATATTTTTTGCAGTTTTCGTGACTGCAATTTCCTTGCGATTTCTCAGCCAAACGTGAAAAACAAACGGAGCTATTTCGCCTACAAAAATAATATTTTGGGAAAAAATTAACTTTGGCTATCTACCTGGGAGTCTCGTGAGTGAAAACATCCGAAGTTCATCACAGGTAAACAATTTAATTGTATTGCTTTTCTGATTTGTGACAAGGTTGCCTGCTGCTAGCAAGGCATAATGCTATGCTAGGCTATCGATTAACTTACACAAATGCTTGTCTAGCTTTGGCTGTAAAGCATATTTTGAAAATCTGAGATGACAGGGTGATTAACAAAAGGCTAAGCTGTGTCCCAATATATTTCACTTGTGATTTTCATGAATAGGAAGATTTTCTAGGAAGATTTATGTCCGTTGCATTATGCTAATTAGTGTCAGGCGATGATTACGCTCCCTGACCCGGGATGGGGAGTCACAAGAATTAAAAGTTGAGAAACACCAAAGCACAGCTTGCGCGGTGGCGTAGAATTCTATGGCACGTGTCAGCCATTGTTGCCAGAATGACGCAATTTACCACTATCTACCATCTTCTACCACAAACGTTCAGAGCACAAGCTCAAAGCTTTTACAAGGACGAACCAGTGTCCATGTTCTCTCTAGTCCCAGCTCTGACACTGAGTAGGGGGGAGACATGTTCTCTCTAGTCCCAGCTCTGACACTGAGTCAGGGAGACATGTTCTCTCTAGTCCCAGCTCTGACACTGAGTCAGGGAGACATGTTCTCTCTAGTCCCAGCTTTGAACGGGGAACGTAAAGACTTTTAGGATGAAACCAGAGTCTCAGACATTTTTAAAGGCTTGATATCAGCTTTAAGTTCAACACCAGGCCTGTCTGGGTGAATTATAAATAAGACAATGACCTGTCTTCCCTTTTAATGATGATGAGGATGGTGAAGGAAAGACAGTTCAAGTTACTTAATTATAATAATAATAATTCTCCTTTAGAAGTTGTACAATTCATTATTATTAGCAGCACCCACCTGTAGCACGCGCTCCAGCAGGTCTCTCTGGTCACCCCCAAAACCAATTCTTTCTTTGGCCGCATCTCCTTCCAGTTCTCTGCTGCCAATGACTGGAACGAACTACAAAAATCTCTGAAACTGGAAACACATCTCCCTCACTAGCTTTAAGCACCAACTGTCAGAGCAGCTCACAGATTACTGCACCTGTACATAGCCCATCTATAATTTAGCCCAAACAACTACCTCTTCCCCTACTGTATTTATTTATTTATTTAGCTCCTTTGCACACCATTATTTTTATTTCTACTTTGCACATTCTTCCATTGCAAAACTACCATTCCAGTGTTTTACTTGCTATATTGTATTTACTTCGCCACCATGGCCTTTTTTTTGCCTTTACCTCCCTTATCTCACCTCATTTGCTCACATCGTATATAGACTTGTTTCTACTGTATTATTGACTGCATGTTTGTTTTACTCCATGTGTAACTCTGTGTTGTTGTTTGTGTCGCACTGCTTTGCTTTATCTTGGCCAGGTCGCAGTTGTAAATGAGAACTTGTTCTCAACTTGCCTACCTGGTTAAATAAAGGGAAGTTGTTCTCAACTGGCCTACCTGGTTAAATAAAGGTGAAATAGAAAATAAATAAATATGGGACATGACTGATATACCTGGTAAACTTCAGCGCAGTAAAATCTAAATCCTCTTTTATGAATTGTTGAATTTCTCAGATCTGCAAGTAAACAGTTGTGGAATTATTTAGTATTTATATATACATTATTTAATGAAACACAAACAAAACTAATAATGACAGGAAGAAAACATCAAGTTTGAAGCCTCTGAAGACTGTTGTCTTTTAACGGTGTTGGGTTTATACTTGAATAAAACACTATCTTCCCACACTCTCAACAACAAGTAGCTCATTTATACAGGGCCTCACTATTACTGATACAGACTGGAGATGGTATGGAGAATGAGAGGGAAAAAGGGGGGAGAGGAGAGAGATGGATATGAGCGAGAGAGAGAAAGAAAGAGGAGAGAGAGACATAGGAAGAGAGAGAGACCTTTAGACCTGGGCCCTGGCAGTAAACCCCAAAAATACTGAAATAATGATTTTCCAGAGAAGATTAGACCAAAGTTCTCAATTGGTACAAAATATATAGAGTACTGCACACACTACAATTACTGAGGTTTAAAAATAAGCTCAAATGGACACCTTAATGATGCAGTGAATGAGCTGAGAGAGAAAGCAAGCAGGGCATTCTACGCCATTAAAAAACAAATTCAAATTGAAATGCCTTACAATTTGGCTAAAACGAATTGAATGTGTCATTGAACCAATTGCACTTCATGGCAGCGAGGTGTGGGGTCCACTTACAAAACAAGATTTCATCAAATGGGACAAACACCCCATTGAAACCCTGCATGCAGAGTTCTGTAAGAGTCTCCTACATGTCCAGAGGAAAACTACAAACAATGCATGCAGGGCAGAATTAGGCCAATATCCACTAATAATAAAAACTAAAAAAAGAGCCATTCAGTTTAGGAAACATCTCAAATACAGAGACCCCCTCTCAAATCATTACCAAGCCCTGCAATGCCAAGAGCTGAGCAAAGAAAAGAGTCCCCTCATCCAGCTGGTCCTGGGGCTGAGTTCACAAACCTGTTCTACTAACACACTGAAGCCTCAGGATCAACGTACAGGCTCAGTGAGCACAGCGTTGCCATTGAGAAGGGTAGACACAGGAAAACATGGCTCCCTGTAGAGGAAAGGCTGTGCAACCACTGCACAACAGCAGAACCTGAGACAGAGGTGAATTTCCTGACAAAATGTCAAAAATACAAAACAATTGGAGTGTCATTTCCCCAAATTTGAAACACTTACTCAAGATTTCAAAGACCTCGCTGATGAGAAAAGGCTACCCGTCCTGTTGGGGGAGGACGCAGAGAGCTGTGGGTTGGCAGCGCACTACATTGCTGCCTGCATTAGATGAGGGACAGTGTCTGACAGACCAATCAACCTGCACATGTCCTCCATGCTTATTGTTATTGTTGAATGTATGGTTATTTTGACCCTGGTTATTGGTTATTGTTGTTACTGTTGTCCCGTTGACAATATTGATTCTTATTATCTTAATATTGTAAATCTCCAAAATAAGCTTTGGCAATATGTACATTGTTACGTCATGCCAATAAAGCACATTGAATTGAGAGACAGAGAGATAAAGACCAGAGAGTGGGAGAGAACGACAGAGAGAGAAAGAACAGGTGAGCAGATGAGCTCCTGCATTTTTCAGCATGTTTTTACAAAAAGATAGATTTAGAGTTAGATAAACTTTGATTTTTCAGCAAGGACATGTACAGGATACTACCCTCTACAACATAACCTTCATTATGTCACCAGGACATGTTCAGGATACTACCCTCCACAACACTATGTCACCATGACATATACAGGATACTACCCTCCACAACACTATGTCACCAGGACATATACAAGATACTACCCTACACAACACTATGTCACCAGGACATATACAGGATACTACCCTCTACAACATAACCTTCACTATGTCACCAGGTCATAAACAGGATACTACCATCTACAACACTATGTCACCAGGACATATACAAGATACTACCCTTTACAACATAACCTTCACTATGTCACCAATACATATACAGGATACTACCATCTACAACACTATGTCACCAGGACATATACAATATACTACCCTCCACAACACTATGTCACCAGGACATATACAAGATACTACCATACACAACATAACCTTCACTATGTCACCAGGTCATAAACAGGATACTACACTCCACAACACTATGTCACCAGGACATATACAAGATACTACTCTCCACAACACTATGTCACCAGGACATATACAGGATACTACCCTCTACAACATAACCTTCACTATGTCACCAGGACATATACAGGATACTACCCTACACAACACTATGTCACCAGGACATATACAGGATACTACCCTCCACAACATAACCTTCACTATGTCACCAGGACATATACATGATACTACACTCCACAACACTATGTCACCAGGACATATACAAGATACTACCCTCCACAACATAACCTTCACTATGTCACCAGGAAATATACAGGATACTACCCTCCACAACATAACCTTCACTATGTCACCAGGACATATACAGGATACTACCCTCCACAACACTATCTCACCAGGACATAAACAGGATACTACCCTCCAATATGTCACCAGGACATATACAGGATTCTACCCTCCACAACACTATGTCACCAGGACATATACAAGATACTACCCTCCACAACATAACCTTCACTATGTCACCAGGACATATACAGGATACTACCCTCCACAACATAACCTTCACTATGTCATCCGGACATATACAGGATACTACCCTCTACAACATAACCTTCACTATGTCACCAGTACATATACAGGATGCTACCCTCCACAACATAACCTTCACTATGTCACCAGGACATATACAGGATACTACCCTCCACAACACAACCTTCACTATGTCACCAGGACATATACAGGATACTGCCCTCCACACCATGACCTTCACTATGTCACCAGGACAAATACAGGATTTTACCCTACACAAGACTATGTCACCAGGACATATACAGGATACTACCCTCTACAACATAACCTTCACTATGTCACCAGGTCATATACAGGATAATACCCTCCACAACATAACCTTCACTATGTCACCAGGACATATACAGGATACTACCCTCTACAACATAACCTTCACAATGTCACCAGGACATTTACAGGAAACTACCCTCTACAACATAACCTTCACTATGTCACCAGGATATATACAGGGTACTACCCTCCACAACACTATGTCACCAGGACATATACAGGATACTACCCTCCACAACATAACCTTCACTATGTCACCAGGACATATACATGATACTACCCTCCACAACATAGCCTTCTCTATGTCACCAGGACATATACAGGATACTACCCTCCACAACACTATGTCACCAGGACATAAACAGGATACTACCCTCCAATATGTCACCAGGACATATACAGGATACTACCCTGCACAACACTATGTCACCAGGATATATACAGGATACTACCCTCTACAACACTATGTCACCAGGACATATACAGGATACTACCCTCTACAACACTATGTCACCAGGACATATACAGGATATTACCCTACACAACACTATGTCACCAGGACATAAACAGGATGCTACCATCCACAACATAACCTTCACAATGTCACCAGGACATATACAGGATACTACCCTTTACAACACTATGTCACCAGGACTTAACAGGATACTACCCTCTACAACACTATGTCACCAGGACATATACAGGATATTACCCTACACAACACTATGTCACCAGGACATAAACAGGATGCTACCCTCCACAACATAACCTTCACTATGTCACCAGGACATAAACAGGATGCTACCCTCCAGAACATAACCTTCACTATGTCACCAGGACATATACAGGATACTACCCTCCACAACATAACCTTCACTATGTCACCAGGACATATACAGGATGCTACCCTCCACAACATAACATTCACTATGTTACCAGGACATATACAGGATACTACCCTCTACAACACTATGTCACCAGGACATATACAGGATACTACCCTCCACAACACAACCTTCAGTATGTCACCAGGTCATATACAGGATTTTACCCTACACAACACTATGTCACCAGGACATATACAGGATACTACACTCTACAACACTATGTCACCAGGACATATACAGGATACTACCCTCCACAACATAACCTTCACTATGCCACCAGGACATATACAGGATTTTACCCTACACAACACTATGTCACCAGGACATGTACAGGATACTACACTCTACAACACTATGTCACCAGGACATATACAGGATACTACCCTCCACAACATAACCTTCACAATGTCACCAGGACATTTACAGGATACTACCCTCTACAACATAACCTTCACTATGTCATCAGGACATATACAGGATAATACCCTCCACAACATAACCTTCACTATGTCACCAGGACATATATAGGATACTACCCTCTACAACATAACCTTCACAATGTCACCAGGACATATAGAGGATAATACCCTCCACAACACTATGTCACCAGGACATATACAGGATACTACCCTCCACAACATAACCTTCACTATGCCACCAGGACATATACAGGATTTTACCCTACACAACACTATGTCACCAGGACATGTACAGGATACTACACTCTACAACACTATGTCACCAGGACATATACAGGATACTACCCTCCACAACATAACCTTCACAATGTCACCAGGACATTTACAGGATACTACCCTCTACAACATAACCTTCACTATGTCATCAGGACATATACAGGATAATACCCTCCACAACATAACCTTCACTATGTCACCAGGACATATATAGGATACTACCCTCTACAACATAACCTTCACAATGTCACCAGGACATATAGAGGATAATACCCTCCACAACACTATGTCACCAGGACATATACAGGATACTACCCTCCACAACACCATGTCACCAGGGCATATACAGGATACTACCCTCCACAACAGAACCTTCAGTATGTCACCAGGACATATACAGGATAATACCCTCCACAACACTATGTCACCAGGACATAAACAGGATACTACCCTCCACTATGTCACCCGGACATATACAGGATACTACCCTCCACAACACTATGTCACCAGGATATATACAGGATACTACCCTCTACAACATAACGTTCACTATGTCACCAGGACATATACAGGATACTACCCTCTACAACACTATGTCACCAGGACATATACAGGATACTACCCTCTACAACACTATGTCACCAGGACATATTCAGGATATTACCCTACACAACACTATGTTACCAGGACATATACAGGATACTACCCTCCACAACACTATGTCACCAGGACATATACAGGATACTACCATCCACAACACTATGTCACCAGGACATATACAGGATACTACCCTCTACAACACTATGTCACCAGGACATATACAGGATACTACCCTCCACAACACTATGTCACCAGGATATATACAGGATACTACCCTCCACAACACTATGTCACCAGGACATATACAGGATACTACCCTCCACAACACTATGTCACCAGGACATATACAGGATCCTACACTCTACAACACTCTGTCACCAGGACATATACAGGATACTACCCTCTACAACATAACCTTCACTATGTCACCAGGACCTATACAGGATACTACCCTCTACAACACTATGTCACCAGGACATATACAGGATCCTATACTCTACAACACTATGTCACCAGGACCTATACAGGATACTACCCTCTACAACACTATGTCACCAGGACATATACAGGATCCTACCCTCTACAACATAACCTTCACTATGTCACCAGGACATATACAGGATACTACCCTCTACAACACTATGTCACCAGGACATATACAGGATCCTACACTCTACAACACTATGTCACCAGGACCTATACAGGATACTACCCTCTACAACATAACCTTCACTATGTCACCAGGACCTATACAGGATACTACCATCCACAACACTATGTCACCAGGACCTATACAGGATACTACCCTCTACAACATAACCTTCACTATGTCACCAGGACATATACAGGATACTACCCTCCACAACACTATGTCACCAGGACCTATACAGGATACTACCATCCACAACATAACCTTCACTATGTCACCAGGACATATACAGGATACTACCCTCTACAACATAACCTTCACTATGTCACCAGGACATATACAG
The DNA here is from genome assembly GCF_057628025.1 of Oncorhynchus mykiss. Classification (NCBI taxonomy): domain Eukaryota; kingdom Metazoa; phylum Chordata; class Actinopteri; order Salmoniformes; family Salmonidae; genus Oncorhynchus; species Oncorhynchus mykiss. The sequence goes on along the minus strand of NC_143041.1, from coordinate 49,654,867 downwards.
GATACTACCCTCTACAACACTATGTCACCAGGACATATACAGGATCCTATACTCTACAACACTATGTCACCAGGACCTAAACAGGATACTACCCTCCACAACACTATGTCACCAGGACATAAACAGGATACTACCATCCACAACACTATGTCACCAGGACATAAACAGGATACTACCATCCATAACCTTCACTCCAAATCAAAACTCATAACCTACAACCTGATTTTGGACAAAATGTACCTGTAAGGATTCCTACTACCAAAGACTCTTATTTCCAAATGATCTGGCAAACAAACAACAGAAAGCTGAAAACACCATCCAACCTGGACTACGAAGAAAAAATACATTACAAAGATATATTTTACTATCTATTTTACTTTATAAGGAGTGAATGCTATATTAAGGCTACCAAGCTAGCTAGGACAGAACAGTTCTGACTGCAACTTTAATTAGCACTGAGGTGTGAAGTGAGAGGTGTCAAAGCCCTTGAGCCCAACAATGTCAGGAGAGTTTCACAGCCTACCTCACCCAAATGTAAAGCCCTTTGAAGCCCCCCCCCCCCCCCCCCCCCCTATACACAGACCACAGATTCCACTCCTTATGGACTCAAACGGGAAATATGTCAAACAAAATAAGTAAACTTATTTCCCAAACACAGTGTCTAAACTCTGGTGTCCAAACACCCAGCGTGCCCTAGACCTTCTGTCTGAGGACCAACTAGGGTCACCTAGCCACATTAATACACACAGGCACAAATGACCTGAGAACACAGCAGGAAAGGGTGGCCACAATACTCAAGGGAGTGATTGACCCTACAGGATCAACTGCAGCCCCAACACCTCACACTTGAGCAACAGATCAACAGACACCCCCCCCGGACCTACACATAGAGGACCCACAACAAGAGGATCTACATCCGGACCATAACACCCCCAGCCAGATCCACTAGGGTCGCCTAGTGGTTAGAGCGTTGGACTAGTAACCGGAAGGTTGCAAGTTCAAACCCCCGAGCTGACATGGTACAAATCTGTAGTTCTGCCCCTGAACAGGCAGTTAACCCACTGTTCCTAGGCTGTTATTGAAAATAAGAATTTGTTCTTAACTGACTTGCCTAGTTAAATAAAGGTAAAAAAGAATCATAAAATAATTATTTTAACAAAAATGTTTATTTTTAATTTACAATCTGTAGAAGCTATGAGAATAGGAAGGTTCAATTATTTTGTGACGCATCACAGCACAGTTGAAAAATATATGGCAAGTAGAAATCCGAAATGGATGAGGTTGAGAGACAGATGGGAGGGGTTGAGTGGAGCTGAAGGGAGGGACTAACAACAAGATAAACAATGTAGGGCATAAGGGATCTGTAGAATGTATATAGGTTCAGAACTTGTTCTCAACTAGCCTACCTGGTTAAATAAAGGTGAAATAAATAAAATGCTCACTGGTAGAGACACAGGCCCTCTACAAAACACCTCTAATGATCACATGGTAGAGACACAGGCCCTCTACACAGCACCTCTAATGATCACCTGGTAGAGACACAGGCCCTCTACACAGCACCTCTAATGATCACATGGTAGAGACACAGGCCCTCTACACAGCACCTCTAATGATCACCTGGTAGAGACACAGGCCCTCTACACAGCACCTCTAATGATCACCTGGTAGAGACACAGGCCCTCTACACAGCCCCTCTAATGATCACCTGGTAGAGACACAGGCCCTCTACACAGCACCTCTAATGATCACCTGGTAGAGACACAGGCCCTCTACACAGCACCTCTAATGATCAAAGACAGGATTCTCTGTTATTCAAGTTCACCTCGTTATCCCATTCATCTCCAATAATCTAACAGTATAGAGTTAATCTGTTCTGCAGCTAGACAGACGGAGCTCCTTCTCTCTGTTACAGGCCAGTTATTAGGCAGGCCAGTTATTAGGCAGGCCAGACATTAGGCAGGCCAGACATTAGACAGCGCTATGTACTACTCCGTTCATAGAACAGCACAAATTGTCTCAAACCAGAATAGAAAGAGAAGTGGGAGGCCCCGGTTTTCTAGTTTGAGAAACCGACTCCTCACAAGTCCTCTACTGGCGTCTTTGTTAAATAGTACCCGCACGGCAACCTGGGGGGAGGGGGGGGGGGGGGCAGATGTGACAATATGTGCATTGAAGTACAGATTGAACTTGTATTTATAATATAATTTTACATAATATTATATAATATTATAATTATTTTGCATGTATTATGTATTTATAACACCTGGATAATGAACTTCTTCATATGAAGTGTTTCACATTCTCCACTGGTTGAAATGAAATATCTCATTGAAATACTATCCTGTGTCCTCAGATTAATGCAGATGAAGAGAGTTCGATATGCATAGGTCTTGTTTCTGTATATATTAACTACAAACCAGCCTTTACTTAAATCATGTTTCTAGGCTATTGCATAGTTACAATATGTAATCATTGATGTCCCAGGAGCAGGAGTGGTAAACACTGTTGAAGTGTAATATTGTAATACATGCATGCAGACACAGCATCATTCAAATACTAGAGTTTGATATGACTGAAAAATAAGGTATCAGAGATTCACACCTGAATTCACCTTTATTTGCCAAGGAAGAGTACATGATCAGTGAATATATTCAATGTACAGGCTACACTGTGGGGATCTCATGCATGGTGATAACTACTCACGCGTGGTGATAACTACTCACGCGTGGTGATAACTACTCACGCGTGGTGATAACTACTCACGCGTGGTGATAACTACTCACGCGTGGTGATAACTACATGTGTATATAGGACTTGTATCCTTGGCAAAAAAAAGTTATTACATTCTACTAAATGTATTATATTCTACTCTATCCATAGGCTTCATTAAGGCCATTCAGACTTGAGGTTGATACAACAACTACGACAGCTGAGGTTCATAGATTGGTATGAATATTAGTTCAGAACGTTTTAGGGTCCATACACAGATTGGCTGCATACTGTAGCTAGCTACACATCCATAGGCGTACAGTTATTTTTCTCCTCCACTACACAATAAGCAAGTAAATAGTTAGATAGCTATGCTACTTCAGCTGCATTGCAAGGCAAGCTTACACAATTGTACATTCAGTTTGAAGTAAATGCTTTAGCTAGCTAGATTCCTTACATCCACTGTTTCACAAAACGATAGCCTGGTTTGCTGGTTCTCAGGAGTCCCTAAAACATTAAACATGACTTATAAATTCATTCTCCGGTCATCCTAGCTTGCCAGCTAACTTAATAAATGCTCATTTTCATAAATTAACTTTATGACAAAAAAATATGCACTAACATTTGTCTCTACATTAACTAAAATATTCCTCACAATTGTAAATGTTTTGCTTGACCCGTTATGACATAACCACTTATATGAGGTTCCACCATAATGTTTTGATTGACCCGTTATGACATAACTACTTATATGAGGTTCCACCGTAATGTTTTGACAGCCATCTTCACCCAGGGACGGGCGGCTCGCGTCAAAATTCTTCATTGGAACCACACGATATGATTGGTCAAATAAAAACCTTGGGACCCAAATGCATAATGAGTGATCTAACTCCCCCTAGACTGGTTTGCTGGTTTTCTCAGGAGTCCCTAAAACATTAAACAACACAAATTACAAATGCATTCTCCTAACACTAGGTAGTTGGCTAATGTCAGATAACTTGCTAAATAGCGATTTTCGTAAATTAACTTTTTGACAAAAAAAATATGCACAAATGTTTGTCTCTACATTAACTAACAAATTCCTCTCAATTGTACATATTTTTCTTGACTCATTATGAGGTTATAACAACTAACATCTGGTTCCACTGTAATGTTTTGACATCTGGTTTTGACATTGGTTCCACTGTAATATTTTGACATCTGGTTTTGACATCTGGTTCCACTGTAATGTTTTGACAGCCATCTTGTTGAAAAACCTCACAAGACAAGGGTGGCTCTCGTCAAAACTCATCATTGGAACCACTCGATATGATTGGTCATATAAAAACCTTGGGACCCAAATGCATAATGAGTGCTCTAACCGTGACGCTGGGTACCTCTAGCTCCCCCTTGTGGTGGTCTGGAGCATGAAGCCATGACGATGGGTGCCTCTAAGTCTCACTTTTAAAGGAGGAGCCACTGTATGTGGGCATACTATAGGCTATACGTACGGCGGTTGTTCTGCAGTGATGTCTAAACTGCTTTGAATGAATCAGCACCTTGGAGAGAGCTGTCCGTTTCACCACCATAGACAGTAGGCTACATGGCTGTTTACTCTGTCTGCTGCGTTGCTACGTTGTATTTGTCTCTTTTTTCCTCAAGTGTTCCGGTACCTCAGAGCCCCCTGGATAACCCCCCCCCCCCCCTCTTGTGCTCACTATGTGTTCCCGGGATCTCCCGATTTACAAATTAAGCACGGAGTATAAATCTTGTTAGGGACAGGGTCTCGTATCCTGAATTTCCGCCTGACTGACGTGCCCAAAGTGAACTGCCTGTTACTCAGGCCCAGAAGCCAGGATATGCATATAATTGGTAGCATTGGATAGAAAACACATTGACGTTTCTAAAACTGCTAAAGTAATGTCTAAGGCTATAACAGAATTGATATGGCAGGCGAAAATCCGAATAAAATCCAACAGTAAAATACTAATGTTCCTTTCCTATACTTTCCGTATGAAATATTATAATTAATTTACATTTTAGAGTACCCGAGGATTAAATAGAAACATCGTTTGACTTTTTTGGACGAAGTTTAGCGGTAGCTTTTTGGACTCCTTTGTCTGCATGTTGAACGACTGTATTACTGAAATCGATGGCGCCAACTAAACTGACTTTTTTGGGATATAAAGAAGGATTTTATCTAACAAAAGGAACATTTATGTTGTAGCTGAGACCCTTGGGATTGCAAACAGAGGAAGATCTTCAAAAGTAAGTGATTTGTTTGTGATTTTTTTTAAGCCTGTGCTGGTTGAAAAATATGTTGATGTGTGGCGCCGTCCTCAGACAGTCGCATGGTATGCTTTTGCCATAAAGACTTTTTGAAAACGCAGTTGGATTAACAAGAATTTAAGCTTTTAAATGATATAAGGCCATGAATGTTTAATATTACAATTATTAATTTGAAATGCCGCCCTTCAATTTCACCGGATGTTGTTGGCATTTATCCCGCCAGCAGAACGCCTATCCTTGGTGTATTTTAACACCAACTAACCCATCCATTTAAATGTTAATTTAGTATATGTCAATCTAGCAAACCAAACAAACCAGGCCACGAAACATTGTTTTGGTTTGTTTCTAGCTTATTAGTTAAGTATACTGCCCCCTATCCTCAACAAGTTTTAAGTTAGCTGGTTAGCCAGTTCAAATAATTACCATAGCTGACAACATCTTAACTTTAGCTAATTTATATTAATTATTACAGGACAATAAACTCAACACAATATCATTATTTACAAGTTAATGGTGAGATAATTACAAAAAATAGCTCATGGTTGTGAGTGTGACAAATGAAAGCGGGGCATTCTAGAATCTTATAAAGTGTCTTGTTGGCCTAACGTTATATCCTACATTCTAGAATCTTATAAATTGTCTTGTTGGCCTAACGTTATATCCTACATTCTAGAATCTTATAAAGTGTCTTGTTGGCCTAACGTTAAATCCTACATTCTAGAATCTTATAAAGTGTCTTGTTGGCCTAACGTTATATCCTACATTCTAGAATCTTATAAATTGTCTTGTTGGCCTAACGTTATATCCTACATTCTAGAATCTTATAAAGTGGACACTGTCTGGTTGGCCTAACGTTATATCCTAATTTTACATTGGTGCAGGTCATGTTGTTCTTCGCACTACCGTCTCTAGTAAACAAACACTATATCAAATTAAATCAAACTTTATTCATCACATGCACAGGATATAGGTATAAACAGTACAGTGAAATTGTTACTTGCATAGTGGAGTCTTTTGTCGCTAGCTAGCTAACTAAATAAACAATGAACAATAATCCCAACGGTACTACCATGCATGAATCTGCAGATAATTAAAGTTAACCAAATGGGTTCAATGTTAGCTAGCTAGGCTATAACTAGTGGTGCAAATAGTTTTCTGAGATCTTAAAAATATTACTACACAGATCATACACATAACGCTAGCTAGCAAGCCTGCCAGTTAACGTTAGCTAGCTAGCTAATAGTACACTTTAACTTGCAATGAAAACATATAATATCTGAAAATGTAGCTAGACTCTCTTACCCGTTTACATGGATGAACGCTTCTCCCTCTCTGTCATGGAGGCCATGAGGTCATGCTCTTAGTTTGTAGATGTAATCCGAAGACAGGTGTTGTAAACAGCCTTCTGTGTTTTCTCCCATCTCCTGGAGAGATTCTAAATACAGATGAATCATAAATGACAGATACAGTGCCTTGTGAAAGTATTCGGCCCCCTTGAACTTTGCGACCTTTTGCCACATTTCAGGCTTCAAACATAAAGATATAAAACTGTATTTTTTTGTGAACAAGTGGGACACGATCATGAAGTGGAACGACATTTATTGGATATTTCAAACTTTTTTAACAAAACAAAAACTGAAAAATTGGGCGTGCAAAATTATTCAGCCCCCTTAAGTTAATACTTTGTAGCGCCACCTTTTGCTGCGATTACAGCTGTAAGTCGCTTGGGGTATGTCTCTATCAGTTTTGCACATCGAGAGACTGACATTTTTTCCCATTCCTCCTTGCAAAACAGCTCGATCTCAGTGAGGTTGGATGGAGAGCATTTGTGAACAGCAGTTTTCAGTTCTTTCCACAGATTCTCGATTGGATTCAGGTCTGGACTTTGACTTGGCCATTCTAACACCTGGATATGTTTATTTTTGAACCATTCCATTGTATATTTTGCTTTATGTTTTGGATCATTGTCTTGTTGGAAGACAAATCTCCGTCCCAGTCTCAGGTCTTTTGCAGACTCCATCAGGTTTTCTTCCAGAATGGTCCTGTATTTGGCTCCATCCATCTTCCCATCAATTTTAACCATCTTCCCTGTCCCTGCTGAAGAAAAGCAGGCCCAAACCATGATGCTGCCATCACCATGTTTGACAGTGGGGATGGTGTGTTCAGTGTGATGAGCGGTGTTGCTTTTACGCCAAACATAACATTTTGCATTGTTGCCAAAAAGTTCAATTTTGGTTTCATCTGACCAGAGCACCTTCTTCCACATGTTTGGTGTGTCTCCCAGGTGGCTTGTGGCAAACTTTAAACGACACCTTTTATGGATATCTTTAAGAAATGGCTTTCTTCTTGCCACTCTTCCATAAAGGCCAGATTTGTGCAATATATGACTGATTGTTGTCCTATGGACAGAGTCTCCCACCTCAGCTGTAGATCTCTGCAGTTCATCCAGAGTGATCATGGGCCTCTTGGCTGCATCTCTGATCAGTCTTCTCCTTGTATGAGCTGAAAGTTTAGAGGGACGGCCAGGTCTTGGTAGATTTGCAGTGGTCTGATACTCCTTCCATTTCAATATTATCGCTTGCGCAGTGCTCCTTGGGATGTTTAAAGCTTGGGAAATCTTTTTGTATCCAAATCCGGCTTTAAACTTCTTCACAACAGTATCTCGGACCTGCCTGGTGTGTTCCTTGTTCTTCATGATGCTCTCTGCGCTTTTAACGGACCTCTGAGACTATCACAGTGCAGGTGCATTTATACGGAGACTTGATTACACACAGGTGGATTGTATTTATCATCATTAGTCATTTAGGTCAACATTGGATCATTCAGAGATCCTCACTGAACTTCTGGAGAGAGTTTGCTGCACTGAAAGTAAAGGGGCTGAATAATTTTGCACGCCCAATTTTTCAGTTTTTGATTTGTTAAAAAAGTTTGAAATATCCAATAAATGTCGTTCCACTTCATGATTGTGTCCCACTTGTTGTTGATTCTTCACAAAAAAATACAGTTTTATATCTTTATGTTTGAAGCCTGAAATGTGGCAAAAGGTCGCAAAGTTCAAGGGGGCCGAATACTTTCGCAAGGCACTGTATTAAAACATTTGAATGTCCTCTCTCCACATGTCCGTAAATGACTATGTAAATATACTTTCAATAAATAAATATATATATATGATACCTTAAATTCAACGAAAGCCTTTATGACCCTGTTATTAAAGTCCAATAAAAGCAACAATGTAAAGACGGCTCTTTATACATTCAGTTCAGCATCTTATAAAGTACAATTTCGTTGTGAAAAAATATAACTGATCAGGCATGCATAAATTAAGCAAATTCTGACCATACAAAGGCCTCTTAGATCAGAATTGCCCTTTAATATTTACAATATTTACAATATAACAAATCATATGTACAGTTGAAGTCGGAAGTTTACATACACCTTAGCCAAATACATTTAAACTCAGTATTTCACAATTCCTGACATTTAATCCTAGTAAAAATTCCCTGTCTTAGTATTTACAATATTTTCAATATAACAAATCATATATTTAGGAGTGACATCCCAAATGGCACCCTATTCCCTACACAAGTGCTCTAGTTTTGTCCAGAGACCTCTGTCCAAAGTAGTGCACTAAAAAGTGAATAGGGTGCAGCCATATATCATTCTCAGGGGGCCACGGCTGTCACTTTAATAGAAGGAGTTGACTTAGCATATCCTAGTAGGCACTGTACTGCACTCAACTGCAACAGCCAATCAGGGATCCTGAGCGTGCCTATTGGCTGACATTGCTGAGGATGCCTTGTGCTGCTTGATGGTGGTGGTGGGGGGGTTTATCTCATTCTCTCTCTCTCCCTTCTTTTCCATCCTCATCCTTTCATCTGCTGTAGTCAGCAGAATACAGGAGGAAGGGAGCAGAGTGTAGCACAGACACCGGAGCTGCTTACACAGGGCATCCTGCAGGAGAGACAGGACCTGAGTTACAGAGCGGAGAAGGAGAGAGATAACGGGAGAGAAAGAGAGGGAGAAACAGAGAGAGAAAGAGATAAGCAGAGAGAGAAAGAACGGATAGAGATACAGAGAGAAAGGTAGATAGAAAGAGAGAGAAAAAGAAAGAGAGAGAAAGCAGGCTGTCTGCCTTAGGACTACTGCAGCTGCACTAAATCTCTTGGCTGTCACGCCAGCACTCACCGGAGGAGAGAGGAGATAGAAGAGAGAGGAGAGTGATTTCACTAAGGACTTCATTGGTACGGTATCTGGCACAAATAGCGATGGGTACCCAACAAGACCGTCTGTCACCAGATCAAACTTATAAAAAGGAAAACTGGAGGAAAAGAAAAGTCTATCTTCTCCAGAAAAAGCATTAGATTCTACCTTTCTGTTTTCTTGAGTAAAGTGAAGGAGAAGAGAGAGAGTGCAGGATAACCTTGTGACTGTTTCCTAAAAGATGAACCGACGGTACAGTAGAAGGAGGATTTCTGACTGACTAACTCTTTGCCCTTTGCTCTCCACTGTCCTGTCCTGTCCGAGCACCCCCCCCCCCCCCCCCCCTCTCTGCATATACTCCCACTGCTCGGCGGGACAACACACTCATGGTGGATGCAAAGGGCCGGAACATGAAATGTCTGACCTTCCTCTTGATGCTCCCAGAGTCCGTCAAGAGCAAGTCACCGAGCTCCAAGAGCTCCAAAAAGACAGTAAACAGCGGCAGCGCTGCCGGGGGCAGTACCGGGTCCAAGCTGCCTCCGGTGTGTTACGAGATCATTACCCTGAAGAACAAGAAGAAAAAGAAGATGGCAGATATTTTCCCTAAGAAGCAGGGTGAAGGGTCGTCTGCCACCACGGTACAGGAGAACCAACAACAGAACCTGAATAACAACAATACCATTCAGAAGTGTAACTGGCAGGGGCTGTACTCTACTATACGAGAGAGGTAGGTAACACTAACTAACTAACTAACCAACTTACTAACTAACCCATATACTAACTAACCCATATACTAACTAACTAATCTACTAGAGAGGTAGGTGACACTAACTAACTAACCAACTAACCAACTAACTAACCCATATACTAACTAACCCATATACTAACTAATCTACTAGAGAGGAAGGTGGCACTAACTAACTAACTAACTAACTAACCAACTAACCAACTAACTAACCCATATACTAACTAACCCATATACTAACTAACTAATCTACTAGAGAGGTAGGTGACACTAACTAACTAACCAACTAACCAACTAACTAACCCATATACTAACTAACCCATATACTAACTAAATAATCTACTAGAGAGGTAGGTGACACTAACTAACTAACCAACTTAGTAACTAACAAACAAACTAACCCATATACTAACTAACCCATATACTAACTAAATAATCTACTAGAGAGGTAGGTGACACTAACTAACTAACTAACCAACTTTCTAACTAACAAACTAACTAACCCATATACTAACTAACCCATATACTAACTAACTAATCTACTAGAGAGGTAGGTGACACTAACTAACTAACAAACTTACTAACTAACAAACAAACGAACCCATATACTAACTAACCCATATACTAACTAAATAATCTACTAGAGAGGTAGGTGACACTAACTAACTAATATACTAGAGAGGTAGGTGACCCTAACTAACTAACTCATCTACTAGAGAGGAAGGTGACACCAACTAACTCATATACCAGAGAGGTAGGTGACACTAACTAACTAACTAGATAGGTAGGTGACCCTAACTAACTAATATACTAGAGAGGTGGGTGACCCTAACTAACTAACTAATATACTAGAGAGGTAGGTGACACTAACTAACTCATATACCAGAGAGGTAGGTGACACTAACTAACTAACTAACTAACTAACTAACTAACTTGAAGTAGGTGACACTAACTAACTAACTAACTAACTAACTAACTAACTAACTAACTAGAGAAGTAGGTGACACTAACTAACTAGAGAGGTAGGTGACACCAAATAACTAGAGGTAGGTGACACAAACTAACTAATATACCAGAGAGGTAGGTGACACTAACTAACTAGAGGTAGGTGCCACTAACTAACTAGAGGTTGACACTAACTAACTAGAGGTAGGTGTCACTAACTAACTAGAGGTAGGTAACACTAACTAACTAGAGGTAGGTGACACTAACTAGAGGTAGGTGACACTAACTAACTAGAGGTAGGTGACACTAACTAACTAGAGGTAGGTGACACTAACTAACTAGAAGTAGTTGGCACTAACTAACTATAGGTAGGTGACACTAACTAACTAATATACCAGAGGGGTTGGTGACACTAACTAACTAGAGAGGTATGTGACACTAACTAACTAACTAGAGAGGTAGGTGACACTAACTAACTAGAGAGGTAGGTGACACGAACTAACTAATATGTCAGAGAGGTAGGTGACACTAACTAACTAACTAATATACCAGATAGGTAGGTGACACTAACTAACTAGAGTGGTAGGTGACACTAACTAACTAGAGAGGTAGGTGACACTTACTAACTAGAGAGGTAGGTGACACTTACTAACTAGAGAGGTAGGTGACACTTACTAACTATTATACCAGAGAGGTAAGTGACACTAACTAACTAGAAAGGTAGGTGACACTAACTAACTAGAGAGGTAGGTGACACTAACTAACTAGAAAGGTAGGTGACACTAACTAACTAGAGAGGTAGGTGACACTAAATAACTAGAGGGGTAGGTGACACTAACTAGAGAGTTAGCTGACACTAACTAACTAGAGGTAGGTGACACTAACTAACTAATATACCAGAGAGGTAGCTGACACTAACTAACTGACTTACTAGAGAGGTAGGTGACACTTACTAACTAGAGAGGTAGGTGACACTAACTAACTAGAGAGGTAGGTGACACTAACTAACTAGAGAGGTAGGTGACAATAACTAACTTTTATACTAGAGGGGTAGGTGACACTAACTAACTACTATACTAGAGGGGCAGGTGACACTAACTAACTACTATACTAGAGGGGTAGGTGACACTAACTAACTACTATACTAGAGGAGTAGGTGACACTAACTAACTACTATACTAGAGGTGTAGGTGACACTAACTAACTCATTTACCAGAGGTAGGTGACACTAACTAACTCACATACCAGAGAGTTATACGGTTTTTGGTTTGGGTATGTTTGAAAGATACTATCAGAACATTTTAGATGAATCGGGTGACTGAGTCGACGTATTCATTGACATTATCTTCAGAGGCGACACAGAACATATTCCCGTCCACGTGATCAAAACAGTTTTGGGGCGTGAATTTTGATTGGTCCGAACAATTCTGTACAAACTTGATCACTGGAACTTCCCCCTTTAGTCTTTGTTTGTAGGCGGGGAGAAGCAAGATGGAATCGTGGTCAGATTTTCCGAAAGGAGGACGGGAGAGGGGCTTATACCCATGTTGAAAAGGTGTGTAGCAGTGGTCAAGGGGAGAATTTCTACAAGTTAGACAGTTGATGTGTTGGTAATAATTTGGGAACATGGTTCTCAAATTACTTTTGTTGTCCCCCGCAACAATGAACACTGCCTCTGAGAATGTGGTCTCCAGTTTGCGGCAACGTCACAGGATGCCACCTTTCCAGTTTCCAGTTTGTCAAAGTTCTGCCCTGCTAGAGCTGCCCCGGTCAACTGTAAGTGCTGTCATTGTGAAGTGAAAATGTCTAGGAGCAACAACGGCTCAGCCACGAAGTGGTAGGCCAAACAAGCTCACAGAATGGGACTGCCGAGTGCTGAAGCGCGTAGCGTGTAAAAATCGTCTGTTCTCAGGTGCAACACTGACTACCGAGGTCTGCATCTGAAAACAACGTCAGCACAACAGCTGTTCGTCGGGAGCTTCATGCATTAGGTTTCCGTGGCCGAGAAGACGCATACAAAACTAAGATCACCATGCGCAATGCCAAGCTTTGGCTGGAGTGGTGTAAAGCTCACAATTGGACTCTGGAGCAGTGGAAATGTGTTCTCTGGAGTGATGAGTCACGCTTCACCATCTGGCAGGCCGACAGACGGATCTGGGTTTGGTGGATGCCAAGACAATGCTAACTGCCCCAATGCATAGTGTCAACTGTAAAGTTTGGCGGAGGAGGAATAATGGTCTGGGGATGTTTTTCATGGTTCGGGCCCCTTAGTTCCAGTGAAGGGACATTTTAACGCTACAGCAAACAATGACATTCTGTACGATTTTATGCTTCCAACTTTGTAGCAACCGTTTTGGGGTGGCCCCTTTTTTCAACCCCATTTCTCAACTTTGTAGCAACCGTTTTGGGATGGCCCCTTTTTCAACCCCATTTCTCAACTTTGTAGCAACCGTTTTGGGATGGCCCCTTTTTCAACCCCATTTCTCAACTTTGGTATGAACTGGAACACCGAAGCTGCCCGTCCTCACTAATGCTCTTGTGGCTGAATAGAATTCTAGTGACCTAGTGGGAAGCCTTCCTAGAAGAGTGGAGGCCGTTACAGCTGCAAAGGGCAGATCAACTCAATATTAATAACAATGATTTTGAAATTAGATGTTGGACGGGCAGGTGTCCACATACTGTTGGTCATGTAGTGTATGAGAGTTACTCTTACTATACAGCACAGGTGATGTACTTTGATCTTCCTCTGGTCTGTTTTTCAGAAACTCTGTGATGTTCAACAATGAGTTGATGGCCGACGTTCATTTCGTGGTGGGACAGACAGGAGGGACTCAGAGACTTCCAGGACACAGGGTAAGTATAACCAGCAGGGATTGAACCCTTCTCCTGATCTGCACGGTCCAAGGGTGATATTTGAGATTAAGGTAGGGATCATTTATCACTAGAGCATGATTTCAAATAACCTCCGCTACTTAAGACTTTTATCTAACTGTCCTCAACTACAAAATAATTTTATCTAACTGTCCTCAACTACATAATATCTAACTGTCCTCCACTACAAAATACTTTTACCTAACTGTCCTCAACTACATAAGACTTTTATCTAACTGTCCTCAACTACATAATACTTTTATCTAACTGTCCTCAACTACATAAGACTTTTATCTAACTGTCCTCCACTACATGATATCTAACTGTCCTCCACTACTCAAGACTTTTATCTAACTGTCCTCCGCTACATAAGACTTTTATCTAACTGTCCTCCACTACATGACTTTTACCTAACTGTCCTCCACTACTTAAGACTTTTATCCAACTGTCCTCAACTACATGACTTTTATCTAACTGTCCTCCACTACTTAAGACATTTATCTAACTGTCCTCAACTACATGACTTTTATCTAACTGTCCTCAACTACATGACTTTTATCTAACTGTCCTCAACTACATGACTTTTATCTAACTGTCCTCCACTACTTAAGACTTTTATCTAACTGTCCTCCACTACATGACTTTTATCTAACTGTCCTCCGATACTTAAGACAGTACATAGGTGCATCATCATCATCATCATCATCATCATCATCATCATCATCATCATCTTCCAGTTCTCTCACCATCTCTCATCTCTCTCCAATAGTATGTTCTGTCTCACCATCTCTTCTCTCTCTCTCCAACAGTATGGTCTATCTTCCAGTTCTGTCTCACCATCTCATCTCTCTCTCTCCAACAGTATGTTCTGTCTTCCAGTTCTCTCACCATCTCTCATCTCTCTCCAATAGTATGTTCTGTCTCACCATCTCTTCTCTCTCTCTCCAACAGTATGTTCTGTCTTCCAGTTCTGTCTCACCATCTCATCTCTCTCTCCAATAGTATGTTCTGTCTCACCATCTCTTCTCTCTCTCCAACAGTATGTTCTGTCTTCCAGTTCTCTCACCATCTCTCATCTCTCTCCAACAGTATGTTCTGTCTCACCATCTCTTCTCTCTCTCTCCAACAGTATGTTCTGTCTCACCATCTCTTCTCTTTCTCCAACAGTATGTTCTGTCTTCCAGTTCTGTCTCACCATCTCGTCTCTCTCTCCAATAGTATGTTCTGTCTCACCATCTCTTCTCTCTCCCCAACAGCTCTACACTGCTAATAAGTACATTGTGCCCCACCTGGCCAGAGCCTGTGTTAACTTTCTGTTCTGTCTTCCAGTTCTCTGTCTCACCATCTATGCTCTCTCTCCAACAGTATGTTCTCGCTGTTGGCAGTTCAGTGTTCCATGCCATGTTTTATGGAGAGCTTGCGGAAAACAAGGATGAAATCCGGATTACGGACATGGAGCCTGCTGCATTCCTGGCAATGTTGAAGTAAGGAAGAAGTCCTATCGTTTCCCTCAATTTTTCTCCTCTTCAACTCCCTCTATTTCTGAATTCCAAATTTAACCTTTCTCTCTCATTATTGTTATCATCTTCCTCTCTTTCTCTCTCTCTTTCTCTCTCTCTCTCTCTATCTCTCTATCTCTCTCTCTCTCTCTCTCTCTCACACACTCTCACTCTCACTCACACACACCTCGCTTATCAAACTGTAGCTAGAGCCCTATTGTCCCTGGTTAAATATAGTGCGATATGAAAGGAACAAGGTACCATTTGGAACACAAACACAGTGTTGAAATGTACACTGATAATGTTATAGGCCTTGGGATGGAGGTGGTGAGGTCAGTCGAGAATAAATTCAGTACAAGAAAAGATACTGATTTCTACACCTAATATTTCACACAGCTTTTTTTATAGCAGTACATTAATCAATCATCAATAATAAGAGTCAAATCAAAAATAGCTGATAAAAAATAATAATATTACAATTATTATTCTAATAACCACCCCTCTACCTGCACCTATCCCCAGGTACATCTATTGTGATGAGATAGACCTGAGTGCTGACACAGTGCTGGCCACGCTCTACACTGCTAAGAAGTACATTGTGCCCCACCTGGCCAGAGCCTGTGTTAACTTTCTGGAGACTAGCCTTTCAGCCAAGAACGCCTGCATCCTGCTGTCACAGAGCTGTTTGTTTGAGGAGCCTAAGTTGACGCAGCGATGCTGGGAGGTGAGAAACCTTTGTGAATAGTATACTGACAAGGAGACAGTGAGAAACCTTTTTTGTGAATAGTGTTTTGATAAGGAGGTAGTTTTACTTCTGACAGCATTTATTGGAAAGAAGATGGGTCACTATAAGAGGTTCAGGAACATCTTTCCTAAGATAGAACAGGATATGTAACATAGGGATAGGGCATTATGGGTACTGTCATATATAATGCTACGAATATACGCTACACAAGAAATATAAAAATCAAAATGCAACAATTTTAAAGATGACTTCAGTCAATTGAAATAAATAAATTAGGACAAAATATATGGATATCATATGACTGAGAATACAGATATGCATCTATCTGTTGGTCGGGGCGTGGATCAGAAAACCAGTCAGTATCTGGTGTGACCAACATTTGGCTCATGCAGCACAACAGATCTCCTTCGCATAGATTTGATCAGACTGTTGATTGTGGCCTGTGGAATGATGTCCCAGTCCTCTTCAATGGCTGTGTGAAGTTGCTGGATATTGACGGGAACTAGAACACACTGTCGAACACGTCGATCCAGAGCATCCCAAACATGCTCAATCAGTGACATGTCTGAGTATGCCGGCCTTGGAAGAAGTGGGACGTTTTCAGCTTCCAGGAAATGTGTACAGATCCTTGCGACATGGGACCGTGCATCATCATTCTGAAACATGAGGTGTTGGGAGTGGCTTAATGGCACAACAATGGACCTCAGGACCTCGACATGGTATCTCTGTGCATTCAAATTGCCATAGATAAAATGCAATAGTGTTCGTTGTCGATAGCTTATGCCTGCCAATACCATTACACCACCACCACCATGAGGTTCTCTGTTCACAACATTGACATCAGCAAACCGCTCGACAACACGACGACAACACGACGCCATACACGCTGTCTGCCATCTACCCGGTACAGTTGAAAACCTGGATTCATCTGTGAAGAGCACACTTCTCCAGCATTGCAGTGGCCATTGAAGGTGAGCATTTTGTCGGTTACAAAACCGAACTGCAGTCAGGTCACAGGATGATGAGCCACAGAGATGGATGAAACAGTTACTGACAGTTTGTAGAGAAATGATTTGGTTGTGCAAATCCACAGTTTCATCAGCTGTCCGGGTGGACGGTCTCAGGCGATCTCGCAGGTGAAGAAGCTGGATGTGGAGGTCCTGGGCTAACAAAGTTTCACGTGGTCTTGCGTTTGTGAGGCAAGTTGGTCTTTCTGCCAAATTCTCTAAAACTACGTTGGAGGTAGCTTATAGTAGAGAAATTAACATTGTGTTTTCTGGCAACAGCTCTGGTGGACACTCCAATAGTCAGCATGCCAATTGCATGCTCCCTCAAAACTTGAAAAATCTGTGGCATTGTGAGTCTAAGCCCTGTCCAAGCTGATGGAGGTGGGTGAGGGGGAGGGGTTCTACTAAGATATAATTAATTGTTTTATTAAGGCCATAACCATGATTTATTTTTTTTTGCTATTTGATTTAGAATTTTAAGACCCCTTGAAGTATCAAAAACATGTATTAAATGAAACATGTTACATATTTATTTCTCCCCTGTTTTCAGGGACGTAACATTTTTGGTAACCTGTCACATATTCACTACATAGAACAACACATAGTCCCCCTCAAAATATCTAAAGGAAGTTTGTTCTGACGTGTCTGTCCTATATCTGAGAAATAGAAGAAACATCAGGAAACAGTGTATTTAACCCCTGATTTTTGGTTCTAAACAGTCTCCATATATATCAAATCAAATCAAATCAAATGTATTTATATAGCCCTTCGTACATCAGCTGATATCTCAAAGTGCTGTACAGAAACCCAGCCTAAAACCCCAAACAGCAAGCAATGCAGGTGTAGAAGCACGGTAGCTAGGAAAAACTCCCTAGAAAGGCCAAAACCTAGGAAGAAACCTAGAGAGGAACCAGGCTATGTGGGGTGGCCAGTCCTCTTCTGGCTGTGCCGGGTGGAGATTATAACAAAACATGGTCAAGATGTTCAAATGTTCATAAATGACCAGCATGGTCGAATAATAATAAGGCAGAATAGTTGAAACTGGAGCAGCAGCACAGTCAGGTGGACTGGGGACAGCAAGGAGTCATCATGTCAGGTAGTCCTGGGGCATGGTCCTAGGGCTCAGGTCCTCCGAGAGAGAGAAAGAAAGAGAGAATTAGAGAGAGCATATGTGGGATGGCCAGTCCTCTTCTGGCTGTGCCGGGTGGAGATTATAACAGAACATGGCCAAGATGTTCAAATGTTCATAAATGACCAGCATGGTCGAATAATAATAAGGCAGAACAGTTTAAACTGGAGCAGCAGCACAGCCAGGTGGACTGGGGACAGCAAGGAGTCATCATGTCAGGTAGTCCTGGGGCATGGTCCTAGGGCTCAGGTCCTCCGAGAGAGAGAAAGAGAGAAGGAGAGAATTAGAGAACGCACACTTAGATTCACACAGGACACACAGGACATATACTTCCATACATGTTTTCAACTGGTACCGGGGGACCTTCAGACGAGTCCTATGAGGCCTGTGGGAGTCCTACAGCAAAACAACAATATGTGGGTGGTTGTGAGGCCTGTGGGAGTCCTACAGCAAAACAACAATATGTGGGTGGTTGTGAGAGTCTCATCTTTCCACAGAGGGGTCATGTTAGTGTGTATCCCAAACTGTTTGAACGCTACAGACAGAAGTTGGCGGATTGGCTGTACTGACTTCAGACGAGTTCCAAGACTCTTGTTGGGGTCGTAGGGCAAAATGAAGAACAAACCGTTCGGACGCTACAGACGATTTTGTGAGAAGGCCTCTTTTAGGGACTCATGGTCTGATAAACACCTAAAGACCTCTATCTCTTTAACCTTTCAGATGTGGACTGATGCAGTGAACAGAGAAGCATCTAGCTTAATTTGCAAATTAGATTTCCTCGGGGGTGCAAACATCGACCTTAAGGGGTTAATTAATCAGCTTATTGATATGCCACATATCAGGTGGAAGGTTTATCTTGGCAAAGGAGAAATGCTACCTATAACAAGGATGTAAACAAATTTGTGCACATTTTAGAAAAATACGTTTTTTGTGCGTATGGAACATTTCTGGGATCTTTTATTTCATCTCATGAAACATGGGATCAACACTTTACATGTTGTGTTTATATTTTTGATCAGTATATTTTGGGCTAAAATGCGTTTATCATTGATGTTGTCTGCTATCTTCAATTTGACCAGTGTGTTGTCTCTGCATGCTGAAGAAGGATGCGGCCAAAACGCATCTATAGCCTACAGATTATTCACGCTGCCCACCCTCATCCCACCAGGTGATTGATGCCCAGGCAGAGCTGGCCCTGAGGTCGGAGGGTTTCACTCACATCGACTCCCAGACACTAGAGAGTATCCTCCAGAGAGAGACCCTCAATGCCAAAGAGGAGGTGGTGTTTGAGGCAGCTCTGAGCTGGGCCGAGGCAGAGTGTCAGAGACAGGACCTCACCACCTCCATCGACAACAAACGCAAGGTATTACTAACTGGATTACTGCAACAATGACAGTAATTACCAACCCAACATTTTAGCCATTATGGTAAGAGGTTGACGAGGTTGCTAGGTGGTTTTTTAAATGTTTATTTCACCTTTATTTAACCAGGTAGGCAAGTTGAGAACAAGTTCTCATTTACAACTGCGACCTGGCCAAGATAAAGCATAGCAATTCGACACTTATAACAGCACAGAGTTACACATGGAATAAACAAAACATACAGTCAATAATACAGTAGAACAAAAGAAAACTAAAAGTCTATATACAGTGAGTGCAAATGAGGTTAGATAAGGGAGTTAAGGCAATAAATAGGCCATGGTGGCGAAGTAATTACAATATAGAAATTAAACACTGGAATGGTAGATGTGCAGAAGATGAATGTGGAAGTAGAGATACTGGGGTGAAACGGAGCAAGATAAATAAATAAATACAGTATGGGGATGAGGTAGGCAGATAGATGGACTGTTTACAGATGGGCTATGTACAGCTGCAGTGATCTATGAGCTGCTCTGACTGCTGGTGCTTAAAGTTAGTGAGGGAGATATGGGTCTCCAGCTTCAGTGATTTTTGCAGTTCGTTCCAGTCATTGGCAGCAGAGTACTGGAAGGAAAAGCGACCAAAGGAGTAATTGGCTTTGGGGGTGACCTGTGAGATATACCTGCTGGAGCGCATGCTACGAGTGGGGTTGCCAGTGAGCTGAGTTAAGGAGGGGCCTTACCTAGCAGAGACTTGTAGATAACCTGTAGCCAGTGGCGACGAGTATGAAGCGAGGGCCAACCAACGAGAGTGTACAGGTCGCAGTGGTGGGTAGTGTATGGGGCTTTGGTGACAAAACGGATGGCACTGTGATAGACTGCATCCAATTTGTTGAGTAGAGTGTTGGAGGCTATTTTATAGATGACATCGCCGAAGTCGAGGATCGGTAGGATGGTCAGTTTTACAAGGGCATGTTTGGCAGCATGAGTGTTGGGTGAAGGTCACTACATTCTCTTATGAATGTAATTATTGATGATATCTTATGCTGATACACAATGGTATGGCATGTTTAGGAGTACTTTGTATGGCTCCTCAGTTTCTAGTGTGTTAAGTATTTAGGTTTTACCAGGTGTGGTTTTAATATATGCAGTTGAAGTCGGAAGTTTACATACACTTTGGTTGGAGTCATTAAAACTAGTTTTTCAACCACTCCACACATTTCTTGTTAACAAATTATTGTTTTGGCAAGTCGGTTAGGACATTGTTTACAGACAATTGTTTACAGACAGATTATTTCACTTATAATTCATTGCATCACAATTCCAGTGGGTCAGATGTTTACATACACTAAGTTGACAGTGCCTTTAAACAGCTAGGACAATTCCAGAAAATTATGTCATGGCTTTAGAAGCTTCTGATAGGCTAATTGACATCATTTGAGTCAATTGGAGGTGTACCTGTGGATGTATTTCAAGGCCTTACCTTCAAACGCAGTCCCTCTTTGCTTGAGATCATGGGAAAATCAAAAGAAATCAGCCAAGACCTCCGAGAATTTTTTTTAGACCTCCACAAGTCTGGTTCATCCTTGGGAGCAATTTCCAAACACCTGAAGGTACCACGTTCATCTGTACAAACAATTTTTGTGGGCAGAACTGAGAAAGTGTGTGCGTGCAAGGAGGCCTACAAACCTGACTCTGTTAAACCAGCTCTGTCTTAAGGAATGGGCCAAAATTCACCAAATTTATGTGGGAAGCTTGTGGAAGGCTACCCGAAATATTTGACCCAAGTTAAACAATTTAAAGGCAATGCTACCAAATACTAATGTAAACTTCTGACCCACTGGGAATGTGATGAAAGAAATTAAAGCTGAAATAATTAATTATCTCTACTCTAATTCAAATATTTCACATTCTTAAAATAAAGTGGTGATCCTAACTGACCTAAGACAGGGAATTTTTACTAGGATTAAATGTCAGGAACTGTGAAAAACTGAGTTTAAATGTAGTTGGCTAAGGTGTATGTAAACTTCCGACTTTAACTGTATATATTTTTTTGAATAAATGAATGAATCAACCCTCTTTCTTTTGTAGGTGCTGGGCAAGGCCGTATTCCTCATTCGCATCCCCACCATGACATTGGATGACTTTGCCAATGGTGCTGCTCAATCAGGCGTCCTGACCCTGAACGAAACCAACGACATCTTCCTGTGGTACACCGCAGCCAAGAAACCGGACCTCCTGTTCGCCAGCCAACCACGGAAGGGCCTGTCTTCTCAGCAATGCCACCGTTTCCAGTCCTGTGCCTACCGGAGCAACCAGTGGCGCTACCGGGGACGCTGCGACAGCATTCAGTTCACAGTGGACCAACGCATCTTCATCGCTGGGTTCGGCCTCTATGGCTCCAGCTGCGGATCGGCGGAGTACTCGGCTAAGATTGAGCTCAAACGCCAGGGCCTTCTCCTCGGACAGAACCTGAGTAAATACTTCTCTGATGGTTCTAGCAACACGTTCCCCGTGTGGTTTGAGTACCCTGTGCAGATAGAACCGGATATGTTCTACACGGCCAGCGTGGTTCTGGATGGGAGCGAGTTGAGTTACTTTGGACAGGAAGGCATGACGGAGGTGCAGTGTGGGAAGGTGACGTTTCAGTTCCAGTGTTCGTCAGACAGTACCAACGGAACCGGAGTCCAAGGGGGACAGATACCTGAACTCATCTTCTACACATAAATAAACCTAATGCCTAATGTGTACCTTCTGTGACCATCCACATGTCTGGTTCCGCGTCCACTCACCTCCTTGGAAAAGTATCCCATGAACATGTGCGGACGGGAGCGGAACGTTCAATATTGCAACATTTTGTTTGATTGGCCTTAGTGCACAGTACGGAAGAGGAAAGTATGAATTATGGACCATACCATTAGTTTGGCAGTAAATTGACCTAGTGACCTCATGGGTGGAATGTAATGAATATTTTTAATAATTGCATAATTAATTAACATTATTTTGAAAATCCAGTGTTTGTATGTCAAGTGGTGTTGTGATATTTCAGTCTTCTGTGATGTGTATCAATTGTAATATTGGGATGCAAACTCAAAATGTAATACATTTCAACTCGATGTCTGACATGATACAGGTGTCTTTTTTTCAGCCCATAACTATGTGTGTGAGGTGTATACCTTCGTAGATGTGTTTACTGCTACCAATAAATACTCTGTGTGACCCTGTTTTAGCCCACCGTACTAAAACGTTTTAAGGACTATGGTTGGATGGCCAAAATGTGTCCATGGTGTCTGAGAATGGATTTAGTTTCTAGGTGATAATTTATTTGCAGGTGCTGGAAGTCTTTAGGATAGTGGACTCATTCTTCATATTTTCTTTGTACATTGTGTCAATATCTCTTTCTGTCCGTGCGAAATAACAGATATCTAATTTGGGAATTTGAAAACACGTAATTGAGGATTCTGTTCAGAGATAGCCCCATTTATTACATTTTCACCTAAATGACAAACCCAAATCTAACTGCCTGTAGCTCAGGCCCTGAAGCAAAGACATTTGTATACTTGGTACCATTTGAAAGGACACACTTTGAAGTTTGTGATTTGAACGTAGGAGAATAATGTGAATTGAATGTAGGAGAATATAACACAATAGATCTGGGAGAAGAAAATACAAAGAAAAAACCAACCACCTTCTTTGAAATGCAGCAGAACAGCCATCACTCTGGTTGTAATTCCAATGGTGTCCACAAGATGGCAGCCGTGTATGTGCAAAGTTTCAGACGGATAACTTGAAGTATGAGCGTACTACATGACATTTAGCGTGAATTCACCCAGGTACATTTGGGCAAAACGTGAAGCAGACATTTGCATTCATATTCCATTTTTCTGCAAGAATATCGTCAAATCTGTATACTTGGACTTTGATTTAGCTTTTCCAGTATTAGTAGCCATATTATAAATTCAACATTTGCAAAACAACCAAAACCAAAACAACCAAACATAACTCTGAATATCCTTATGTTTGTCCAAAATGAAAAGGCTTGCTGTCGTACAAGGTTAGTAGCTACATTTTACGACAGATACATGGTTTCCGGATACTCCCGTAAAGCCCAGCTCATTGGCTATCTAGCTCTCTTTGTTTGACCCCGACTGGTTCAAGTGAAGACCGCCTGCGTCATCGGCTTGCCATGAAGGCGCCACTCTCTGACCAAATATGGTGTGCTATAGGATATACTACACCCCTAATGGTATAGCGAATTCTGGTCACGTTCTAGGCTCTCTGAGGAATACATACAGACATCATTTGACTTGTTGAAACAACGTTTAGGGTGAGATTTTCACAGATATCTTTCTTTGCAAATTGAAGGAGTGGAAATACAAAATTGATTATGCATGCTATATGGATCTTTTTAGAATATGGAAAAGGTTTTTATCTAATAAAACCACACTTCACGTTATCTCTGGGACCCTTTGGATGATTAAACAGAGTAACATTTCAGAACGTTTCACCTTCAGAGGTGAATTTATCAAACCTATCGCGGTGAAAAAAGGGTTTGTTGTTAGGAGCTCTCCTCAAACAATAGAATGGCATTTTTTCACAGTAATATCTACTGTAAATTGGACAGGGCATTTAAATTAACAAGAATTTAGGCTTTCAACCAATATAATACCCTTATATGAACCGACATTTGTTGTTTATCTAAAATCGGCGATGTGACATAAGGCGCTGCATGATTTCCAACTGACCTGTTAACAGTCACAAAGAAGATGATCGTTATTATGTTTACGCCTGCTACTGATGATGTTACAGGGAGGAAAAAGACTGGTGATGATGGTAATAATGAAGATGAAGATGGTATTAATGATGAAGATGAAGATGGTAGTAATAATAATAATGATGATGATGATGGTATTAATGATGAAGATGCTGATGATGCTGATGATGATGATGATGGTAGTAATGATGATGATGATGATGGTAGTAATAATGAGGATGTTGATGTAATGATGATTATGATGATAATGTAGTAATAATAATGATGACGATCATGACGGTAGTAATAATAATGATGATGATGATGTTAATAATTATGATGAAGATGTAACAATAATGATGATGAAGATGTAGTAATGATAATGATGATGGTAGTAATGATGATGATGATGATGATGATGGTAGTAGTAATGATAATGATGATGACGATGATGGTAGTAATAATGATAATGATGATGATGATATAATAATAATGATGATGATGATGGTAGTAATGATGATGATGATGGAAGTAATAATGATGATGATGGTAGTAGTAATGATAATGACGATGATGATATAATAATAATGATGATGATGATGGTAGTAATGATGATGATGGTAGTAATAATAATGATGATGATGGTAGTAGTAATGATAATGATGATGATGGTAGTAATAATGATGATGATCATGATGGTAGTAATACAGATGATGAAGATGATTATGATGGTAGTAATAATGACGATGATGATGATTATGGTGATCATGATGGTAGTAATAATGTCGATGATGATGATTATGGTGATGATGGAAATAATAATAATGATATCGATGATTATGATGATGATGGGAAGAAATAACAATGATGATAATGGAAGTAAAATTGATGATGATAATGGAAGTGATAATGATGATTGATGGTGGTAATAATGCTGATGTTGGTAATAACAATGTTGATGATGATTAATATGATGATGATTATGGTGATGGAAAAAATAATAATGATATTGATGATTATGATGATGGTGGGCAGAAATAATAATGATGCTAATGGAAGCAATAAGGATGATGATGATGGTAAAATAATAATACTGATGGTAATAGTAGTAATAATGATGCTGATAATGGTAGTAATAATAATAATGATGTCATGGTGGTAATAATGGTGGTGATGGTGGTAGTAATAATAATAATGATGTAATGGTGGTAATAATGGTGATGATGGTGGTAGTAATATTGATGATGATGATGATGATGATGCTTTTAATTATGATGATGATGATGATGATAATGATAATGATGTTAATAATGATAATGATGCTGATGGTAATAATAATGATGATGATGATGATGATGATGGTGGAAGTAATAATGATGATGATGATGATGATGATGATGATTTTAATAATAATGATGATGATGATGATGATGGCAGTAATAATGATAATGATGATGATGATGATGCTTTTAATTATGATGATGATGATGGTGATAATGATAATGATGATGATGGTAGTAATAATGATAATGATGATGATGATGATGCTTTTAATTATGTGAATGATGATGGTGATAATGATAATGATGATGATGGTAGTAATAATGATAATGATGGTGATGATGATGATGATGATGATGATGATGATGATGATTTTAATAATAATGATGATGACGATAATGATAATGATGCTGATGGTAGTAATAATGATGATGATTATGATGATGATGGTGGTAGTAATAATGATGATGATGATGATGGTGGTAGTAATAATGATGATGATGATGATGATTTTAATAATAATGATGATGATGGTATTAATGATGATGATGATGATGATAATGATGGTAGTAATAATGATAATGATGATGATGATGATGATTTTAATTATGATGATGATGATGGTGATAATGATAATGATGATGATGGTAGTAATAATGATAATGATGATGATGAGGATGATGATTTTAATAATAATGATGATGATGACCATAATGATAATGATGGTAATAATGATCATGATGCTGATGGTAGTAATAATGATGATGATGATGATGATGATGATGGTAGAAATAATAATGATGATGATGATGATGATGCATTTTGCAATAATGATGATGATGATGATTGTCACGCCCTGACCATAGTTTGTTTTGTATGTTTATATGTTTTGTTTGGTCAGGGTGTGATCTGAGTGGGCATTCTATGTTGTATGTCTAGTTTGTCTATTTCTGTGTTTGGCCTGATATGGTTCTCAATCAGAGGCAGGTGTTAGTCATTGTCTCTGATTGGGAACCATATGTAGGTAGCCTGTTTTGTCATTGTGGGTTGTGGGTGATTGTCCATGTTATGTTGCTTGTTAGCACAGTGTTTCATTAGCGTCACAGTTGTCACTTTGTTGTTTTGTAGTGTTCAGTTGTTCCATTAAAATGACCAACACTTACCACGCCGCATCTTGGTCTGATCCTTACTCCTCTTCAGACGAAGAGGAGGAAATCTGCCGTGACAATGATGGTAATAATAGTGATGATGATGATGATGGTAATAATAATGATTTATGATGGTAGTATTAATAATTATGATGGCAGTGATGATGATAAAGATGATGACGACAGTGATGATGATGATTCTAAAGTGACAGATATTCCCTGTTACTGTTCATGTAGCGTTCATGATGTGTTACAGTGCTGAGTGACCTATGAATTTATATGATTGTGAAATAATGCAAATAAACCAAACAAGGGGTTCTCTAGATAATGGATTGGTTGTGTTGTCGACAGTGGATTGGTTGTGTTGTCGATAGTGGATTGGTTGTGTTGTCGATAATGGATTGGCTGTGTTGTCGACAGTGGATTGGTTGTGTTGTCGATAGTGGATTGGTTGTGTTGTCGATAGTGGATTGGTTGTGTTGTCGATAATGGATTGGTCGTGTTGTCGATAATGGATTGGTTGTGATGTAGATAGTGGATTAGTTGTGTTGTCGATAGTGGATTGGTTGCGTTGTCGATAGTGGATTGGTTGCGTTGTCGATAGTGGATTGGTTGCGTTGTCGATAGTGGATTGGTTGCGTTGTCGATAGTGGATTGGTCGCGTTGTCGATAGTGGATTGGTTGCGTTGTCGATAGTGGATTGGTTGCGTTGTCGATAGTGGATTGGTTGCGTTGTCGATAGTGGATTGGTTGCGTTGTCGATAGTGGATTGGTTGCGTTGTCGATAGTGGATTGGTTGCTTTGTCGATAGTGGATTGGTTGCGTTGCCGATAGTGGATTGGTTGCGTTGTCGATAGTGGATTGGTTGCGTTGCCGATAGTGGATTGGTTGTGTTACAGATAATGGATTGGTTGTGTTATTGTCATGAAAAGCACGTAATGACACACATTGTTTGTTGGCAAAGCCTTGTTATTTAATAAACAACAAGGCTGTTCCATCAAACAACAAGGCTGTTCCATCAAACAACAAGGCTGTTCCATCAAACAACAAGGCTGTTCCATCAAACAACAAGGCTGTTCCATCAAACAACAAGGCTGTTCCATCAAACAACAAGGCTGTTCCATCAAACAACAAGGCTGTTCCATCAAAGAACAAGGCTGTTCCATCAAACAACAAGGCTGTTCCATCAAACAACAAGGCTGTTCCATCAAACAACAAGGCTGTTCCATCAAACAACAAGGCTGTTCCATCAAACAACAAGGCTGTACCATCAAACAACAAGGCTGTACCATCAAACAACAAGGCTGTACCATCAAACAACAAGGCTGTTCCATCAAACAACAAGGCTGTTCCATCAAACAACAAGGCTGTTCCATCAAACAACAAGGCTGTTCCATCAAACAACAAGGCTGTTCCATCAAACAACAAGGCTGTTCCATCAAACCACAAGGCTGTTCCATCAAACAACAAGGCTGTTCCATCAAACAACAAGGCTGTACCATGAAAATTGCTTTTAAGTTAATGCATTGCTTTGGTTAATAACACTTTTTTTATTCAATGCTCATTTCAGCTAAATATCAAAACAAGTGGCTGGGTTGCCATTTTACTGAGAAAGGAATCCTAGATTGTAGATTTAATTGTGAGCAGAAGTAGAATGACAGAAACATCTCCAGTGTTACCAGTAGATACAGCATCATACTCTGTAGGATTACCAGTAGATACAGCATCATAATCTGTAGTATTACCAGTAGATACAGCATCATACTCTGTAACATTACCAGTAGATACAGCATCATACTCTGTAGTATTACCAGTAGATACAGCATCATACTCTGTAACATTACCAGTAGATACAGCATCATACTCTGTAGTGTAACCAGTAGATACAGCATCATACTCTGTAGTATTACCAGTAGATACAGCATCATACTCTGTAACATTACCAGTAGATACAGCATCATACTCTGTAGTGTTACCAGTAGATACAGCATCGTACTCTGTAGTATTACCAGTAAATAAAGCATCATACTCTGTAGTATTACCAGTAGATACAGCATCATACTCTGTAACATTAACAGTAGATAACGCATCATACTCTGTAGTATTACCAGTAGATACAGCATCATACTCTGTAGTATTACCAGTATTTACAGCATCATACTCTGTAGTATTACCAGTAGATACAGCATCATACTCTGTAGTATTACCAGTATTTACAGCATCATACTCTGTAGTATTACCAGTAGATACAGCATCATACTCTGTAACATTACCAGTAGATACAGCATCATACTCTGTAGTGTAACCAGTATATACAGCATCATACTCTGTAGTATTACCAGTAGATACAGCATCATACTCTGTAACATTACCAGTAGATACAGCATCATACTCTGTAGTGTTACCAGTAGATACAGCATCGTACTCTGTAGTATTACCAGTAAATAAAGCATCATACTCTGTAGTATTACCAGTAGATACAGCATCATACTCTGTAACATTACCAGTAGATAACGCATCACACTCTGTAGTATTACCAGTAGATAGAGCATCATACTCTGTAGTATTACCAGTATTTACAGCATCATACTCTGTAGTATTACCAGTAGATACAGCTTCATACTCTGTAGTATTACCAGTATTTACAGCATTATACTCTGTAGTATTACCAGTAGATACAGCATCATACTCTGTAGTATTACCAGTATTTACAGCATCATACTCTGTAATATTACCAGTATTTACAGCTTCATACTCTGTAATATTACCAGTAGATAAAGCATCATACTCTGTAGTATGACCAGTATTTACAGCATCATACTCTGTAATATTACCAGTATTTAAAGCATCATACTCTGTAATATTACCTGTAGATAAAGCATCATACTCTGTAGTATTACCAGTATTTACAGCATCATACTCTGAAATATTACCAGTATTTACAGCATCATACTCTGTAATATTACGAGTAGATACAGCATCATACTCTGTGGTATTACTAGTATTTACAGCATCATACTCTGTTATATTACCAGTATTTACATATTCAAACTCTGTAGTATTACCAGTATTTACAGCATCATACTCTGTAATATTACCAGTATTTACAGCATCATACTCTGTAATATTACCAGTAGATACAGCATCATACTCTGTGGTATTACCAGTATTTACAGCATCATACTCTGTAATATTACCAGTATTTACAGCTTCATACTCTGTAATATTACCAGTAAATAAGCATCATACTCTGTAGTAATACCAGTAGATACAGCATCATACTCTGTAGTATTACCAGTATTTACCGCATCATACTCTGTAATATTACCAGTAGATACAGCTTCATACTCTGTAATATTACCAGTAGATACAGCATCATACTCTGTTGGGCGACAGTTCACAGACCGGAACCTCCAACGACGGGCCACAGTCCGGAACCTCCAACGACGATCCCCAGCCCGGGGTCTCCAATGTCGGTCCCCAGCCCAGGGTCTCCAGCAACGGTCCCCAGTCCAGGACCTCCGGCGATTGATCCACGCAGCGAGGGTCCCCAGCCCGGGGCCTCCAGCGATGATCCACGGGTAAGTGCTACTAGGGCGGAGGGATCAGTGAAAAGAAGGGAGGCGGCGTCCAGAACCAGAGCCGCCACCGAAGTTGGATGCCCACCCAGACCCTCCCATATAGGTTTAGGTTTGCGGCCGGGAGTCCGCACCTTTGGTTAGGTCAGGGTGTGACTAGGGTGGTTTGTTTCGTTTTGGATTGTCTAGGGGTTTTTGAATGTCTAGGTTTTTTGTGTAAGTCTAGGTTGTTTATATGTCTTTGGTTGCCTAGATTGGTTCTCAATCAGAGGCAGCTGTTTATTGTTGTCTCTTATTGGGGACCATATTTAGGTAGCCATATTCCTTGCGTATTTTGTGGATTCTTATTCTATGTTTAGTTGCCTGTCTGCACTAGCCATATTAGCTTCACGGTTTGTTTTGTTGTTTTGTATAGTTTGTTCAGTGTTCTTTCTTTCATTAAAGACGTATGTACGCTTACAACGCTTCGCCTTGGTCTCCACGACGACCGTGACAGTAAGATCATACACATCACATAACGTTAGCTAGCAAGCCAGCCAGCTAACGTTAGCTAGTTAAACAACAATGCACATAGTGCCAAATCATGTCATTACTACCCTGCATGAATCTGCTGGGAACTAACCAACCAGGTTCAATGTTAGCTAGCTGACATTAGACTCTAGCCAAGCAAACGGCTCTGGGATACGAATAATAACATCATACACGTAATGTTAGCTATGGAGCCAGCCAGCTACCGTCAACTAGCTAACAATACACTTTAGCTAGAAATTAAGCTTCTGTCAAAATTAGAAATGTGTCATATCTGAAAATGTAGCTAGCTAGACTATCTTACCTGTATACATCATCATACATGATGGACGCATCTCCCTGTCACAGATGCCATGCCATAGTTGCCCTTAGCTTGAAAATGTAATCTGGAGACAAGTGTTTTCTCCATCTCTTTAGCTCTAATCCAACTGATTTCAAACTCAAGCCTCCAGAAAGTGGAGATCAACACTTATGCAGCTCCACTAATCAATAGTTTTAAAGCCATGTTCGACAGGATTACCAACACAGACTGACCAGGTCAAATAGACAGAAGCCATCTATATGACAGTCCAATCTGAACTCTTCTCTCGGCGTATCTCAGCCAATCATGGCTAGTGGGAAGGTTGCTGACTTTTTCTGTGGCTTAACTTCTTGACGCGGGATCATTTTCGTCAGCAACCACTGAATAGCATAGTGCAACAGTCAAACAATATTACAAAAAAAATATTCATATTCATGAAATCACAAGTGCAATATTGCAAAACACAGTTTAGCCTTTTGTTAATCCACCTGTCGTCAAATGTTCCTTTTGTTCCATAAAGATTATTTTACACCCAAAATACCTCCGTTTGTTTGTCGCATTATGTTCAGAAATCCACAGGAAAGAGCGGTCACGACAACGCAGACGTAAATTCCAAATAGTTTCCATAATGTCCACAAACATGTCAAACATTTTTTATAATCATTCTTCAGGTAGTTTTTAAAATATATATTCGATAATATATCAACCGTGTGTGTAGGTTTTTCAATTTAAGCGGGAGGAACAATGGCTGCTTTACTCTGTAGCGCAAAAACTCACTCTGAGAGCCC
This sequence comes from Oncorhynchus mykiss, assembly GCF_057628025.1. NCBI lineage: Eukaryota > Metazoa > Chordata > Actinopteri > Salmoniformes > Salmonidae > Oncorhynchus > Oncorhynchus mykiss. Next base: position 49,623,015 of record NC_143041.1, on the reverse strand, counting down.
CCACCTATCCACTTACGCAATGTGATCTTTCACGCTCATTTTTCAAAATAAAAGCCTGAAACTATGTCTAAAGACTGTTGACACCTTAGGGAAGCCACAGATCTGGTTGATATCCCTTTAAATGGAGGATAGGCATGCATAGGAACAGAAATGTTTCAAAATAAGAGGCACTTCCTGATTGGATTTTCCTCAGGGTTTCGCCTGCAATATCAGTTATGTTATACTCAGACAATATTTTGACAGTTTTAGTTTTGGAAACGTTAGAGTGTTGTCTATCCTAATCTGTCAATTATATGCATATTCTAGCATCTGGTCCTGAGAAATAGGCCATTTACTTTGGGAACGTTATTTTTCCAAACATAAAAATAGTGCCCCCTAGCTAAAAGAGGTTAACAAACTAGGCTCAAAATGTAACGATTTTATTCGTATTTACACATAGCATACAAGTTTGTTATTAACTTCTTAAGGTATAGGGGGCAGTATTTTCACTTTTGGATAAATAGTGCCCAATTTCAACTTCCTGCTTCTCATGTCAAGAATATAAGATATGCATATAATTAGTAGATTTGGATAGAAAACACTCTGAAGTTTCTAAAACTGTTTGAATCATGTCTGTGAGTATAACATAACTTATGTAGCAGGCAAAACCGCGAGGACTGACCGTTCAGATTTTTTTTTTTTAGGTCTCTGTTCAGGTCTCTGTTCAAAAGGACCAATTGGACCAATTGTGATGTTTATGGGACATTTTGGAGTGCCGAAAAGCTTTCGCCGAAAAGCAAGATTTTGAAGGTATCGATCAAGATACTCAGCTTTCCGCAGACAACCTGCTTTTGCAAATAGGGGCTACCGTTCTCATACCAGACTGAATGGGGCGGCAGGGTAGCCTAGTGGTTAGAGCATTGGAAAAGTAACCAAACGGTTGCTGGATTGAATCCCCGAGCTGACAAGGTAAAAATCTGTTGTTCAGCCCCTGAACTAGGCAGTTAACCCACTGTTCCCTGGTAGGCTGTCATTGTAAATAAGAATACATTCTTAACTGACTTGCCTAGTTAAATAAAGGTTCATGAAAAAAAAAATATATATATATATATATGACCAGTGGAGGACATCTCATAATAATGGAGTGAATGGAATAGTATCAAACACATGTGCTGCATACTATTGCAGTCATTCCACTCCAGCCATTAACAAAAACCTCCAGGGGACCATAACACAACATCCCAAGAACGTTCAGGAGACCTTCAGGGTACTATGACAAAACTCCCCAAGAACGTTCAAGAGACCTTCAGGGTACTATAACAAAACTCCCCAAGAACGTTCAGGAGACCTTCAGGGTACTAAACACGTCCTTGGGACATACCCGGGAACTAGACAAAACCTCCAGAGGTCCATGACACAACATCCTAAGAAATAGTAAAATGAAAGTCCTCAGACCCTCAGTGATGTACAGGGAACTAGACAAAGGACCCCCAGAGAACATTCCCTTGGGATCGTGATACAACTTTCTTAGAACGTTCTCAGAACATCAGTGGGATAATGTTAGTGGGATAATGTCGCACCGAAACCCTTAAAGGAACTAATGGGAACGTTGCCAAATGTCCTCAGGACGTCCCATGTTTGCTGGACATACAGCCATTGTATAGGTTTCTTTATGTAAGTGTAAGTAACATTAGTCTCACACACTGTGAGAGCAGGGTACAACCGTGTAATGTACTCATTGTCCTTGCAAAAAACAGGCTGTACAGTCAAAGGGAGAAACAGTAGGGAGGGGAAGGAAGGTCATTAAAGCAGGTTGGCAAGTAAAGCAGCTATATGTTGCACCACGGAGAGGCTAGTGAGGTGAGGGAACACGTTAGCAAAACTAGACTACACCACCTGGGGCGATACACAAAGGACACATTTACACCTGAATACTGCATGTATTTCTCCAGAAACCACCGAGACAATTCTCCTCTGTAGAAAAGTGTGTGTGTTTCTGGGTGTATCAGAGACTCAGGAAAGACCATCACCGCAGAGGCTTTGTGAAAATTGTGCTGACTCCCTGTCTAGCTGGTATTTCTCTCTAAAGGAGACAACCAAATGGCTTATTGGATAATGCTTCTATTGATGAGTAGACTCCAACTACTGGATTATACGATCATTGAGGAGATACTGATGAATGAAGATGGGGAACCAGGCAGTATTACAACTACTATTATGCTGGAAAACAGCTATGTCAGCTTGACTCCATTCAGCTTGTGAATAATGTGAGCTGGACATGTAATCAACTGCAGTGGTGTAGAAACTGTACTGTAAGGCATTTCTTAACAAAAAAGTTGTTTAAACTGAAGAGGTAATATTCCACATAAGTCAAGGTTGTCTGTTTTGTGGAGGCTGCTGAGGGGAGGACAGCTCACGGTAATGGCTGGAATGGAGTCAATGGAATGGTATCAACCAAACAACATGGAGACCACATGGAGACCACATGGAGACCACATGGAGACCACATGGAGACCACATGGAGACCACACGGAAACAACATGGAAACAACATGGAGACCACATGGAGACCACATGGAGACCACATGGAGACCACATGGAGACCACATAGAAACAACATGGAGACCACATGGAGACCACATGGAGACCACATAGAAACAACATGGAGACCACATGGAGACCACATGGAGACCACATGGAAACCACATGGAGACCACATGGAGACCACATGGAGACCACACGGAAACAACATGGAAACAACATGGAAACAACATGGAGACCACATGGAGACCACATGGAGACCACATGGAGACCACATAGAAACAACATGGAGACCACACGGAGACCACACGGAGACCACATGGAGACCACCTGGAGACCACCTGGAGACGACATGAAGACCACATGGAGACCACATGGAGACCACATGGAAACAACATGGAGACCACATGGAAACAACATGGGAGAAGAAAGGGAGGGAGGGAGGAAGGGAGGGAAAAATTAAGGGAGGGAAGTAGGAAGGGAGGGAGGGTGGGAGAGAGATAGAAAGGGAGGGAGATAGGAAGGGAGGGAGCAGAGAGGGAGGGAGAGAGGAAGGGAGGCAGGAAGAGAGGGAGGGAGAGGAAGGGAGGCAGAAAGGGAGGGAGGGAGGGAAGGATGGGATTATGGGGGTAGGGAGGGAAGGAGGGAGGTAGGATGGGTTGGAGAGAGAAAGGGAGGGAGGTAGGGAAGGATGGAGGTAGGGAGGGAAAAAGGGAGAGAGGGATGGAGAAAGGGGGAGAGAGGGAGGGTCGGGGAAAGGGAGGGAGGAAGATAGAAAGGGAGGGAGGTAGGACGGGAGGGAGAAATTAAGGGAGGGAGGGAGGTAGGAAGGGAGGGTGGGAGAGAGAAAGTAAGGGAGGGAGATAGGAAGGGAGGGAGAAAGGGTGGGAGGGAGGTAGGAAGGTAAGGAGAAAGGTAAGGAGAAAGGGAGGGAGGGAGGGAGAGCGAAAGGGAGGGAGGTGGAAGGAAGTGAGGGAGGGAGGGAGGTAGGAAGGGAGGGGAAAGGGAGGGAGAGAGGAAGGGACGAAGTAGACTCTCAGCTCGTTCACAGCTTTTTGGAAGTTACCCATGGCGCTGATGTTTGGGCCAAGGTACATTTGAAGTCTAAAGTTTAAACACACTTAGGTTGGAGTCATTAATAGCTCATTTTTCAACCACTCCACAAATTTCTTGTTAACAAACTATAGTTTTGGCAAGTCGGTTAGGACATCTACTTTATGCATGAGACAAGTCATTTTTCCAACAATTGTTTACAGACAGATCATTTCACATAGAATTCAATGTATCACAATTCCCGTGGGGCAGAAGTTAACATATACTAAGTTGACTGTGCCTTTAAACAGCTTGGAAAACACCATGGGACCACGCAGCCATCATACCGCTCAGGAAGGAGACGCGTTCTGTCTCCTAGAGATGAACGTACTTTGCGAAAAGTGCAAATCAATCCCAGAACAACAGCAAAGGACCTTGTGAAAATGCTGGCGGAAACAGGTACAAAACTATCTATATCCACAGTAAAACGAGTCCTATATCGACATAACCTGAAAGGCCGCTCAGCAAGGAAGAAGCCACTGCTCCGAAACCACCATAAAAGAGCAACGGTTTGCAACTGCACATGGGGACAAAGATCGTACTTTTTGGAGTAATGTCCTCTGGTCTGATGAAACAAAAATAGAACTGTTTGGCCATAACGACCTTCGTTATGTTTCGAGTAAAAAGTGGGAGGGTTGCAAGCCTAAGAACACCATCCCAACTGTGAAGCACGGGGGTGGCAGCATCATGTTGTGGGGGTGCTTTGCTGCAGGAGGGACTGGTGCACTTCACAAAATAGATGGCATCATAAGGGTGGAAAATGGATATATTGAAGCAACATCTCAAGACATCAGTCAGGAAATTAAAGCTTGGTCACAAATGGGTCTTCCAAATGGACAATGACCACAAGCATACTTCCAGAGTTGTGGCAAAATGTCTTTAAGGACAACAAAGTATTGGAGTGGCCATCACAAAACCCTGACCTCAATCCCATAGAAAATTTGTGGGCAGAACTGAAAAAGCGTGTGTGAGCAAGGAGGCCTACAAACCTGACTCAGTTACACCAGCTCTGTCAGGAGGAATTGGCCAAAATTTACCCAACTTATTGTGGGAAGCTTGTGGAACTCTACCCGAAATGTTTGACCCAAGTTAAACAATTTAAGGCAATGCTTCCAAATGCTAATTGAGTGTATGTAAACTTCTGACCCACTGGGAATGTGATGAAATAAAAAAAAGTTGAAATAAATCATTCTCTCTACTATTATTCTGACACTTCACATTCTTTAAATAAAGTGGTGATCCTAACTTAAAGGATGTCTAAGGTCAGGGCATGACAAATACTGTAAGTATTTAAGTATTTGTCACGCCCTGACCTTAGAGATCCTTTAACTTCTCTATTTGGTTAGGTCAGGGTGTGATTAGGGTGGGCATTCTAGTTTTTCATTTCTAAAAAAAACAAAGCATGAGAAGATTAACCTTTGTTTTGGTTTGTTTTTCAATTATGGTGTGCAGGGTGAATACGTTGTCTGTAGTTTGGTAATTTGGTAAATGTTTCTATGTTTTCTATTTCTTTGTGTTTGGCCGGGTATGGTTCTCAATCAGGGACAGCTGTCTATCATTGGTAGCTTTTTTTTTTCTCCCCTCCTTCAGTGTGGGATCTTGTTCTTCGGTTGTGTGCAGGTAGTTGGCACAACGAAGCTGTTCGGTCGCTGTATTCTTTATTGTTTTGTTTTTTCTAAAAGTTTCACTTCATTATTAAATTAGGTGGAACTCAAAGAACGCTGCGCCTTGGTTTCATCCTTTCCCCGTTACACACCCTTTGCCTTGATGACAGCTTCGCATTCTCACAACCGGCTTCACAAATAGCAATTGTCTCTCTCTGAGGCCTAATGATGAGCTGTCTTGTCTGTCTGTCTCTCAATGATAAGCATGGTCTCTCTCTCTCTCAATGATAAGCACGGTCTCTCTCTCTCTCAATGATAAGCATGGTCTCTCTCTCTCTCTCAATGATAAGCATGGTCTCTCTCTCTCTCAATGATAAGCATGGTCTCTCTCTCTATGATACGCACGGTCTCTCTCTCTCTCAGTGATAAGCATGGTCTCTCTCTCTCTCTCTCTCTCTCTCTCTATCTCTCTCAATGATAAGCACAGTCTCTCTTTCTCTCTCTCTCTCTCTCTCTCTCTCAATGATAAGCACGGTCTCTCTCTCTCTCTCAATGATAAGCACGGTCTCTCACTCTCTCTCAATGATAATCACGGTCTCTCTCTCTCAATGATAAGCACGGTCTCTCTCTCGCTCTCTCAATGATAAGCACGGTCTCTCTCTCTCTCTCTCTCTCTCAATGATAAGCACGGTCTCTCTTTCTCTTTCTCTCTCTCTCAATGATAAGCATGGTCTGTCTTTCTCTCTCTCTCAATGATGAGCATGGTCTCTCTTTCTCTCTCTCTCTCTCTCTCTCTCTCTCTCAATGATAAGCATGGTCTCTCTTTCTCTCTCTCTATCTCTCTCTCTCTCTCTCTCAATGATAAGCATGGTCTCTCTTTCTCTTTCGCTCTCTCTCGTTCTCCAATAGACTTTATTGACACGGCAAGTAAAAATACTTACATTGTCAAAGTATACATGACACAAAAATGGTGGTACCAACAGCAATAATGGTAGTAGTAGTGGAGATTAGTGATTAAGGTTGGGGTTAGTACCACTAACAGCTACAACAATATTAATGAGAATAATAATATATTAAAGCAATAGTAGTAGACCAGTGTCAACATGACTGAGAAGACACATGACCTGGTAGTAGACCAGTCTCAACATGACTGAGGAGACACATGACCTGGTAGTAGACCAGTGTCAACATGACTGAGAAGACACATGACCTGGTAGTAGACCAGTCTCAACATGACTGAGAAGACACATGACCTGGTAGTAGACCAGTCTCAACCTGACTGAGGAGACACATGACCTGGTAGTAGACCAGTCTCAACCTGACTGAGAAGACACATGACCTGGTAGTAGACCAGTGTCAACATGACCTGCTAGTAGACCAGTATCAACATGACTGAGAAGACACATGACCTGGTAGTAGACCAGTCTCAACTTGACTGAGGAGACACATGACCTGGTAATAGACCAGTCTCAACCTGACTGAGGAGACACGTGACCTGGTAGTAGACCAGTCTCAACTTGACTGAGGAGACACATGACCTGGTAGTAGACCAGTCTCAACATGACTGAGAAGACACATGACCTGGTAGTAGACCAGTCTCAACCTGACTGAGGAGACACATGACCTGGTAGTAGACCAGTCTCAACCTGACTGAGAAGACACATGACCTGGTAGTAGACCAGTGTCAACATGACCTGCTAGTAGACCAGTATCAACATGACTGAGAAGACACATGACCTGGTAGTAGACCAGTCTCAACCTGACTGAGGAGACACATGACCTGGTAGTAGACCAGTGTCAACATGACCTGCTAGTAGACCAGTGTCAACCTGACTGAGAAGACACATGACCTGGTAGTAGACCAGTCTCAACCTGACTGAGAAGACACATGACCTGGTAGTAGACCAGTCTCAACCTGACTGAGAAGACACATGACCTGGTAGTAGACCAGTCTCAACCTGACTGAGAAGACACATGACCTGGTAGTAGACCAGTCTCAACTTGACTGAGAAGACACATGACCTGGTAGTACACCTGTCTCAACCTGACTGAGAAGACACAAGACCTGGTAGTAGATCAGTGTCAACATGACTGAGAAGACACATGACCTGGTAGTAGACCAGTATCAACATGACTGAGAAGACACATGACCTGGTAGTAGACCAGTCTCAACCTGACTGAGGAGACACATGACCTGGTAGTAGACCAGTCTCAACCTGACTGAGAAGACACATGACCAGTGTCAACATGACCTGCTAGTAGACCAGTATCAACATGACTGAGAAGACACATGACCTGGTAGTAGACCAGTCTCAACCTGACTGAGGAGACACATGACCTGGTAGTAGACCAGTGTCAACATGACCTGGTAGTAGACCAGTGTCAACATGACCTGGTAGTAGACCAGTGTCAACCTGACTGAGGAGACACATGACCTGGTAGTAGACCAGTCTCAACCTGACTGAGAATACACATGACCTGGTAGTAGACCAGTCTCAACCTGACTGAGGAGACACATGACCTGGTAGTAGACCAGTCTCAACCTGACTGAGGAGACACATGACCTGGTAGTAGACCAATCTCAACCTGACTGAGAAGACACATGACCTGGTAGTAGACCAGTGTCAATATGATCTGGTAGTAGACCAGTCTCAACATGACTGAGGAGACACATGACCTGGTAATAGACCAGTCTCAACCTGACTGAGGAGACACATGACCTGGTAATAGACCAGTCTCAACCTGACTGAGGAGACACATGACCTGGTAATAGACCAGTCTCAACCTGACTGAGGAGACACATGACCTGGTAGTAGACCAGTCTCAACCTGACTGAGGAGACACATGACCTGGTAGTAGACCAGTCTCAACTTGACTGAGGAGACACATGACCTGGTAATAGACCAGTCTCAACCTGACTGAGGAGACACGTGACCTGGTAGTAGACCAGTCTCAACTTGACTGAGGAGACACGTGACCTGGTAGTAGACCAGTCTCAACTTGACTGAGGAGACACATGACCTGGTAATAGACCAGTCTCAACCTGACTGAGGAGACACGTGACCTGGTAGTAGACCAGTCTCAACTTGACTGAGGAGACACATGACCTGGTAGTAGACCAGTCTCAACCTGACTGAGGAGACACGTGACCTGGTAGTAGACCAGTCTCAACTTGACTGAGGAGACACGTGACCTGGTAGTAGACCAGTCTCAACATGACTGAGGAGACACATGACCTGGTAGTAGACCAAGGTTTTACTGCTAACCTAAAAGCATTACATGGGCTTGCTCCTACCTATCTCTCTGATTTGGTCCTGCCGTACATACTGTACCTACACGTACGCTACGGTCACAAGACGCAGGCTTCCTAATTGTCCCTAGAATTTCTAAGCAAACAGCTGGAGGCAGGGCTTTCTCCTATAGAGCTCCATTTTTATGGAACGGTCTGCCTACCCATGTCAGAGACGCAAACTCGGTCTCAACCTTTAAGTCTTTACTGAAGACTCATCTCTTCAGTGGGTCATATGATTGAGTGTAGTCTGGCCCGGGAGTGGGAAGGTGAACGGAAAGGCTCTGGAGCAATGAACCGCCCTTGCTGTCTCTGCCTGGCAGGTTCCCCTCTTTCCACTGGGATTCTCTGTCTCTAACCCTATTATAGGGGCTGAGTCACTGGCTTACTGGGGCTCTCTCATGCCGTCCCTGGAGGGGGTGCGTCACCTGAGTGGGTTGATTCACTGATGTGGTCATCCTGTCTGGGTTGGCGCCCCCCCCCCCCCCCCCCCCCACCAGGGCAGCACGCAGACAAACCAGGGCAGCACGCAGACAGACCAGGGCAGCACGCAGACAGACCAGGGCAGCACGCAGACAGACCAGGGCAGCACGCAGACAGACCAGAGCAGCACGCAGACAGACCAGAGCAGCACGCAGACAGACCAGGGCAGCACGCACACAGACCAGGGCAGCATGCACACAGACCAGGGCAGCACGCACACAGACCAGGGCAGCACGCACACAGACCAGGGCAGCACGCAGACAGACCAGGGCAGCATGCAGACAGACCAGGGCAGCACGCACACAGACCAGGGCAGCACACACACAGACCAGGGCAGCACGCACACAGACCAGGGCAGCATGCAGACAGACCAGGGCAGCATGCACACAGACCAGTGCAGCACACACACAGACCAGGGCAGCACGCACACAGACCAGGGCAGCACACACACAGACCAGGGCAGCACGCACACAGACCAGGGCAGCATGCACACAGACCAAGGCAGATCAGTTTCACATCTTATATCACATTGAATGATTACATTGACAAGGGGGAGCTTAGTGAATACGGGCCCAGGAACAAAGCTGTTAACCAAATCCTTGCACAGCAGTCTTTCACCACAGTATGTTTGTCTGTGAATTTCCATATCAAAGGCATTAACAAAAAGAGTTGAATTCTTCAGCAACATGTGCATGGCTTTGGTGATGAAAGGAACATAATGCATGTATTGTCATCTCCCTATCAGGCCACTGCATGCTGGGACATGGGCTTGGATGGTGACACACGCCTTCTTCAAGCTTCCCGACTGAATACTGGGAGTCTTCAGAGGTTCTGGAAACAAGGGCCTAACCTGGGAGTACAGCAACAGTCTGTCTCACAGCCATTCCGCCAACATGTATTGTATGTAACCACTCAAATTCAGACAACCTGCTACGGTTGCAAGAACCACCTTATATTCACTTTGTCCCATTACTTAATCTTTTGTGGGATATATATATATATATATTAATTGAATGATATGCATTAAAACTTCTTATGGCTGCAATCCCGTTAACGGGATGATATGACAACAGCCAGTGAAAGTGCAGGGCGCCAAATTCAAAACAACAGAAATCTCATAATTAAAATTACTCAAACATACATGTATTTTATACGGTTTTAAGGTAATCTTGTTGTTAATCCCACCAAAGTGTCCGATTTCAAATAGGCTACAGCGAAAGCACCACAAGCGATTGGTGACCACCAACTCACAGACAGGTTACCACCAACTCACAGACAAACCCAGCCATTTTTCCAGCCAAAGAGAGGAGTCACAAAAAGCACAAAGAGATAAAAAGGAATCAGTTACCTTTGATGATCTTCATCAGATGACACTCATAGGACTTCATGTTACACAATACATGTATGTTTTGTTTGATAAAGTTCATATTTATGTAAAAAAAATCTGAGTTTACATTGGCACGTTACGTTCACTAGTTCCAAAAACATGCAGTGATTTTGCAGAGAGCCACATCGATTCAACAGAAATACTCATCATAAATGTAGATGTAAATACAAGTTACACACATGGAATTATAGATATATATATATAGCATATAGATATACTATTATAGATATATTATAGATATACTTCTCCTTAATGCAACCGCTGTGTCAGATTTTTAAAAAACTTTACGGAAAAAGCAAACCGTGCAATAATCTGATACGGCGCTCAGAAAAATAGTCAAATTAGTTGTTGACTCCATGTTGGAGTCAACAGAAATCAGAAATCACATTATAAATATTCCCTTTGATGATCTTAATCAGAACGCACTCCCAGGAATCCTAGTTCCACAATAAATGTTTGAATTGTTTGATAATGTCCATTATTTATGTCCAAGTAGCTACTTTTGTTAGCGCGTTTAGTACACAAATCTCGTGCAGGTCCATCCGAACGTCGGATGAAAACTTCAAAAAGTTATATTACAGGTCGAAGAAACTTGTCAAACTAAGTATAAAATCAATCTTTAGGATGTTTTTGTCATAAATCTTCAATAACGTTCCAACCGGAGAATTCCATTGTCTGTAGAAAAGTCATGGAACGCAGGTCGCTCTCATGTGAAATGCTCCTGACCAGGACCTTGCTCTCTGCCAGACCACTGACTCAAAGAGCTCTCATCCGGCCACACATCACAGTAGAAGCCTCTAGTGGAAGCCCTAGGAAGTGCAACTTCATCCATATCCCACTGTGAATCCAATAGGGGCTGGGTTGAAAATCGACCAACCTCAGATTTCTCACTTCCTGTTTGGATTTCTTCTCAGGTTTTTGCCTGCCATATGAGTTCTGTTATACTCACAGACATCATTAAAAGAGTTTTAGAAACTTGAGAGTACAGTGCCTTGCGAAAGTATTCAGCCCCCTTGAACTTTGCGACCTTTTGCCACATTTCAGGCTTCAAACATAAAGATATAAAACTGTATTTTTTGTGAAGAATCAACAACAAGTGGGACACAATCATGAAGTGGAACGACATTTATTGGATATTTCAATCTTTTTTAACAAATCAAAAACTGAAAAATTGGGCGTGCAAAATTATTCAGCCCCTTTACTTTCAGTGCAGCAAACTCTATCCAGAAGTTCAGTGAGGATCTCTGAATGATCCAATGTTGACCTAAATGACTAATGATGATAAATACAATCCACTTGTTTGTAATCAAGTCTCCGTATAAATGCACCTGCACTGTGATAGTCTCAGAGGTCCGTTAAAAGCGCAGAGAGCATCATGAAGAACAAGGAACACACCAGGCAGGTCCGAGATACTGTTGTGAAGAAGTTTAAAGCCGGATTTGGATACAAAAAGATTTCCCAAGCTTTAAACATCCCAAGGAGCGCTGTGCAAGCGATAATATTGAAATGGAAGGAGTATCAGACCACTGAAAATCTACCAAGACCTGGCCGTCCCTCTAAACTTTCAGCTCATACAAGGAGAAGACTGATCAGAGATGCAGCCAAGAGGCCCATGATCACTCTGGATGAACTACAGAGATCTACAGCTGAGGTGGGAGACTCTGTCCATAGGACAACAATCAGTCATATATTGCACAAATCTGGCCTTTATGGAAGAGTGGCAAGAAGAAAGCCATTTCTTAAAGATATCCATAAAAAGTGTCGTTTAAAGTTTGCCACAAGCCACCTGGGAGACACACCAAACATGTGGAAGAAGGTGCTCTGGTCAGATGAAATCAAAATTGAACTTTTTGGCAACAATGCAAAACGTTATGTTTGGCGTAAAAGCAACACAGCTCATCACCCTGAACACACCATCCCCACTGTCAAACATGGTGGTGGCAGCATCATGGTTTGGGCCTGCTTTTCTTCAGCAGGGACAGGGAAGATGGTTAAAATTGATGGGAAGATGGATGGAGCCAAATACAGGACCATTCTGGAAGAAAACCTGATGGAGTCTGCAAAAGACCTGAGACTGGGACGGAGATTTGTCTTCCAACAAGACAATGATCCAAAACATAAAGCAAAATCTACAATGGAATGGTTCAAAAATAAGCATATCCAGGTGTTAGAATGGCCAAGTCAAAGTCCAGACCTGAATCCAATCGAGAATCTGTGGAAAGAACTGAAAACTGCTGTTCACAAATGCTTTCCATCCAACCTCACTGAGCTCGAGCTGTTTTGCAAGGAGGAATGGGAAAAAATGTCAGTCTCTCGATGTGCAAAACTGATAGAGACATACCCCAAGCGACTTACAGCTGTAATCGCAGCAAAAGGTGGCGCTACAAAGTATTAACTTAAGGGGGCTGAATAATTTTGCACGCCCAATTTTTCAGTTTTTGATTTGTTAAAAAAGTTTGAAATATCCAATAAATGTCGTTCCACTTCATGATTGTGTCCCACTTGTTGTTGATTCTTCACAAAAAAATACAATTTTATATCTTTATGTTTGAAGCCTGAAATGTGGCAAAAGGTCGCAAAGTTCAAGGGGGCCGAATACTTTCGCAAGGCACTGTATATTCTATCCAATACTAATAATAATATGCATATATTTTCAACTGGGACTGAGGAACAGGCCGTTTACTCTGGGCACCTCTGGGCACCTTTCATCCAAGCTACTCAATACTGCCCCTGCAGCCTTAAGAAGTGTTCATTAATACACATGTTTTCACTCTGGACATGAGACTTGCATTTATTTCAGACCTTTAAATCATACTGCTGTAAAGGTGTATTTGTCTGTATGTTTATGTTATGACATAAGTAAGTACAAGTAAAGACCAACATGATAAACATGCTATGAAAAAGTTATTGGTTTGTAATCTTATAATAAAAAATGAAAATTAGGTCTTAATATAAACATTTGCATTTGGACATCCCCAAAATACAGCCATTGAAAGTCTCTGGATAAATGACAACAGGTTGGTGCTGTAGAGTTCTATAGCCCAGCAGGCTCACCTGGGGACAGAGGACATGTTTGTTTTGATGAAAGTCTGGGAGACCTATACGGGGAGGAGAGAGCATGAGTTGGTGCCTAGCCCAGGGCCTCCTGCCTAACCCCTCACTCCTGACCTCCCACTGGCCCAGGGCCTCCTGCCTAACCCTCACTCCTGATCTCCCACTGGCCCAGGGCCTCCTGCCTAACCCTCACTCCTGACCTCCCACTGGCCCAGGGCCTCCTGCCTAACCCTCACTACTCCAGGAGTAGATCGCTGTATGGTGCCCAGGGCTTTTCTACTCCTTGTGAGTGGATTACTAGCTCTTGAAATGGGATAATGCAACGTAAAGGTGTGTGCTCCATGTTCCTGCTGATAGCATGGAGTGGTCCATGTTCCTGTTGATAGCATGGAGTGCTCCATGATCCTGTTGATAGCATGGAGTGCTCCTTGTTCCTGCTGATAGCATGGAGTGCTCCTTGTTCCTGCTGATAGCATGGAGTGCTCCTTGTTCCTGCTGATAGCATGGAGTGCTCCATTTTCCTGTTGATAGCATGGAGTTGCTGCTAGCCCGAATATTACTTTGCATGAGCTTGCTGCTAGCCTGAATATTACTCTGCATGAGCTTGCTGCTAGCCTGAACATTACTCTGCATGAGCTTGCCGCTAGCCTGAATATTACTCTGCATGAGCTTGCCGCTAGCCTGAATATTACTCTGCATGAGCTTGCTGCTAACCTGAATATTACTCTGCATGAGTTTGCTGCTAGCCTGAATATTACTCTGCATGAGCTTGCCGCTAGCCTGAATATTACTCTGCATGAGCTTGCTGCTAGCCTGAATATTACTCTGCATGAGCTTGCTGCTAGCCTGAATATTACTCTGCATGAGCTTGCTGCTAACCTGAATATTACTTTGCATGAGTTTGCTGCTAACCTGAATATTACTTTGCATGAGCTTGCTGCTAACCTGAATATTACTTTGCATGAGCTTGCTGCTAGCCTGAATATTACTTTGCATGAGCTTGCTGCTAGCCTGAATATTACTTTGCATGAGCTTGCTGCTAACCTGAATATTACTTTGCATGAGCTTGCTGCTAGCCTAGTTTATCTGCTAGCACTGCATGTTGTTAAAGAAGCATATGAATATTCTCTAACAACAGATATCCATGGATAAAGGTCTAAAATACTACAATAGAATTTAAAATACAGTAGCCTCAGTAGTCTGTTAGATACAAGATGCTATCTAATGTACAGGCTATGAATATGAAACGGGATTTTAGACAAAAGGCCTGAAAGATTACTGTTAAAGAAACTGTACACACTAAAAACAAACAGTTCTATGTATAGTGCCAAATAAGGGTTATTTGGTTCGTAACACACACACACAGACACAATCACACGCACAGACACACTCACACGCACAGACACACACACACGCGCAGACACACACAGACACACACACACGCACAGACACACGCAGACGCAGACACACACACACGCACAGACACACGCAGACGCAGACACACACACACACACACAGACACACGTAGACGCAGACACACACACGCACTGACACACGCAGACGCAGACACACACACACAGACACACGCAGACACACACACACACACGCGCACAGACACACACAGACACACGCACAGACAGACACAGACACACACACACACACACTAATTAATTTCCAAACCACTTTGTGTCACAAAGGACATCAACCCTTTCATCTTCCCTCTCAACTGATTTCTGGTCAGACTGACTGATCTGATAAGTGGAGCTGATGGAGAGATAGAGGGATGGTCTTTCTGATGGAACTGTCTCACACACTTCCCTCTCATCAGAGGATCAGGAAGCATCCCTGTCCTGCCTGTCCAACTGAGGAAATACACACAACAGCACACCAAGAAAAACATTTTGTCCTGTGACACTTCAGTCTGACCCCACGACACACAACGATTCACTAAAGCTTGACATTTGAACATTCAGCTTTAAGAAATGGATTTTAAACGCAGGACATGACATTTTCCCAATGAGAAAAGCCACTGGACAATGAAGCGCACAGTAACGTCACAAAGAAGATATCTAGGAACGGTTTGATGAAGTTCTCTGATTAAAAGTCACCTTATATTGTTAAGGATCTAGAATAAACGGTCGTTTCACAATGGAGAGTTTGACACCTTCTGATGCCTTTGTAAATACACCTACCCAGGCCTATGGGCTGAGTGGAGTCTGATAGAGCGGCCCTGTGGTGAACTGTCATCTACTGTGTTTCCACTGACAAGACTCTGTTTTGTCTTTTTTCATCCACTTCTAGGACGTCTCCTCTGAGAAATGTCTCCAGCTTTGTTATCAGTGAAGCTCTCTTCCTGTGCTATACTAAGGGTCTGTGTACCACACACATTCAATGTATGTCAATGTAAGGAATATACTCTCTCTCTCTCTCTCCCTCTCTCTCTCGCCCTCTCTTGATTTATCTCTCCCTCTATCCCTCTCTCTCTCTCTCTCTCCCTCTATCCCTCTCTCTCTCCCTCTCTCCTTTGATCTATCCCTCTTGCCCTCTCGCTATTCCTCTCACCCACTCTCTCTCTCTCTCTCTCTCTCTCTCGCTCTCTCTCTCTCTCTCCCATTCTCTCTCTCTCTCCCACTCTCCCTCTCTCTTTCCTCTCTCCCTCTCTCGATCTCGCTCTCACTCACTCTCTCGATCTCTCTCCCTCTCTCTCTCCGTCTCTCTCGATCTCTCTTTCTCTCGATATATCCCTCACCCTCTCTCTCTCTTTTTCTCTCTCTCTCTCTCTCTCTCTCACTCTCTCTCGATCCCTCTCGCCCACTCTCGCTTTCCGACTCTCTCTCTCTCCCACTCTCCCTCCATCTCTTTCCTCTCTCCCTCTCTCGATCTCGCTCTCACTCACTCTCTCGATTTCTCTCTCCCTCTCTCGATCTCTCTCCCTCTCTCTCTCCGTCTCTCTCGATCTCTCTTTCTCTCGATATATCCCTCTCACCCTCTCTCTCTTTTTCTCTCTCTCTCTCACGCTCTCTCGATCCCTCTCGCCCACTCTCGCGTTCCCTCTCCCTCTCTCCCTCTCCCTCTCCTTCTCTCCCTCTCCCTCTCCTTCTCTCCCTCTCCCTCTCTCTCTCGATCTCCCTCTCTCGATCTCCCTCTCTCGATCTCCCTCTCTCCCAATCTCCTTCTCACAATCTCTCTCTCCACTCTCTCTCCCTCCCTCCCTCTCTGTATCTCCCTCCCTCATTCCCGCTCTCTCTCTCTCTTCTTCCTCCCGGTCACACACCCCTAAAACACGTCTAAGTACACACACACACACACACACAAACAAGGGTATGCTTCAAGAAACACAATCCTGTTAGCTATTGGCAGTGAATGAAGCTCTCTGTGCCAGAGTGAAAATATAGCAATCTGTTCATTCTTTTAGCAAAACCAGCAAACAACCACCAGACATGTTCATGTGTATAGTATATAGGCTAGTATATAGGCTAGCATATAGGCTAGTATATAGGCTAGCATATAGGCTAGCATATAGGCTTTCAAAGACTGGATGTAGGTCTGTAACAGTTTGGGTCTAGAGTGTCACCACTTTGAAGAGGGGGATGACCGCGGCAGCTTTCCAATATGTAGGGATCTCGGACGATATGAAAGAGAATCATCCTGAAGGAGAGAGTTGCTGTAGTGATCCTCTCCCTGAACAGACACACAGGCCAGAGCCAGACAGATAGGCTAGAGCCGGACAGACAGGCTAGAGCAGGACAGACAGGCTAGAGCAGGACAGACAGGCTAAAGCCGAACAGACAGGCTAGAGCCGGACAGACCGGCTAGAGCCGGACAGACAGGCCAGAGCCAGACAGACAGGCTAGAGCCACAACTCATCCTAAAGGAGAGAGAGATGCTGTAGTGATCCTCTCCCCTCCCTGAACATACACACAGGCCAGAGCCAGACAGACAGGCTAGAGCCGGACAGACAGGCCAGAGCCAGACAGGCCAGAGCCAGACAGACAGGCCAGAGCCAGACAGACAGGCTAGAGCCAGACAGACAGGCCAGAGCCACAACTCATCCTAAAGGAGAGAGAGATGCTGTAGTGATCCTCTAAAGCTCAGCTAGTCCTCCACAGAGCTCCACTGCTAACACAGAGACACCCAACTGAGCACAGACACCAGGATTCCTAGTGAGGACCTCATTACATTCACAACCTATTAAAAATTGATTTCACTGATGCTTCAGTCTGCTATTCACTGTGGTTTTCATATTGGGCATTTTCCAGTTAGTGTAATTCCACGTTTGGTGCTTGCACATATTTGTTCTTCTAATCGTAAGTAGTGTACAGTAGGTATGGTACCTGCTGCAGGTGGTAGGGTCCAGTGTTTTGTAGAGAGTTAGTTAGTATGGTACCTGCTGCAGGTGGTAGGGTCCAGTGTGTTGTAGAGAGTTAGTTAGTATGGTACCTGCTGCAGGTGGTAGGGTCCAGTGTGTTGTAGAGAGTTAGTTAGTATGGTACCTGCTGCAGGTGGTAGGGTCCAGTGTGTTGTAGAGAGTTAGTTAGTATGGTACCTGCTGCAGGTGGTAGGGTCCAGTGTGTTGTAGAGAGTTAGTTAGTATGGTACCTGCTGCAGGTGGTAGGGTCCAGTGTGTTGTAGAGAGTTAGTTAGTATGGTTCCTGCTGCAGGGGGTAGGGTCCAGTGTGTTGTAGAGAGTTAGTTAGTATGGTACCTGCTGCAGGTGGTAGGGTCCAGTGTGTTGTAGAGAGTTAGTTAGTATGGTACCTGCTGCAGGTGGTAGGGTCCAGTGTGTTGTAGAGAGTTAGTTAGTATGGTACCTGCTGCAGGTGGTAGGGTCCAGTGTGTTGTAGAGAGTTAGTTAGTATGGTACCTGCTGCAGGGGGTAGGGTCCAGTGTGTTGTAGAGAGTTAGTTAGTATTGTACCTGCTGCAGGGGGTAGGGTCCAGTGTGTTGTAGAGAGTTAGTTAGTATGGTACCTGCTGCAGGTGGTAGGGTCCAGTGTGTTGTAGAGAGTTAGTTAGTATGGTACCTGCTGCAGGTGGTAGGGTCCAGTGTGTTGTAGAGAGTTAGTTAGTATGGTACCTGCTGCAGGTGGTAGGGTCCAGTGTGTTGTAGAGAGTTAGTTAGTATTGTACCTGCTGCAGGGGGTAGGGTCCAGTGTGTTGTAGAGAGTTAGTTAGTATGGTACCTGCTGCAGGTGGTAGGGTCCAGTGTGTTGTAGAGAGTTAGTTAGTATGGTACCTGCTGCAGATGTATAGAGTAATAACCACTCTGTGATGTGTAGAGTAATAACCACTCTGTGATGTGTAGAGTAATAACCACTCTGTGATGTGTAGAGTAATAACCACTCTGTGATGTGTAGAGTAATAACCACTCTGTGATGTGTAGAGTAATAACCACTCTGTGATGTGTAGAGTAATAACCACTCTGTGATGTGTAGAGTAATAACCACTCTGTGATGTGTAGAGTAATAACCACTCTGTGATGTGTTTTTATTCTTGGCCTTATTTTCCTTTTCTCTAGACAGGAGCAGCGTCTGATCCCAGGGATGGTCTGAACCCAGGAGATGGTCTGAACCCAGGTGGACGTGTCAGAGGAGAGGAGAAAAGTGAAGAGTAGAAGAGGTGGATAGATTAGAAGTGAAGAGAGGATATGAGGGGGGTTGGTGATTAACACCAGGATGAAGGGAAAGGGGATAAATAACGTCACCAAATACTTCCTTTTGGAGAAATGCTTGAAAGGAGAGAACAGAGGAAGAGTGGATTTGAGGAAAAGAGGGAGAGGGGATGAGGGGAAGAGAGGAAGAGTGGATTTGAGGAAAAGAGGGAGAGGGGGTGAGCGGAAGAGAGGAAGAGGTTTTAAACGAAGGAGGAAGCCGAGCAGCATACAGATCAGCAGCTGCTACGTCCAATTGTGCTCCCATACTGTTCCCATAGGTCTCCCATTGTGCTCCCACAGGTCTCCCATACTGTTCCCATAGGTCTCCCATACTGTTCCCATAGGTCTCCCATTTGGCTCCCATAGGTCCCCCATACTGTTCCCATAGGTCCCCCATACTGTTCCCATAGGCCCCCCATACTGTTCCCATAGGTCTCCCATACTGTTCCCATAGGTCCCCCATACTGTTCCCATAGGTCTCCCATACTGTTCCCATAGGTCTCCCATTGTGCTCCCATTGTGCTCCCATAGGTCCCCCATACTGTTCCCATAGGTCCCCCATACTGTTCCCATAGGTCTCCCATTGTGCTCCCATAGGTCCCCCATACTGTTCCCACAGGTCTCCCATAGTGCTCCCATAGTGCTCTCGTGGTGCTCCCATTGTGCTCCCATA
Source organism: Oncorhynchus mykiss (assembly GCF_057628025.1). Classification (NCBI taxonomy): domain Eukaryota; kingdom Metazoa; phylum Chordata; class Actinopteri; order Salmoniformes; family Salmonidae; genus Oncorhynchus; species Oncorhynchus mykiss. Next base: position 49,603,262 of record NC_143041.1, on the reverse strand, counting down.
GGTCCCCCATACTGTTCCCATTGGTCTCCCATTGTGCTCCCGTGGTGCTCCCGTAGTGCTCCCTTGGTTCTCCCGTAGTGCTCCCTTGGTGCTCCCATAGTGCTCTTGTGGTGCTCCCATAGTGCTCCCATAGTGCTCCCTTGGTGCTCCCATAGTGCTCTTGTGGTGCTCCCATAGTGCTCCCATAGTGCTCCCATAGGTCTCCCATAGGTCTCTGGTCAGAACTGCACTATGTAGGGAATGGGGCTCTATTTGGGACATACACCATTGAATGAATAATCTATTAAACCCAATGCATAGTGTTCCCTACCATGAATCATGTCCTTTGTGGTTGAGCATGGATCTGACGTGTGTGTGTGTGTGTGTGTGTGTGTGTGTGTGTGTGTGTGTGTGTGTGTGTGTATGCATATATATATATATATATATATATATATATCTGCCAAGTAGAATGAGCTGCCAAAGTCTACCGAGCCAGAAAATCAGGTTTCTGTCCCAAATGGCACCCTAATCCCTATGGGCCCTGGTCAAAGGTAATGTACTACGTAGGGAATAGGGTCTATTTGGAATGGACCACCTGGCCTTGATCATGATCACAGCTGACACACCGACACTAAGATTATACACGCAAACACACACGCGCACACACACACACACACACACACACACACACACACACACACACACACACACACACACACACACACACACACACACACACACACGTCAGATCCCATGCTCAACCACAAAGGACATGATGATTTTCATTTTAGAAATCTGTTCCCAAGTATTCCAACACATAATATATATTTTTTACTGGTTTTAAGCATTACACTTTCAAACAGCTCTATATTTGACTGTTGCTGGGTGTTATCGTCCTCTGGCCTGTACCCTCCCTGCCCTAAACTCCCTCCTGACCTCTTACACTAAGTCTGCATTGGTCCTGCTAGGTGACCTAAACTGGGACATGCTTAAACCACCTGACCAAGTCCTAAGGTAATGGGACTCCCTAAATCTCTCTCAGATTATCACCAATCCCACAAGGTCTGACTCCAAACACCCAGAAAAGGCCACTCTCCTTGATGTAATCCTCACAAATAATCCTGATGGGTATCAGTCTGGTGTTTTCTGTAATGACCTTAGTGATCAATGTTTTACAGCCTGTGTTCGTAATGGCTGCTCACTGAAACGTCCTGTCCTGATTTGTCATAGACGCTTGCTAAAAAACTTTAATGGTCAAGCCTTCCTTCATGACCTGCACTCTGGAATATGATCAAGTCTTCCTTCATGACCTCTGGAATATGATCAAGTCTTCCTTCATGACCTCTGGAATATGGTCAAGCCTTCCTTCATGACCTCTGGAATATGGTCAAGCCTTCCTTCATGACCTCTGGAATATGGTCAAGCCTTCCTTCATGACCTGCACTCTGGAATATGATCAAGTCTTCCTTCATGACCTGCACTCTGGAATATGGTCAAGTCTTCCTTCATGACCTCTGGAATATGGTCAAGTCTTCCTTCATGACCTCTGGAATATGATCAAGTCTTCCTTCATGACCTCTGGAATATGATCAAGCCTTCCTTCATGACCTCTGGAATATGGTCAAGCCTTCCTTCATGACCTCTGGAATATGGTCAAGCCTTCCTTCATGACCTGCACTCTGGAATATGATCAAGTCTTCCTTCATGACCTGCACTCTGGAATATGGTCAAGTCTTCCTTCATGACCTCTGGAATATGGTCAAGTCTTCCTTCATGACCTCTGGAATATGGTCAAGTATTCCATCATGACCTGCACTCTGGAATATGGTCAAGCCTTCCTTCATGACCTCTGGAATATGATCAAGCCTTCCTTCATGACCTCTGGAATATGGTCAAGCCTTCCTTCATGACCTGCACTCTGGAATATGGTCAAGTCTTCCTTCATGACCTCTGGAATATGGTCAAGCCTTCCTTCATGACCTGCACTCTGGAATATGGTCAAGTCTTCCTTCATGACCTCTGGAATATGGTCAAGCCTTCCTTCATGACCTGCACTCTGGAATATGGTCAAGTCTTCCTTCATGACCTCTGGAACATGGTCAAGCCTTCCTTCATGACCTGCACTCTGGAATATGGTCAAGTCTTCCTTCATGACCTCTGGAATATGGTCAAGTCTTCCTTCATGACCTCTGGAATATGGTCAAGCCTTCCTTCATGACCTGCACTCTGGAATATGGTCAAGTCTTCCTTCATGACCTCTGGAATATGGTCAAGCCTTCCTTCATGACCTGCACTCTGGAATATGGTCAAGTCTTCCTTCATGACCTCTGGAATATGGTCAAGCCTTCCTTCATGACCTCTGGAATATGGTCAAGTCTTCCTTCATGACCTCTGGAATATGGTCAAGCCTTCCTTCATGACCTGCACTCTGGAATATGGTCAAGTCTTCCTTCATGACCTCTGGAATATGGTCAAGCCTTCCTTCATGACCTGCACTCTGGAATATGGTCAAGTCTTCCTTCATGACCTCTGGAATATGGTATAGAATCAGCTTGATCCCCTCTGTCAAAGACGCTTGCACCTTCTTTTTTGATTTTTTTCAGTGATATTGCTTTCCCACCTGGCCAACATCCGGTGAAAATGCAGTGCGCAAATTTCAAAATACAAAATTCGTAATATTAAACCTGAATGAAAATAAAATGAAATGAAGCTTAATAACTTCTTGTTAATCCAACTGCGTTGTCAGATGTCAAAAAGGCTTTGTGGCAAAAGCACACCACGTGATTATTGGAGAACAGCGCCCCTGCGCACAATAGCATTACAAACATTTTCCAACACTACAGACAAAATGGGAGCCACTACAAATTCTAGCTCATTTTTCAAAAAAGACTAAAACTGTAACGACTGTTGACATCTGCTGGAAGCCCTAGGAACTGCAATCTGGAAGGTATTCCATTGATTTCCCCATAGTGAGGCATTTTAAATGGTGTCACCTACAAAACAAATATTTCCCGATGGATTCTCCTCAGGTTCTTGCATGCTATATCAGTTCTGTTATACTCACATACATTATTTGAACAGTTTTGGTAACTGTAGAGTGTTTTCTATCCAAATCTACAATGCATATACATATCCTAGCTTCTGGGCCTGAATAACAGGCAGTTTACTTTGGGCACGCTTTTCATCCAAACTTCCAAATACTGCCCCCTATCCCTAAGAATTTTTAACAAACACGCCCCCATAAAGAAAATAAGAATTAAAAACATGTTCAGCCCCTTGGTTCGACCGTGATCTTGCAGAGTTACCCCACCTCAAGAATTCCATTTGGCGAAAGGCTCGGCTGTCGTTCAGGAAAATAAGAAATAAGAGCACTCATCTGGAAGGCCAAAATTAGTTTCTTTAAGGAGCAGTTCTCTCTCTGTGGGGCTAACTTCAAGAAGTTCTGGAAAAGGGTTAAAGACCTGGAGAATAAACCCTCCTCCACACAGCTGCCCATGTCCCTTAATGATGAAGAAGTGGTTGTTACTGACAAGAAGCACATGGCTGAGCTTTTTAATCATGACTTCATTAAGTCAGGATTCCTATTTGACTCAGCCATGCCTCCTTGCCCGTCCAACATTTCCTCATCTCTCACCCCTTCTAATGTGACTAGCCCCGATGCTCCTCCCTCTTTTTCCCTGTCCCAAGGTTTCTCCCTGCAGATGGTCACTGAGTCCGAGGTGCTAAATGAGCTCATTAAACTTGACCCGAAAAAAAAAAAAATCTGGTTTAGACCCTTTCTTCTTTAAGGTTGCTGGCCCTTGTGGTAAACCTTGGGGTGTTGGGTTGAGCGTGCAGAGATTAACACAGAGACCGGGAGGTTTTAGTCCGCAAACACAACTTTACCAGGCCATAAAATAAACATAACAAAGAAAATCACGTAGGTTTGGCTCGGTCCTTCTTCTCAGCTTTGGCTCTGTGTCGGTCTCTCTCTTTCGCCGGTTCTCCCTCGCGGTGTGCCACATTGCTCCTTTCATGTGGCCTCCACGGCTGGTTGGCACTTTCCCCTAGTTTCCTCCACGGCTGGTTGGCACTTTCCCCTAGTTTCCTCTACGGCTGGTTGGCACTTTCCCCTAACTACCTCCACTTGGAGCTCTCCGTGTCGGGGTGCCCAGCTCGTGTAATCACAGCAGAGGGAGCCAACGTCGCGTCACATACCTCCCCTCTATTACCATTAGACCGCCTGGGATATCACACCCTATAATCACCAATTCTATTTCTGACCTTTTTAACCTGTCTCTCCTCTCTGGGGAGGTTCCCATTGCTTGGAAGGCAGCCACGGTTCGTCCTTTATTTAAAGGGGGAAAATAAGCTGATCCTAACTGTTATAGGCCTATTTCTATTTTGCCCTGTTTATCAAAAGTGTTGGAAAAACTTGTCAATAATCAACTGACTGGCTTTCTTGATGTCTATAGCATTCTCTCTGGTATGCAATATAGTTTCCGCTCAGGTTATGGATGTGTCACTGCAACCTTAAAGGTCCTCAATGATGTCACCATTGCCCTTTATTCTAATCAATGTTGTGCTGCTATTTTTATTTACTTGGCCAAAGCTTTTGATGCGGTCGACCATTCCATTCTTGTGGGCCGGCTAAGGAGTATTGGCGTCTTTGAAGGTTCTTTGGCCCGGTTTGCTAACTACCTCTATCATAGTGCAGTGTATAAAGTCAGAACATCTGCTGTCTCAGCCACTGCCTATCACCAAGGGAGTACCCCAAAGCTCGATCCTAGGTCCCACGTTGTTCTCAATTTACATCAACAACATAGTTCAGGCAGTAGGAAACTCTTTCATCCATTTAAATGCAGATGATACAGTCTTATACTCAGCTGGCCCCTCCCCGGATTTTGTGTTAAACGCTCTACAACAAAGTTTTCTTAGTGTCCAACAAGCTTTCTCTGCCCTTAACCAAGTTCTGAACACCTCCATTTCTGTTAGTCACATGTCTGTGGAACTTGTTCAGTTTATGTCTCATGTGACTAACATAATTGAATAACGTGTCCCCTGAACAAAGGGGGGGGGGGGGTCAAAATCAAAAGTAACAGTCAGAATCTGGTGTGGCCACCAGCTGCATTAAGTACTGCAGTGCACCTCCTATTCATGGACTGCCGAGTTTTATAGGGCAGGTAATCAAGGAGGTGATGGAGTCCAGGTGAGAGTCATATTGCGCTAATGCACGTAACGATGGTGACAGGTGTCCGACTTAATGAGCAGCCTGGTGACCTAGAGGCCGGAGAGGGAGCACACGTGACAGAACCCCCTCCCCCCTCACCGACCACGATGACGATTTGTGGGGATCAGAAGCGGACAGGTCACCTCTACTACCTGTTGATCCAGCTTAGGTGACATAGGTGACAGTACCCCCTCCCTGGCTCCAGATGCAGGACGCCAACCACAGGGAAGATGCTGGGGATTAGGAGCTGACCGGTCGCCTCCGCTGAGATGCAGAAATCTGACGAACTGGCTGAGGAGTGTGAGACCGATGAGCCGGCTGAGGAGTGAGAGCCTGATGAGTCGGCTGAGACCTTCCCGGTTGCCTCGGTCCTGATACCCAGACTCAACACCTCAACATCACCTCCAACACAAAAAAAAATCCTGATGCTTCCCAGTACTGTAACGACGTGCGCTGAGAGTTGGGAAACATGTTCAGGGAGTGAGTGAAAACGCAACGCAAAACAACAAACACGAACAACAGAAACTGAACCAGAAACAATGACGCCTGGGGAAGGACCCAAGGGGAGTGACATATATAGGGCAGGTAATCAAGGAGGTGATGGAGTCCAGGTGAGTGCCATATTGCGCTAATGCGCGTAACGATGGTGACAGGTGTGCGCCTTAATGAGAAGGAGCACACGTGATAGTTAGCCTGGCGCCTGCTAACTTATGTGCCACACATCGCATTTGTAATTTTGCAAGTGTAAATAATTTGACTAGCTAGCTATGTAACATCATCCACTGTAATTCATTTGACTAGCTAGCTATGTAACATCAGCCACTGTAATTCATTTGACTAGCTAGCTATGTAACATCAGCCACTGTAATCCATTTGACTAGCTAGCTATGTAACATCAGGATGTCACACCCTGACCATAGTTTACTTTGTATATTTCTATGTTTTGGTTGGTCAGGGTGTGAGCTGAGTGGGCATTCTATGTTTCATTGTCTAGTTTGTCTATTTCTATGTCTGGCCTGATATGGTTCTCACTGTAATTCATTTGACTAGCTAGCTATGTAACATCATCCACTGTAATTCATTTGACTAGCTAGCTATGTAACATCATCCACTGTAATTCATTTGACTAGCTAGCTATGTAACATCATCCACTGTAATTCATTTGACTAGCTAGCTATGTAACATCATCCACTGTAATTCATTTTACTAGCTAGCTATGTAACATCAGCCACTGTAATTCATTTGACTAGCTAGCTATGTAACATCATCCACTGTAATTCATTTGACTAGCTAGCTATGTAACATCATCCACTGTAATTCATTTGACTAGCTAGCTATGTAACATCAGGAACTGTAATTCATTTGACTAGCTAGCTATGTAACATCAGCCACTGTAATTCATTTGACTAGCTAGCTATGTAACATCAGCCACTGTAATTCATTTGACTAGCTAGCTATGTAACATCAGCCACTGTAATTCATTTGACTAGCTAGCTATGTAACATCAGGATGTCACACCCTGACCATAGTTTACTTTGTATATTTCTATGTTTTGGTTGGTCAGGGTGTGAGCTGAGTGGGCATTCTATGTTTCATTGTCTAGTTTGTCTATTTCTATGTCTGGCCTGATATGGTTCTCACTGTAATTCATTTGACTAGCTAGCTATGTAACATCAGCCACTGTAATTCATTTTACTGGCTAGCTATGTAACATTAGCCACTGTAAGTTATAGTAGTAGATAAGTATAAGTATGCCATTGATGCAAGATAGGATTCCAAACAGATGTAAATAACAAGTATTGTATAGCCAGCCAGCTAGCTAGCTAGTTTACTAGCAAACAGTGTGCGCTGCCATCGTGTCTATTTCAAGTCTTCTCACTTATTGATCGAGATCTTTGTCATCTTGACATGCAACACTTTGGGGTTGACACCCACCTGTCTCCATCAATGAGAGATGACTTGAAATAGACTAGATGTCAGCAACTAAATCACAATATCTGCTGTAACAATCTGTAGCTACCGTTCTCTGCACTTGTGTCTCGACACCTGAGACACACTCGGACACACTGAACTGTACTACACTGTTTATACATTTTTGTATGTTACTTATACCATGTGACATTGTTGTTGAATAACTAGTTATCTTGAGTTAGCATTAAATAGTGTACACTCCCCTGTATTTTAGATTTTGACAAATTAACAAACATTGTTTGGATATCTGATTGTCTAGCATCTGGTTGATGCTACAGAGCCCTGCACAGTTTATGTAAATATATTCTGTGAATCCATAAGGGAAGACAAATGTCAAAGACTGATAGAAAATATCCATCCTTATTTTATGGTGATTCTACATCAGGGCTCTCCAACCCTGTTCCTGGAGAGATACCCTCCTGTAGGTTTACACTCCAACCCTGTTCCTGGAGAGATACTCTCCTGTAGGTTTACACTCCAACCCTGTTCCTGGAGAGATACCCTCCTGTAGGTTTACACTCCAACCCTGTTCCTGGAGAGATACTCTCCTGTAGGTTTACACTCCAACCCTGTTCCTGGAGAGATACCCTCCTGTAGGTTTTCACTCCAACCCTGTTCCTGGAGAGAAACCCTCCTGTAGGTTTTCACTCCAACCCTGTTCCTGGAGAGATACTGTCCTATAGGTTCACTCCAACCCTGTTCCTGGAGAGATACTGTCCTATAGGTTCACTCCAACCCTAATCTAGCACACTCAATTCAAATAATTAGCTAGTAGATACGCTAGTAGATAAGCTGAACCAGGTTAGTTATAGTGACAACCTACAGGAGGGTAGGTCTCCAGGAACAGGGTTGGAGTGAAAACCTAAAGAAATTTGGCTTAACACCTAAAACCCTCACAAAATTTTAGAGATGCAGAATTGAGAGCATCCTGTCGAGCTGTATCACAGCCTGGTACGGCAACTGGACACCCCCCAACCACCAAGCTCTCCAGAGGGTGGTGCGGTCTGCCAAATGCATTGCCGGGGGAAAACTTCCCGCTCTCCTGGACACCTACAGCACCCGATGCCATAGGAAGGCCAAAAAGATAATCAAGGACGTCAACCACCTGAGCCATTGCTTGTTCACCCCACTATCATCCAGAAGGCAAGGTCAGTACAGGCGCATTAAAGCTGGAACCGAGAGACTGAAAAATAGCTTCTATCTTACGGCCATCAGACTGCTAGGAACTAGAAGCACAAGCATTTCGCTACACTCGCATTAACATCTGCTAACCATGTGTATGTGACAAATAATTTGATTTAAACAGCCATCACTAACACATCAGAGGCAGCTGTCTATAGAAATAGATTAGAAAATAGATCACTGGCCATTTTTAGAAATGGATCACTAGCCACTTTAATAATGTTTCCTTATCTGACATTACTCATCTCACATGTATAAACTGTACTCTATACTATTCTACGGTATCTTAGTCACTTTTAAATTGTGTTTACATAGCATCACCCATCTCATATGAATAAACTGTATTGTATTCTATACTACACCACTGACTGTTAAACAGCCACCACCAACACATCAGAGGCTGCTGCCTACAGACATAGACTAGGAATCCACTTTAAGGAAATGAAACACTAGCCACTTTAATAAATTCTCTGTATATTGTATTAGATATTACTCCACTGTTGGAGCTAGAAGCACAAGCATTTTGCTACACCCACAATAACATCTGATAAATACATGTATGTGACCAATAACATCTGCTAAACACGTGTATGTGACAAATACATTTGATTTTGATTGAGGAGAAATGGCACCACAATCGCTCTCATACACAACAATCTCATTTACTGTCTAAGAACCCTGCAACAACTAAATTCCGTTCCTCATCTCAACGTACTGTCTGTAATCAAATCAAGCTTTATTTATACAGGACATTTCAGAAGTGGATTTTAACACAACTTGCTTCACAGGAAAAAACTAATAAAAAACAATGAAAATAAAAACTGAAATATTTACTACACAACAAAACACAAGGTAAAAAAACAAAAGAATGACACTGAAAATTCAAAAAACAAAAAAAAGCACCAATACAATTATACAACTACTCCCAGTTTGCTGCACAAAATGATCCAGGAGAGGATTCCCCAGGAGAGGATTCCCCAGGAGAGGATTCCCCAGGAGAGGATTCTCCAGGAGAGGATTCCCCAGGAGAGGATTCTCCAGGAGAGGATTCCCCAGGAGAGGATTCTCCAGGAGAGGATTCTCCAGGAGAGGATTCCCCAGGAGAGGATTCTCCAGGAGAGGATTCACCAGGAGAGGATTCACCAGGAGAGGATTCACCAGGAGAGGATTCCCCAGGAGAGGATTCCCCAGGAGAGGATTCCCCAGGAGAGGATTCCCCTGGAGAGGATTCTCCTGGAGAGGATTCCCCAGGAGAGGATTCTCCAGGCAAATGGTTGATTTTGGAGGGATCTAACCACTTAGCTAGAAGGCTAACTGGTTAATAAATTAGAAACCAAATGAACAACTGCAGAGCATTTAGCACATTTTAGACAGTTAACAGTTCTAGGATATCTAGCTGGCAGACATTTAGTTGTGAATTCCCTACTGTAATTAGATCACCTGGTGCCTGCTACAACAGTGAGTGACTCACAAGGCTCTGGTCTCTCATCGTTGTGACTCACAAGGCTCTGGTCTCTCATCGTTGTGACTCACAAGGCTCTGGTCTCTCATCGTTGTGACTCACAAGGCTCTGGTCTCTCATCGTTGTGACTCACAAGGCTCTGGTCTCTCATCGTTGTGACTCACAAGGCTCTGGTCTCTCATCGTTGTGACTCACAAGGCTCTGGTCTCTCATCGCTGTGTGCTTGTAAACAAACCCCACGTGATTGGGGACTAAATCAAATCCAGCTTTATTTATACAGCACATTTCAGACATGGAACACAACACAATGTGCTTTACAGGGAAAAACACTATGAAAATAAAAGCTGAAATATTTATTACACAACAAACATAAGATAAGAAACAAATGAATGACACAAACTGAACAACTACAAATCTAGCCGGAGGAAAAGCAAAGCTAAAAACAAGAAAAAAGGCCAAAACCAGAAGACCCTGAGGGACCCACTGGGTACACAACCTAAAGCATGTCTGACATGTATTGTGGTGCAACATCGTGGATTGATTTAAAAGCCAATAGAATAATCTTAAAATATATTCTAAAACTGACAGGCAGCCAGTGCAGAGACCTTAAGACCGGTGTAATGTCTGCTTTCCATCTGGTCTTGGTCAGTCCCCGTGCTACAGCATTCTGTATATTTTGCAGTTGACCAATGGCTTTCTTGGGTAGAGCAGACAGGAGAGCATTACAGTAGTCAAGCCTGCTTGTAATTAAAGCATGGATGAGTCTCTCTGTATCACCCTGAGAGAGAAACGGCTTGTCCTCAGAAAGGGTTTCACCATAGCAGTTGTTAGTCAGTGGGTTATGACTAACAATAGCTTGCACTTCTTCACATATGCAATTGAAAACTGTTTTGAAGAAGGTGGTGGGGATAGGATGGAGAAGGCAGGTAGAAGGCTTAAGTTGTGATGTCACTTTCCTGAGCATGTCTGTGTCAACTAGAATGCAGAGTTAAAGAAACATACATTAGGTTACTCACAATAACCATAGAGACATCACTACAGGAGTTGGGTTAGGGTTAGGGTTAACCCAATAACCATAGAGACATTACTACAGGAGTTGGGTTAGGGTTAGGGTTAACCCAATAACCAGAGAGCCATTACTACAAGAGTTGGGTTAGGGTTAGGGTTAACCCAATAACCAGAGAGACATTACTACAGGAGTTGGGTTAGGGTTAGGGTTAACCCAATAACCATAGAGACATTACTACAGGAGTTGGGTTAGGGTTAGGGTTAACCCAATAACCATAGAGACATTACTACAGGAGTTGGGTTAGGGTTAGGGTTAACCCAATAACCAGAGAGCCATTACTACAGGAGTTGGGTTAGGGTTAGGGTTAACCCAATAACCAGAGAGACATTACTACAGGAGTTGGGTTAGGGTTAGGGTTAACCCAATAACCATAGAGACATTACTACAGGAGTTGGGTTAGGGTTAGGGTTAACCCAATACCCATAGAGACATTACTACAGGAGTTGGGTTAGGGTTAACCCAATAACCAGAGAGCCATTACTACAGGAGTTGTGTTAGGGTTAGGGTTAACCCAATAACCAGAGAGCCATTACTACAGGAGTTGGGTTAGGGTTAGGGTTAACCCAATAACCAGAGAGACATTACTACAGGAGTTGGGTTAGGGTTAGGGTTAACCCAATAACCAGAGAGCCATTACTACAGGAGTTGGGTTAGGGTTAGGGTTAACCCAATAACCAGAGAGCCATTACTACAGGAGTTGGGTTAGGGTTAGGGTTAACCCAATAACCAGAGAGCCATTACTACAGGAATTGGGTTAGGGTTAGGGTTAACCCAATAACCAGAGAGCCATTACTACAGGAGTTGGGTTAGGGTTAGGGTTAACCCAATAACCATAGAGACATTACTACAGGAGTTGGGTTAGGGTTAGGGTTAACCCAATAACCAGAGAGCCATTACTACAGGAGTTGGGTTAGGGTTAGGGTTAACCCAATAACCAGAGAGCCATTACTACAGGAGTTGGGTTAGGGTTGGGGTTAACCCAATAACCAGAGAGCCATTACTACAGGAGTTGGGTTAGGGTTAGGGTTAACCTAATAACCAGAGAGCCATTACTACAGGAGTTGGGTTAGGGTTAGGGTTAGGGTTAACCCAATAACCATAGAGCCATTACTACAGGAGTTGATATGGTTTCCACGTCCTCTGTTGGTTATTCTGACAGGGAGAACTGGAGCACTACCAGACCCTGTCTGCCAGTCTCTAAAACAGTTTGATGTTGGGACTGGAGCCCTACCAGACCCTGTCCGTCAGTCTCTAAAACAGTTTGATGTTGGGACTGGATCACTACCAGACCCTGTCTGTCACTCTCTAAAAAAGTTTGATGTTGCTGGGACTGGAGCACTACCAGACCCTGTCTGTCAGTCTCTAAAACAGTTTGATGTTGGGACTGGAGCCCTAACAGACCCTGTCTGTCAGTCTCTAAAAAAGTTTGATGTTAGGACTGGAGCACTACCAGACCCTGTCTGTCAGTCTCTAAAACAGTTTGATGTTGCTGGGACTGAAGCCCTACCAGACCCTGTCTGTCAGTCTCTAAAAAAGTGTTATGTTGCTGGGACTGGAGCCCTACCAGACCCTGTCTGTCAGTCAGTAAAAGAGTTTGATGTTGCTGGGACTGGAGCCCTACCAGACCCTGTCTGTCAGTCAGTAAAAGAGTTTGATGTTGCTGGGACTGGAGCCCTACCAGACCCTGTCTGTCAGTCTCTAAAACAGTTTGATGTTGCTGGGACTGGAGCAGTAGTCTAGTGTGAGGGGTCATGTCAGGGGAAACGGGTAGCAGTAGTCTAGTCAGTCTCTCTCTCTCTGCCCAACATCCCCTTGCTCATTGCTCATACCTGTTATCAGATGGCTCATGGATGCAGGCCTGTGCCTGAGGAGATAAACTGCAATGTAATACCTCATCTTCCATAGCAATCGGATGATTATCCCTGATGTCTTGTTTGCATACATCGCTGTGAGTGTTAGCTTGCTAAAGGTTGCCAAAGGAGGTGATGATGAATGCATATTGCAAGCATGCACACACACACACACACACACACACACACACACACACACACACACACACACACACACACACACGCTCCAGGTTACCCTGTGCAAAGAGACCATAAATTAACAAAAGAAACAGAGAATGAATATAATCCCTCTCAGCAACGGTGATTAATCTCACTTTTCTCTCTCAGTGTGTGTATGTGCGTGTACCTGTTTACTTATGTGTCTGCACCTGTGTGTTTGTGTGGAGCTTAGCAGCACCAATACTGTAGAGACTAGCAGCACCAATACTATAGAGTCTGGCAGCACCAATACTATAGAGTCTGGCAGCACCAATACTATAGAGTCTGGCAGCACCAATACTATAGAGACTAGCAGCACCAGTACTATAGAGTCTAGCAGCACCAATACTGTAGAGTCTAGCAGCACCAATACTGTAGAGTCTAGCAGCACCAATACTATAGAGTCTAGCAGCACCAATACTATAGAGTCTGGCAGCACCAATACTATAGAGTCTAGCAGCACCAATACTATAGAGTCTAGCAGCACCAATACTATAGAGTCTAGCAGCACCAATACTATAGAGTCTAGCAGCACCAATACTATAGAGTCTAGCAGCACCAATACTGTAGAGTCTAGCAGCACCAATACTATAGAGTCTAGCAGCACCAATACTATAGAGTCTAGCAGCACCAATACTATAGAGTCTAGCAGCACCAATACTATAGAGTCTAGCAGCACCAATACTATAGAGTCTAGCAGCACCAATACTATAGAGTCTAGCAGCACCAATACTGTAGAGTCTAGCAGCACCAATACTATAGAGTCTAGCAGCACCAATACTATAGAGTCTAGCAGCACCAATACTATAGAGTCTAGCAGCACCAATACTATAGAGTCTAGCAGCACCAATACTATAGAGTCTAGCAGCACCAATACTATAGAGTCTAGCAGCACCAATACTATAGAGTCTAGCAGCACCAATACTATAGAGTCTAGCAGCACCAATACTGTAGAGTCTAGCAGCACCAATACTATAGAGTCTAGCAGCACCAATACTATAGAGTCTAGCAGCACCAATACTATAGAGTCTAGCAGCACCAATACTATAGAGTCTAGCAGCACCAATACTATAGAGTCTGGCAGCACCAATACTATAGTCTAGCAGCACCAATACTGTAGAGTCTAGCAGCACCAATACTATAGAGTCTAGCAGCACCAATACTATAGAGTCTAGCAGCACCAATACTATAGAGTTTGGCAGCACCAATACTATAGAGTCTAGCAGCACCAATACTATAGAGTCTAGCAGCACCAATACTATAGAGTCTAGCAGCACCAATACTATAGAGTCTGGCAGCACCAATACTATAGAGTCTAGCAGCAACAATACTATAGAGTCTAGCAGCACCAATACTATAGAGTCTAGCAGCACCAATACTGTAGAGTCTAGCAGCACCAATACTGTAGAGTCTAGCAGCACCAATACTATAGAGTCTAGCAGCACCAATACTATAGAGTCTGGCAGCACCAATACTATAGAGTCTAGCAGCACCAATACTATAGAGTCTAGCAGCACCAATACTATAGAGTCTAGCAGCACCAATACTATAGAGTCTAGCAGCACCAATACTATAGAGTCTAGCAGCACCAATACTGTAGAGTCTAGCAGCACCAATACTATAGAGTCTAGCAGCACCAATACTATAGAGTCTAGCAGCACCAATACTATAGAGTCTAGCAGCACCAATACTATAGAGTCTAGCAGCACCAATACTATAGAGTCTAGCAGCACCAATACTATAGAGTCTAGCAGCACCAATACTGTAGAGTCTAGCAGCACCAATACTATAGAGTCTAGCAGCACCAATACTATAGAGTCTAGCAGCACCAATACTATAGAGTCTAGCAGCACCAATACTATAGAGTCTAGCAGCACCAATACTATAGAGTCTAGCAGCACCAATACTATAGAGTCTGGCAGCACCAATACTATAGTCTAGCAGCACCAATACTGTAGAGTCTAGCAGCACCAATACTATAGAGTCTAGCAGCACCAATACTATAGAGTCTAGCAGCACCAATACTATAGAGTTTGGCAGCACCAATACTATAGAGTCTAGCAGCACCAATACTATAGAGTCTAGCAGCACCAATACTATAGAGTCTAGCAGCACCAATACTATAGAGTCTGGCAGCACCAATACTATAGAGTCTAGCAGCAACAATACTATAGAGTCTAGCAGCACCAATACTATAGAGTCTAGCAGCACCAATACTATAGAGTCTAGCAGCACCAATACTGTAGAGTCTAGCAGCACCAATACTATAGAGTCTAGCAGCACCAATACTATAGAGTCTGGCAGCACCAATACTATAGAGTCTAGCAGCACCAATACTATAGAGTCTAGCAGCACCAATACTATAGAGTCTAGCAGCACCAATACTATAGAGTCTAGCAGCACCAATACTATAGAGTCTAGCAGCACCAATACTGTAGAGTCTAGCAGCACCAATACTATAGAGTCTAGCAGCACCAATACTATAGAGTCTAGCAGCACCAATACTATAGAGTCTAGCAGCACCAATACTATAGAGTCTAGCAGCACCAATACTATAGAGTCTAGCAGCACCAATACTATAGAGTCTAGCAGCACCAATACTATAGAGTTTGGCAGCACCAATACTATAGAGTCTAGCAGCACCAATACTGTAGAGTCTAGCAGCACCAATACTATAGAGTCTAGCAGCACCAATACTATAGAGCCCAGCAGCATCAATACTGTTCTCCCCAGTCAGGCTTCCTGAGTTGAAATGGTAATGTATTCATCAGAGGGCCTACTCAACATCTACATACATCTCTCCACACACACACACACACACACACACACACACACACACACACACACACACACACACACACACACACACCTGTTCTACCTTAATGATATAAGAGGGAGAGGGCTGTACAGTACTGTGTCCATTTTAGGACCCCCCCCCCAGCCTCTAGCTTCACGACTCACCCCTAGTTGAGTCCACAAGGCTGAAGGTTTTCCTAAAATGGACGCTAAGTTCAGATTGGTTCAGTCACCTATTGGAAGACAACATTGGCAATTAGATTTACTAGCTAGCTACACACAAGGTGTCAGTGACTGCTAGTGTAGTCTGAATGGCATTTCCAATGGAAGGTCATTAAAAGGTCAGCCGCCCATTCTTTTCAGACCAACACCAGAATCAATCACGGAAGTTTTAGAGCACTTGTTTTTTGTTGGCTTTAATTTGACCTAGAGATCTCCTGCTATATGAAGGGTTGAACAGCAGACATACACATGCTGTTCAGTAGACCTTGTTCCATCTGTACCCTCTACTGAGTCACACAGTGAACCCAGGGGACACATGCTGTTCAGTAGACCTCGTTCCATCTGTACCCTCTACCGAGTCACACAGTGAGTCCAGGATAAACATGCTGTTCAGTAGACCTCGTTCCATCCGTACCCTCTACCGAGTCACACAGTGAACCCAGGATAAACATGCTGTTCAGTAGACCTCCTTCCATCTGTACCCTCTACCGAGTCACACAGTGAACCCAGGATAAACATGCTGTTCAGTAGACCTCCTTCCATCTGTACCCTCTACCGAGTCACACAGTGAGTCCAGGATAAACATGCTGTTCAGTAGACCTCGTTCCATCCGTACCCTCTACCGAGTCACACAGTGAACCCAGGATAAACATGCTGTTCAGTAGACCTCCTTCCATCTGTACCCTCTACCGAGTCACACAGTGAACCCAGGATAAACATGCTGTTCAGTAGACCTCCTTCCATCCGTACCCTCTACCGAGTCACACAGTGAACCCAGGATAAACATGCTGTTCAGTAGACCTCCTTCCATCTGTACCCTCTACCGAGTCACACAGTGAACCCAGGATAAACATGCTGTTCAGTAGACCTCGTTCCATCTGTACCCTCTACCGAGTCACACAGTGAGTCCAGGATAAACATGCTGTTCAGTAGACCTCCTTCCATCTGTACCCTGTACCGAGTCACACAGTGAACCCAGGATAAACATGCTGTTCAGTAGACCTCGTTCCATCTGTACCCTCTACCGAGTCACACAGTGAACCCAGGATAAACATGCTGTTCAGTAGACCTCCTTCCATCCGTACCCTCTACTGAGTCACACAGTGAACCCAGGATAAACATGCTGTTCAGTAGACCTCCTTCCATCTGTACCCTCTACTGAGTCACACAGTGAACCCAGGATAAACATGCTGTTCAGTAGACCTCCTTCCATCCGTACCCTCTACTGAGTCACACAGTGAACCCAGGATAAACATGCTGTTCAGTAGACCTCGTTCCATCCGTACCCTCTACTGAGTCACACAGTGAACCCAGGATAAACATGCTGTTCAGTAGACCTCCTTCCATCTGTACCCTCTACCGAGTCACACAGTGAACCCAGGATAAACATGCTGTTCAGTAGACCTCGTTCCATCTGTACCCTCTACCGAGTCACACAGTGAGTCCAGGGGACACATGCTGTTCAGTAGACCTCGTTCCATCTGTACCCTCTACTGAGTCACACAGTGAACCCAGGATAAACATGCTGTTCAGTAGACCTCCTTCCATCTGTACCCTCTACCGAGTCACACAGTGAACCCAGGGGACACATGCTGTTCAGTAGACCTCGTTCCATCCGTACCCTCTACCGAGTCACACAGTGAACCCAGGATAAACATGCTGTTCAGTAGACCTCCTTCCATCTGTACCCTCTACCGAGTCACACAGTGAACCCAGGGGACACATGCTGTTCAGTAGACCTCGTTCCATCCGTACCCTCTACTGAGTCACACAGTGAACCCAGGATAAACATGCTGTTCAGTAGACCTCGTTCCATCCGTACCCTCTACTGAGTCACACAGTGAACCCAGGATAAACATGCTGTTCAGTAGACCTCCTTCCATCTGTACCCTCTACCGAGTCACACAGTGAACCCAGGATAAACATGCTGTTCAGTAGACCTCGTTCCATCTGTACCCTCTACCGAGTCACACAGTGAACCCAGGGGACACATGCTGTTCAGTAGACCTCCTTCCATCCGTACCCTCTACCGAGTCACACAGTGAGTCCAGGATAAACATGCTGTTCAGTAGACCTCCTTCCATCTGTACCCTCTACCGAGTCACACAGTGAGTCCAGGATAAACATGCTGTTCAGTAGACCTCCTTCCATCTGTACCCTCTACCGAGTCACACAGTGAACCCAGGATAAACATGCTGTTCAGTAGACCTCGTTCCATCCGTACCCTCTACCGAGTCACACAGTGAACCCAGGATAAACATGCTGTTCAGTAGACCTCGTTCCATCCGTACCCTCTACCGAGTCACACAGTGAACCCAGGGTTGCATCCGTAATAGGGTGCCATTTCAGACCAGTGAAAAGTTGAAACACAATTCATGTCTTTAAGTTCCTGATTTGCATGTCTCTATGATTGGCTGTGAGTGCCACTCAATCTCCTTTCAGCAATGTTCACTATGGTCGTTGCTATGGTGATCGCTATGGGAACCTATCAGGTTTGTATAATTGGTGCCATTAGTTTAACTTATTGTATTATTTTACCTGTATTTCTCATTTTTTTTCACTTTCATCCTTTCAATCTCTCTCCCAGGACAGGCAACATGGGGTTGTTTTTCTCCCGGGCCAGGCCACATGGGGTTGTTTTTCTCCCGGGCCAGGCAACATGGGGTTGTTTTTCTCCCGGGCCAGGCAACATGGGGTTGTTTTTCTCCCAGGCCAGGCCACATGGGGTTGTTTTTCTCCCAGGCCAGGCCACATAGGGTTGTTTTTCTCCCGGGCCAGGCCACATGGGGTTGTTTTTCTCCCGGGCCAGGCAACATGGGGTTGTTTTTCTCCCGGGCCAGGCCACATGGGGTTGTTTTTCTCCCGGGCCAGGCAACCTGGGGTTGTTTTTCTCCCGGGCCAGGCCACATGGGGTTGTTTTTCTCCCGGGCCAGGCCACATGGGGTTGTTTTTCTCCCGGGCCAGGCAACCTGGGGTTGTTTTTCTCCCAGGCCAGGCCACATGGGGTTGTTTTTCTCCCGGGCCAGGCAACATGGGGTTGTTTTTCTCCCGGGCCAGGCAACATGGGGTTGTTTTTCTCCCAGGACAGGCCACATGGGGTTGTTTTTCTCCCGGGCCAGGCAACATGGGGTTGTTTTTCTCCCGGGCCAGGCAACCTGGGGTTGTTTTTCTCCCGGGCCAGGCAACATGGGGTTGTTTTTCTCCCGGGCCAGGCAACATGGGGTTGTTTTTCTCCCGGGCCAGGCCACATGGGGTTGCTTTTCTCCCAGGACAGGCAACAATAGTATTAACTGGCTATCCTTGGTTTTATCGGCCAAAAGCCAGCTAATACCGGCTAAGGGAAACCCTGTCCCATTGTTATTCAACACATGAACCTGTACAATCCTATAATATACTCGCCCTACCCAGACACAATACTCTTTACTCACTATCTCGCCAAACACACACAACAATTCCAGAAGGAGAGCAGAAACCGACTGGCATCTAGGTTCTCTCTACAATACTATAGTACTACTCCCACAACAACACCATTAACAGCTCTCCGAGATGTATAAGTGACTACTGATGCTGAAAAGTTGAGTCTACTGTTCTCTCACTCCTCCCCCTCTCACTCCCTCCCTCTCACTCCCCCTCCCTCCCTCTCACTCAATTCAAGGGCTTTATAAAATAATAAAGATTTCAACATATCAAATTCCTCCCCCCCCCCTCTGCAGACTAGTCACAGTAGATCGATACAGGAAACTCCCAGAGCGAAGCTGGAAGTTAATGGCTCACTCGTTCTGCATCCCAAATAGCATCCTATTCACTTTATAGTGTCTATTCAGGGCCCACAGCACTCTAGCCCAACGTAGTGCTCTATGTAAGTATCAGGCTGTCATTTGGGATACACCCTCAGACCCCATGAAGAACCAATCAATCAAACAAATGGGTACAGCAAAGACTACATTTCACAAAAAGTCTGGCACAGAGGTAAACATGGATGTTTGAACTGTTTCACCTGTCATTGTGCTTGTCTCCTCCCTCCTCCAGGTGTCGCCCATCTTCCCCACTTATCCCCTGGGTATTTATACCTGTGTTCTCTGTCTGTCTGTGCCAGTTCATCTTGTTTGTTCAAGCCAACCAGTGTTTTTTTTTTGTCTCAGCTCCTACTTTTTCCAGTTTCTCTTTTCTCACCCTCCTGGTTTTGACCCTTGCCTGTCCTGACTCCGAGCCCGCCTGCCTGACCACTCTGCCGTCCTGAACCTTTGCCCCTCTCTGGACTACTGAACTCTGCCCGTCCTTGATCCTGACCCTGACCCTGTCCCTGTCCCTGACCCTGCCTGCCATCCTGAACCTTTGCCCCTCTCTGGACTACTGAACTCTGCCTGTCCCTGTCCCTGTCCCTGTCCCTGACCCTGACCCTGACCCTGTCCCTGTCCTGTCTCTGTCCCTGTCCCTGTCCCTGTCCCTGTCCCTGACCCTGACCCTGACCCTGTCCCTGACCCTGCCTGCCATCCTGTACCTTTGCTCCTGCTCTGGATTATCGACCCCTGCCTGCCTTGACCTGTCGTTTGCCTTCCCCTGTTGTTACAATAAACATTGTTACTTCACACAGTCTGCACTTGGGTCTTACATTGATGCATTATATTTTAAAAACAATGTTAAGTAGGCCTCCATCTTCCTTTGTGTTTTAAAACATTAAGTAGGCCTCCATCTTCCTTTGTGTTTTAAAACATTAAGTAGGCCTCCATCTTCCTTTGTGTTTTAAAACATTAAGTAGGCCTCCATCTTCCTTTGTGTTTTAAAACATTAAGTAGGCCTCCATCTTCCTTTGTGTTTTAAAACATTAAGTAGGCCTCCATCTTCCTTTGTGTTTTAAAACATTAAGTAGGCCTCCATCTTCCTTTGTGTTTTAAAACATTAAGTAGGCCTCCATCTTCCTTTGTGTTTTAAAACATTAAGTTCGGCCTCCATCTTCCTTTGTGTTTTAAAACATTAAGTAGGCCTCCATCTTCCTTTGTGTTTTAAAACATTAAGTAGGCCTCCATCTTCCTTTGTGTTTTAAAACATTAAGTAGGCCTCCATCTTCCTTTGTGTTTTAAAACATTAAGTTCGGCCTCCATCTTCCTTTGTGTTTTAAAACATTAAGTAGGCCTCCATCTTCCTTTGTGTTTTAAAACATTAAGTAGGCCTCCATCTTCCTTTGTGTTTTAAAACATTAAGTAGGCCTTCTTCCTTTGTGTTTTAAAACATTAAGTAGGCCTCCATCTTCCTTTGTGTTTTAAAACATTAAGTGGGCCTCCATCTTCCTTTGTGTTTTAAAACATTAAGTAGGCCTCCATCTTCCTTTGTGTTTTAAAACATTAAGTAGGCCTCCATCTTCCTTTGTGTTTTAAAACATTAAGTAGACCTCCATCTTCCTTTGTGTTTTAAAACATTAAGTAGGCCTCCATCTTCCTTTGTGTTTTAAAACATTAAGTAGGCCTCCATCTCCCTTTGTGTTTTAAAACATTAAGTAGGCCTCCATCTTCCTTTGTGTTTTAAAACATTAAGTAGGCCTCCATCTTCCTTTGTGTTTTAAAACATTAAGTAGGCCTCCATCTTCCTTTGTGTTTTAAAACATTAAGTAGGCCTCCATCTTCCTTTGTGTTTTAAAACATTAAGTTCGGCCTCCATCTTCCTTTGTGTTTTAAAACATTAAGTAGGCCTCCATCTTCCTTCGTGTTTTAAAACATTAAGTAGGCCTCCATCTTCCTTTGTGTTTTAAAACATTAAGTAGGCCTCCATCTCCCTTTGTGTTTTAAAACATTAAGTAGGCCTCCATCTTCCTTTGTGTTTTAAAACATTAAGTTTGGCCTCTAGTCTTCCTTTGTGTTTTAAAACATTAAGTAGGCCTTCTTCCTTCTGGACGTGCCACAATCAGAATCCTGTTACCATCCTGGATGTGCCACAGTCACAGAGACAGAGACAGAGACAGAGACAGAGACAGAGACAGAGACAGACAGACAGACAGACAGACAGACAGACAGACAGACAGACAGACAGACAGACAGACAGACAGGTCCCTGACGGCATCTGTCAACCCACCCCTCTGAGAGAGAGAAGGATGGCGAGAGAGCAAGGGAAGGGTGGCACGAGCGATGGACAGAAAAGGAAGGCTGTCTCACTAATTGGGGCTAGATGTGAAAGTCCCCAACATTCACCATCATCTTCACTAATTAGGTTCTGAGGGTAAACTCAAACAGTTGGCTTTATACAGACGGAGAGAATAATTGTTCGTTAATCACCACTGGAGGAAATAAACTAATTAACGCAGCATTGTTTTGCTAAATAGAACAGAGTGCCAGAAGCAGACAGACAGCAGAACCCTTAGCTAGTCACCATTGGAAGAAATACACAAATAAACAATGTTGTGTTGCCGTGCAAAACATTTACTGGTCTGGACAGCTAAAGAAGAAAAGAATGAAGAAGAGAATAGAATATGAGAGAATAGAATAGATTAACTATATTTAGAATAGAATAGGTTAGAATAGAATAACTGTAATTAAAATAGAATAGGATAGAATAACTATATTTGAAATAGAATAGGTTAGAAGTGTAATTAAAATAGAATAGGAGAGAATAGAATAGAATAACTATATTTAAAATAGAATAGGTTAGAATAGAATAACTATATTTAAAATATAATAGGTTAGAATATGATAACTATATTTAAAATAGAAAAGGAAAGAACAGATAAACTATATTTAAAATAGAATAGGAGAAAGGGGAATAGAAGAGAATAACAATATTTTAAATAGAATAGAAGAGAATAGAACAACTATATTTAGAATAAAAAAGTGTAGAATAACTATATTTAAAATAGACTAGGAGAGAATAGAATAGGAGAGAATAGAATAACTATATTTAAAAAATAATTTGAGGGAATAGAAAAGAGTAACTATATTTAAAATAGAATAGGAGACAATAGAAAAGAGTAACTATATTTAAAATAGAATAGGAGAAAATTGAAAAGAGTAACTATATTTAAAATAGAATAGGAGAAAATTGAAAAGAGTAACTATATTTAAAATAGAATAGGAGAAAATATAATATAATTATTATATTTGGAATAGAATAGGAGAGAATAGCAGAACTACATTTAAATAGAATAGAATAACTATTATTTAAATAGAATAGAATAAGTGTATTTAAAATAGAATAGAATAGAATAACTATTATTTAAATAGAATAAGTGTATTTAAAATAGAAGAGAATAGAATAACTATTATTTAAATAGAATAGAATAAGTGTATTTAAAATAGAAGAGAATAGAATAACTATTATTTAAATAGAATAGAATAAGTGTATTTAAAATAGAATAGAATAGAATAACTATGTTAAAATAGAATAGAAGAGAATAGAATAACTATTATTTAAATAGAATAGAATACGTGTATTTAAAATAGAATAGAAGAGAATAGAATAAGTGTATTTAAAATAGAATTGAAGAGAATAGAATAACTATTTTAAAATAGAATAGAAGAGAAAGGAATAGAATGACTGTATTTAAAATAGAATTGGAGAGAATATAATAGAATAGCTATATTTGGAATATAATAGGAGAGAATAGAATATAATAACGATATTTACAATAGAATAGGAGAGAATATAATAGAATAGCTATATTTAGAATAGAATAGAATAACTGTATTTAAAAAAAAATTGGAGAGAATAGAATATCTATATTTAAAATAGAATACGAGATAATAGAATGGAATTACTATATTTAAAATAGAATAGGATAGAATAGAATGCATGTATTTAAAATAGAATAGGAGATAATAGAATAACTTTATTTAAAATAGAATAGGAGAGAATAGAATAACTGTATTTAAAATAGAATAGAAGAGAATAGAATACACCTTTTTCCATTAACTTCTAGACTAGAGAAACCAAACTTGACAAATAGTGGAAGGCCTACATATTTTTTAGCAGCTCTGTATTAGAGTATTGGTTTAGCAGCATCTAGAGTAAACTTTAAATGGGGTCCCCTGAGAAAAACTGTAATTGTATCAAACAAATGCAGCGGTTATAGAATACAACCTTTAAGTGTC
The DNA here is from genome assembly GCF_057628025.1 of Oncorhynchus mykiss. Lineage (NCBI taxonomy): Eukaryota > Metazoa > Chordata > Actinopteri > Salmoniformes > Salmonidae > Oncorhynchus > Oncorhynchus mykiss. The sequence goes on along the minus strand of NC_143041.1, from coordinate 49,579,249 downwards.
AATTAAGAAACTTTTACACTATGAGAACTTGCTTATATGTTATTTTTTTGCCGAGACAGCCTATAGGATATAGAATAGAACAGGAACACACAGACAGGGTTAAGTTTTTCCTAAACCTTAACTTCAAAATACTCTCCTGCAACTCTCCTCACCCAATGTGGTGTGGATCTGTTTATTTTTCACTTAAAGTATTTATATTTACCTCCGAACTGGAATACCTCAACTGAAGCTAGCTAGCTAACTAGCTACCAGCTATCAGTCAGCTGACCACTGCTAGCGGTCATCAGCTAACCTTTAGCTCGGAAAGCTCTCGCCGGTTCGTACAGCGCGTTTCAAACCAGAGCATACCGGAACAATTTTTCTCTCCATATCCCCAAATTCCTACCACAAACTCTGAAACTTTTCATCTGGATCATCACAGCTAGCTAACCGCAACCCGGGACAACTCCTGGCTAAAGTTTCCATCTCGGAGCTAGCACCAACTAGCCTGGGGCTAGCCCATGCTAGACCCATCTCCCGGCTCACTCCTGGGCTACAATATCCGGACCCCTTCTACTGCCAGTACGGGGCACGGAACCCCGCCGATCCTCTACAACTGGAATACTGACATAATCTGCCCGAGGATTCCAACAGACCCCTCAGGCCCGCTGAAGGCCCATTCTGCTAACCTGCTAGCTACCTAGAGATACTTGGAACCCTACTAATGAACCCTACTAATTCCATGACTGTTCTATCGACGTCACCGCCCGAAGAGGCAAAAACAGACTTACCCCCATCGCGACATTCCCCAAAGGCTAACTTGTTAGCCCCGGTCTGCTAACTGCTAGCTTGCCTGCCCCGGTCTGCTAACTGCTAGCTTGTTTAGCCCCGGTCTACTAACTGTTAGCATCAGCCTACTAACTGTCTGAATCGCTGTGTCCCCAGTCAGCCCAACCACTCACTGGACACATATGTTCACTTGGCTACGCATGCCTCTCTCTAATATTAATATGCCTTGTCCATTACTGTCCTGGTTAGTGATTACTGTCTTATTTCACTGCAGAGACTCTAGCCCTGCTCAATATGCCTTAACCAACCATGTTGTTCCACCTCCTACATATGTGATGACATCACCTGGTTTAAACGTCTCAAGTGACTATATCTCTCTCATCATTCCTAGGTTTACCTCCAATGTACTCACATCCTACCTTACCTTTGTCTGTACACTATGCCTTGAATCTATGCTATCGTGCCCAGATACCTGCTCCTTTTATTCTCTGTTTCGAACGTGCTAGACAGCCAGTTCGTATAGCATTTAGCTGTACCCTTATCCAACTTCTCCTCTGGTGATGTAGAGGCTAATCCAGATCCTGCAGTGCCTAGCTCCACTCCCACACCCCAGGTGCTCTCATTTGTTGACTTCTGTAACCGTAAAAGCCTTGGTTTCATGCATGTTAACATTAGAAGCCTACTCCCTAAATTTGTTTTACTCACTGCTTTAGCACACTCTGCCAACCCGGATGTCTTAGTCGTGTCTGAATCCTGGCTTAGGAAAACCACCAAAAAACCCTGAAATCTCCATTGCTAACTATAACATTTTCCGCCACGATAGAACTGCCAAAGGGGGCGGTGTTGCAATCTACTGCAAAGATAGCCTGCAGAGTTCTGTATTACTATCTAAGTCTGCACCCAAATAATTCAAGCTTCTACTTCTAAAAATTCACCTTTCCAGAAACAAGTCTCTCACTGTTGCCACTTGCTATAGACCTCCCTCTGCCCCCAGCTGTGCCCTCGATACCATATGTGAATTGATTGTCCCCATCTATCTTCTGAGCTTGTGCTACTAGGTGACCTAAACTGGGACATGCTTCACACCCCGGCCGTCCTACAATCCAAGTTTGATGCCCTCAATCTCAGACAAATGATCAACTAACCTACCAGGTGCAACTCCAAATCCGTAAACACAGGCACCCTCATAGATGCAATCCTAACTAAGTCGCCATCCAAATACACCTCTGCTGTTTTCAATTAAGATCTCAGCGATCACTGCCTCATTGCCTGCATCCGTAATGGGCATGCGACCAAACGACCACCCCTCATCACTGTCAAACACTCCCTAAAACACTTCTGCGAGCAGGCCTTTCTAATCGACCTGGCCGGGATATCCTGGAATGACATTAACCTCATCCCGTGAGTAGATGGTTCACTCCAGACCTGTCTGCCCTTGACCAGCACAAAAACATCCTGTGGCATTCTGCATTAGCATCGTGATATGCAACTTTTCAGGGAAGTTAGGAACAAATATACACAGGCAGTTAGGAAAGCTAAGGCAAGCTTTTTCAAACAGAAATGTATATCCTGTAGTACTAACTTAAAAAAGTTCTGGGACACTGTAAAGTCGATGGAGAATAAGAGTACCTCCTCCCAGCTGCCCACTGCACTGAGGCTAGGAAACACTGTCACCACCGATAAATCTACAATAATTGAGAATTTCAATAAGCATTTCTCTGTGGATGGCTATGCTTTCCACCTGGCTACCCCTACCCCGGTAAACTGCCCGGCACCCTCTACAGAAATCCTCAAAAGCCCCCAACAATTCTCCTTCACCCAAATCCAGATATCTGATGTTCTGAAAGAGCTGCAAAATCTGGACCCCTACAAATCAGCCGGGCTAGACAATCTGGACCCTCTCTTTCTAAAATTATCTGCAGAAATTGTTGCAACCCCTATAACTAGCCTGTTCAACCTCTCTTTCGTATCATCTGAGATTCCCAAAGATTGGAAAGCTTCCGCGGTCATCCCCCTCTTCAAAGGGGGGGACACTCTAGACCCAAACTGTTACAGACCTATATCTATCCAACCCTGTCTTTCTAAGGTCTATGAAAGCCAAGTTATCAAACAGATTACCGTCCATTTCGAATCCCACCATACCTTCTCCGCTATGCAATCTGGTTTGAGAGCTGGTCATGGGTGCACCTCAGCCATGCTCAAGGTACTAAACGACATCCTAACCGCCATCGATAAGAGACATTACTGTGCAGCCATATTCATCGACCTGGCCAAGGCTTTCGACTCTGTCAATCACCAAATTCTTACTGGCAGACTCGACAGCCTTGGTTTCTCAAATGATTGCCTTGCCTGGTTTACCAACTACTTTGCAGACAGAGTTCAGTGTGTCAAATCGGAGGGCCTGATGTCCAGACCTCTGGCAGTCTCTATGGGGGTGCCACAGGGTTCAAGCCTCGGGCCGACTCTCTTCTCTGTATACATCAATGATGTTGCTCTTGCTGCTGGTGATTCTCTGATACACCTCTACACAGACGACACCATTATGTATACTTCTGGCCCCTCTTTGGATACTGTGTTAACTAACCTCCAGACGAGCTTCAATGCCATACAACTCTCCTTCCGTGGCCTCCAACTGTTCTTAAATGCAAGTAAAACTAAATGCATGCTATTCAACCAATCACTGCCCGCACCTGCTCGCATCACTACTCTGGACGGCTCTGACTTAGAATATGTGGACAACTACAACTACCTAGGTGTCTGTTTAGACTGTAAACTCTCCTTCCAGACTCACATTAAGCATCACCAATCCAAAATTAAATCTAGAATCAGCTTCTATTATCTCAACAAAGCATCCTTCACTCATGCTGCCAAACATACCCTCGTAAGACTGACCATCCTACCGATCCTCGACTTCGGTGATGTCATCTATAAAATAGCCTCCAACACTCTACTCACCAACCTGGATGCAGTCTATCACAGTGCCATCCGTTTTGTCACCAAAACCCCATACACTACCCACCATTGTGACCTGTACGCTCTCGTTGGTTGGCCCACGCTTCATACTCGTCGCCAAACCTACTGGCTACAGGTTATCTACAAGTCTCTGCTAGGTAAAGCCCCTCCTTATCTCAGCTCACTGGTCACCATAGCAGCACCCACTTGTAGCACGCACTCCAGCAGGTACATCTCACTGGTCACCCACAAAGCCAATTGCTCCTTTGTTGTCTTTCCTTTCAGTTCTCTGCTGCCAATGACTGTAACAAATTGCAAAAATCTCTGAAGCTGGAGACCCATATCTCCCTCACTAGCTTTAAGCACCAGCTGTCAGAGCAGCTCACAGATCACTGCACCTGTACATAGCCCATTTGTAAACAGCCCATCTATCTACCTACCTCATCCCCATACTGTATTTATGTATTTATCTTGCTCCTTTGCACCCCAGTATCTCTACCTGCACATTCATCTTCTGCACATCTACCATTCCAGTGTTTCATTTCTATATTGTAATAACTTCGCCAACATGGCCTATTTATTGCCTTAACTCCCTTATCTTACCTCATTTCACTCACTGTATATAGACTTTTTGTTTTCTTTTGTTCCACTGTATTTTTGACTATGTTTTGTTTATTACATGTGAAACTCTGTGTTGTTGTATGGCCAGGTCGCAGTTGCAAATGAGAACTTGTTCTCAACTAGACTACCTGGTTAAATAAAGGTGAAATAAATAAATAAAATAAGTGGGGTCCCCTGCCTTTTCTATTGTGGATTTGAGCGGTTGCAGAAAACTCTTTGATCTCTGCGTTTTAAGCATGCGTATCTTTATCTATGTACGTCGCTATGGTAACCAGCAGATTTAATTAGCCTAGCATAGATTGGATAGGTCATTATTGTATTCAGTATTGTACAATTTTTGCACTGTACAATAATTAATACATTCTGCCCCACAAGGGAAAATGAATTCACTGATGTACTTTATTGTTTGTTATAGTTTCCATAATGCTGGAGTCTGGGGTTGTCCACTATTTAAAAAAATAAATAATTTTTAAATCTTTTTTTAAATTTTTAAACTGTCAATAGTGATTTTTTTTTCTACAACAGAATCTTCAGTTTTGGACAAGTATTTGTAGCTTTTGGACAAGTAAAAAAATCTGTTCCACTTGTTGAGGATCTGAGGGCCCATGCCAATCTTTTCAGCCTCCTGAGGGGGGATAGGTAGCCTAGCGGTTAGGAGTGTTAGGAAAGGTTGCTGTTTCGAATCCCCATCCCCAATAGATGTCGATGTGCCCTTGAGCAAGGCATTTACCCCTAATTATTTTTTTATACAGAACCACCTGGGCTCCTAGACAATACTCTGGGGCTGTTTTAATACAGAACCACCTGGGCTCCTAGACAATACTCTGGGGCTGTTTTAATACAGAACCACCTGGGCTCCTAGACAATACTCTGGGGCTGTTTTAATACAGAACCACCTGGGCTCCTAGACAATACTCTGGGGCTGTTTTAATAAGGAACCACCTGGGCTCCTAGACAAGACTCTGGGTCTGTTTTAAGCTATTCAAATCAAATCAAATCAAATGTATTTATATAGCCCTTCGTACATCAGCTGATATCTCAAAGTGCTATACAGAAACCCAGCCTAAAACCCCAAAAAGCAAGCAATGCAGGTGTAGAAGCACGGTGGCTAGGAAAAACTCCCTAGAAAGGCCAAAACCTAGGAAGAAACCTAGAGAGGAACCAGGCTATGTGGGGTGGCCGGGTGGAGATTATAACAGAACACGGTCAAGATGTTCAAATGTTCATAAATGACCAGCATGGTCGAATAATAATAAGGCAGAACAGTTGAAACTGGAGCAGCAGCACAGTCAGGTGGACTGGGGACAGCAAGGAGTCATCATGGCAGGTAGTCCTGGGGCATGGTCCTAGGGCTCAGGTCCTCCAAAAGAGAGAAAGAGAGAAGGAGAGAATTAGAGAAAGCATACTAAGATTCACACAGGACACCGAATAGGACAGGAGAAGTACTCCAGATATAACAAACTGACCCTAGCCCCCCGACACATAAACTACTGCAGCATAAATACTGGAGGCTGAGGCAGGAGGGGTCAGGAGACACTGTGGCCCCATCCGAGGACACCCCCGGACAGGGCCAAACAGGAAGGATATAACCCCACCCACTTTGCCAAAGCACAGCCCCCACACAACTAGAGGGATATCTTCAACCACCAACTTAACATCCTGAGACAAGGCTGAGTATAGCCCACAAAGACCTCCGCCACGGCACAGCCCAAGGGGGGGGGGCGCCAACCCAGACAGGATGACCACATCAGTGACTCAACCCACTCAGGTGACGCACCCCCTCCAGGGACGGCATGAGAGAGCCCCAGTAAGCCAGTGACTCAGCCCCTGTAATAGGGTTAGAGGCAGAGAATCCCAGTGGAAAGAGGGGAACCGGCCAGGCAGAGACAGCAAGGGCGGTTCGTTGCTCCAGAGCCTTTCCGTTCACCTTCCCACTCCTGGGCCAGACTACACTCAATCATATGACCCACTGAAGAGATGAGTCTTCAGTAGAGACTTAAAGGTTGAGACCGAGTTTGCGTCTCTGACATGGGTAGGCAGACCGTTCCATAAAAATGGAGCTCTATAGGAGAAAGCCCTGCCAGCTATTGTGTCTGCTAAATTAAGAAATCATTGTAAAAATGCTTATATCGCTAACACTTTACCTGAGATATGGAGACATCTCTAGCGTATGGAGACATCTCTAGTGTATGAAGATATCTCTACTGTTGAAGACATCTCTAATGTATGGAGACATCTCTAGTGTATAAATGCATATCTATGTTACATTCTACATGTTAGTTGATTCAACAGTAATATGCATATCTACGTTACAGTCTACATGTTAGTTGATTGAACAGTAATATGCATATCTATGTTACATTCTACGTGTTAGTTGATTGAACAGTAATATGCATCTCTATGTTACATTTTACATGTTAGTTGATTGTAACTAAAATGGCTGCAGTCTTTCCACCTTTCCATCAGACTATAGATTAGATACTACTAAACGTTAACTCAGTACAAAGCCAGGGTGGGAAACACATTCATGCTTCTATTCTTATAGTAGCTCACACAGAACGGCGACTCCGGCTTCTTCCTACGTCAAGCTTTTATTGCTGATTTCTGATTTTCTTTCTCTCTCCGTTAGTTCCTAAACGGAGCTGTGTTTTGTAGTTGTTTTCTGGAAAACTCTCTCTCGACAGGCAACACACGAACGCACACACACAGGAAGGAAACACACACACTTCCAGGAACTCACAGAAAACCCATGTACCATTACCCCTTCCACCTTGGAACACAGATCTAAGAAACCACCACCACAGCTTATTGTAAAATAATGGGAAATTCAATACCTCTGTGTGCCTCCCAAATGAGACCCTATTCCCTACACCCCCTATGGGCCTTGGACAAAAGTAGTGCACTATATATAGGGAATATGGTTCTTTAGAACTCTGGTCTAAAGTAGTGCACTATATAGGGAATATGGTTCCATAGGGCTCTGGTCTAAAGTAGTGCACTATATAGGGAATACTGTGCCAGTTGGGATACACTTCTAGTTTCTTATTATTTCTTAATGCCTGGCAATGTGGGGTTTTAAAATTAGGTCATCCTGGCCTGATGAAGAAATGTGATTTATTCACCCCCCAGGGGGTAATATCTCCTCTCTCCTCAGCCACTTCTCTCTGCATTATGACCCCTAACAACACAGCATTCCGAGGAGTACAGCCATATAGAATTAATGGGTTTGTGTCAATTGGTAAATACATGCAGTAGCCTATGTAAGGAATATCTGACTGCAATCTGTTCTGATCATGAACCTACAGGCCGCTTTCCCAGGCTAACATTAAGTCCTGGACTATAAAGCTCAATGGAGTCTCTTCATTGAAATAACTTGTTTATCTGAGTCTAGGAAACCAGTCTTAAATGTATAGGAGCGGCAGGTATCCTAGTGGTTAGAGCGTTGGACTAGTAACCGAAAAGGTTGCAAGATCGAATCCCCGAGCTGACGAGGTAAAAATAATCTGTAATTCTGTCCCTGAACAATGCAGTTAACCCACTGTTCCTAGACCAGTTAACCCACTGTTCCCCTGAACAAGGCAGTTAACCCACTGTTCCTAGACCAGTTAACCCACTGTTCCCCTGAACAAGGCAGTTAACCCACTGTTCCTAGACCAGTTAACCCACTGTTCCCCTGAACAAGGCAGTTAACCCACTGTTCCCCTGAACAAGGCAGTTAACCCACTGTTCCTAGACCAGTTAACCCACTGTTCCCCTGAACAAGGCAGTTAACCCACTGTTCCTAGACCAGTTAACCCACTGTTCCCCTGAACAAGGCAGTTAACCCACTGTTCCTAGACCAGTTAACCCACTGTTCCCCTGAACAAGGCAGTTAACCCACTGTTCCCCTGAACAAGGCAGTTAACCCACTGTTCCTAGACCAGTTAACCCACTGTTCCCCTGAACAAGGCAGTTAACCCACTCTTCCTAGACCAGTTAACCCACTGTTCCACTGTTCCTAGATCAGTTAACCCACTGTTCCTAGACCAGTTAACCCACTGTTCCTAGACCAGTTAACCCACTGTTCCTAGACCAGTTAACCCACTGTTCCTAGACCAGTTAACCCACTGTTCCTAGACCAGTTAACCCACTGTTCCTAGACCAGTTAACCCACTGTTCCTAGACCAGTTAACCCACTGTTCCTAGACCAGTTAACCCACTATTCCTAGACCAGTTAACCCACTGTTCCTAGACCAGTTAACCCACTGTTCCTAGACCAGTTAACCCACTGTTCCTAGGCCGTCATTGTAAATAAGATTTTTTTCTTAACTGACTTGCCTGGTTAAATAAAATATAAAAATAAAGAAATTGATAAAAGGGATGCCTCATGTTACCACTAGGTGGAGAGGATCCTGCCAGCACTTTTCCAGTAGAGCTCTAACAGGTTCGGCCAGATGAGCTCTTCCATTTTTAGCCCAGTGTTGTCTAACATAGTTTTTCTGAGCAAAACTATCATTATCTGGCAAAAAAAAATTGACCTTGAAAAAAAGGCTTGGCCGGAGTGGGCGTTTCAAGGAAAATAATGGACCGGTGTATTAGGAATGCCACGGACGATGTTCGTCACTGGCCTACACACAATATCCCATAATGTAAAAGTTGAATTTCGTTTTCGCCATTTTTACCAATTAATAAAAAAATGAAAAGCTGAAATGTCTTGAGTCAATAAGTATTCAACCCCTTTGTTATGGCAAGCCTAAATAAGATCAAATCAAATGTTATTAGTCACATGCGCCGAGTACAACAGGTGTAGTAGACCTCACAGTAAAATGTTTACTGACGAGCCTCTAACCAACAATGCAGTTTAAAAAAAGAAAATACAGATAAGAAAAAAAGATACAAGTAAAAAGTAATTAAAGAGCAGCAGTGAAATAACAAGACTACTGTACATTTGCGGCCAAAAGTTTTGAGAAAAACACAAATATTAATTTCCACAAAAATTGCTGCTTCAGTGTGTTTAGATATTTGTGTCAGATGTTACTATGGAATACAGAAGTATAATTACAAGCATTTCATAAGTGTCAAAGGCTTTTATTGACAATTACATGAAGTTGATGCAAAGAGTCAATATTTGCAGTTGTCCCTTCTTTTTCAAGACCTCTGCAATCCGACCTGGCATGCTGTCAATTAACTTCTGGGCCACTTCTGGGCCACACCTGACTGATGGCAGCCCATTCTTGCATAATCAATGCTTGGAGTTTGTCAGAGTTTGTAGGTTTTTGTTTGTCCACCCGCCTCTTGAGGATTGACCACAAGTTCTCAATGGGATTAAGGTCTGGGGAGTTTCCTGGCCATGGACCCAAAATATTGATGACATACAGAGGGGCACCGGTTATTTGAGGTAGTATGTACATGTAGGTAGAGTTATTAAAGTGACTATGCATAGATGACAACAGAGAGTAGCAGTGGTGTAAAAAGGGGGTGAGAAGGGTGGCAATGAAAATAGTCTGGGTAGCCATTTGACTAGCTGTTCAGGAGTCTTATGGCTAGAAGCTGTTTAGAAGCCTCTTGGACCTAGACTTGGTGCTCTGGTACCGCTTTCCGTGCGGTAGCAGAGAGAACAGCCTATGACTAGGGTGGCGGGATTCTTTGACACTTTTTAGGGCCTTCCTCTGACACCGCCTGGTATGGAGGTCCTGGATGGCAGGAACCTTGGCCCCAGCGATGTACTGGGCCATTCGCACTACCCTCTGTAGTCGCTTGCGGTCGGAGGTCGAGCAGTTGCCATACCAGGCAGTGATGCAAACAGTCAGGATGCTCTCGATGGTGCAGCTGATGAACCTTTTGAGGATCTGAGGATCCATGCCAAATCTTTTCAGTCTCCTGAGGGGAATAGGCTTTGTTATGCCCTCTTCACGACTGTCTTGGTGTACTTGGACCATGTTCGTTTATTGGTGATGTGGACACCCAGGAACTTGAAGCTCTCAGCCTGCTCCACTGCAGCCCAGTCGATGAGAATGGGTGCGTGCTCGGTCCTCTTTTTCTTGTAGATCACAATCATCTCCTTTGTCTTGTTCACATTGAGGGAGAGGTTGTTGTCCTGACACCACACGGCCAGGTCTCTGACCTCCTCCCTATAGGCTGTCTTGTTGTTGTCAGTGATCAGGCCTACCACTGTTGTGTCATCGACAAATTTAATGATGGTGTCGGAGTAGTGCCTGGCCTTGCAGTCATGAGTGAACAGGGAGTACAGGAGGGGCCTGAGCACGCACCCCTGAGGAGCCCCTGTGTTGAGGATCAGCGTGGCGGATGTGTTGTTACCTACCCTTACCACCTGGGGCAGCCCATCAGGAAGTCCAGGATCCAGTTGCAGAGGGAGGTGTTAGGTCCCAGGGACCTTAGCTTATTGATGAGGTCCCTGTGAGAGCCAGAAATCTTGCTTGTTTGTAGGTGACCAAATACTTATTTTCCACCATAATTTGCAAATAAATTCATTAAAAATCCTACAATGTGATTTTCTGGATTTTCTTCCCTCATTTTGTCTGTCATAGTTGAAGTGTACCTATGATGAAAATTACAGGCCTCTCTCATCTTTTTAAGTGGGAGAACTTGCACAATTGGTGGCTGACTAAATACTTTTTTGCCCCACTGTAAGTGTTCCTTTTGTCCAGGTGGGAAAGGGCAGTGTGGAGTGCAATGGAGATTGCAACATCTGTGGATCTGTTGGGGCGGTATGCAAATTGGAGTAGGTCTAGGGTTTCTGGGATGATGCTGTTGATGTGAGCCATGACCAGCCTTTCAAAGCACTTCATGGCTACAGACGTGAAAGCTACGTAGTCATTTAGGCAGGTTACCTTAGTGTTCTTCGGCACAGGGACAATGGTGGTCTGCTTAAAACATGTTGGTATTACAGAGTAGAACGGGGAGAGGTTGAAAATGTCAGTGAAGACACTTGCTAGTTGGTGAGCGCATGCTCGGAGTACACGTCCTGGTAATGCGTCTGGTCCTGTGGCCTTAAAAATGTTGGCCTGTTTAAAAGGTCTTACTCACATCGGCTGCGGAGAGCGTGATCACACAGTCTTCCGAAACAGCTAGTGCTCTCATGAATGTTTCAGTGTTATTTGCCTCGAAGCGAGCATAGAAGTTACTTAGCTCGTCTGGTAGGCTTGTGTCATTGGGCAGCTCCCGGCTGTGCTTCCCTTTGTAGTGTGTAATGTTTTGCCACATCCGACGAGCATCAGAGCCGGTGTAGTATGATTCGATCGTAATCCTGTATTGACGCTTTGCCTGTTTGATGGTTCGTCAGAGGGCATAGTGGGATTTGTTATAAGCTTCCGGGTTAGAGTCCCACTCCTTGAAAGCGGCTGCACTAGCTTTTAGCTCAGTGTGGATGCTGGCTGTAATCCATGGCTTCTGGTTGGGGTATGTCCATGTGGGGATGACGTCATCGATGCACTTATTGATGAAGCCAATGACTGATTTGGTGTACTCCTCAATTCCATCGGAGGAATCTCGGAACATGTTCTGTGCTAGCAAAACAGTCCAGTAGCTTAGCATCTTCTTCCTCTGACCACTTTTTTATTGATCTAGTCACTGGTGCTTCCTGCTTTAGTTTTAGCTTGTAAGCAGGAATCAGGGGGATAGAATTATGGTCAGATTTGCCAAATGGAGGGTGAGGGAGAGCTTTGTATGCATCTGTGTATGTGGAGTAAAGGTGGTCCAGAGTTTATTTTCCTCTGGTTGCACATTTAACATGCTGAAATTTGGTAAAACTGATTGAAGTTTCCCTGCGTTTTCTTGTTTGCTTATGGCAGAATACAGCTCATTCAATACTGTCTTACATGCTGACCAGACCGGACATGTCGCGTGCATTAAAGTCCCCGGCTACTAGGAACGCCGCCTCTGGGTGAGTGTTTTCTTGTTTGCTTATGGCAGAATACAGCTCATTCAATGCTGTCTTATAGTGCCAGCCTCTGAATGAGGTGGTATGTAAACAGCTACAAAGAATACAGATGAAAACTCTCTCGGTAGATAGTGTGGTCTACAGCTTATCATGAGATACTCTACCTCAGGCGAGCAATAGCTTGAGAATTCCTTGAGATATCGTGCACCAGCTGTTGTTTACAAAAATACACAGACTGCTGTCCCGTGTCTTACCAGACGCCTCTGTTCTATCCTGCCGGTACATCGTATAGCCAGCCAGTATGTTGATGTTGTCGTCGTTCAGCCATAAGATGTTACATTTTTGTCCCGTTGGTAGTTTAATCTTCCGGGTAACTCGTCAATTTTATTGTCCAAAGATTGCACGTTTGCTAGCAGAATGGAGGGAAGTGGGCGTTTATTCAATCGCCTACGAATTCTCAGAATGCAGCCCAACCGTCGCCCCCTCTTTCTCCGCCTACTCTTCACACAGATCACAGGGATCGGGGCCAGTTCTCGAGTAAGCAGCGTATCGTTCGAGTCGGGCTCGTCAGAGTCGTGAAAGGCAAAAGAGGATTCTGCTCATCCGTGGTGAGTAATCGCAGTCCTGATGTATAGAAGTTATTTTCGGTCATAAGAGACGGTAGCGGCAACAAAATAAGTAAAAAAATAAGTAAAGAAATAAATACAAACAACGCAAATGAACAAACAAAAAAACACAATCAGCTGGGGGCACATAAAACGTCTGCCATCCTCTCCAGCGCCATTTTACATAACAACAGGAGAAAAATACTTGCTTAACGATTCACATAATAAGTTGCATGGACTCACTCTGTGTGGAACTATAGTGTTTAACATGATTTTTCAATGACTATCTCATCTCTGTACCCCACACATACAGATAAGTGTAAGGTCCCTTAGTCGAGCAGTGAATTTCAGATACAGATTCAACCACAAAGACCAGGGAGGTTTTCCAATGCCTCACAAAGAAGCGCACCTATAGGTAGATGAAAAAAATACAAAACATGTACATTGAATATCATTTTGAGCAAAGTTATGAAGTTATTAATTACACTTGGTATGGTGCATCAATTCACCCAGTCATTACAAAGATACAGGTGTCCTTCCTAACTCAGTTGCCGGTGAGGAAGGAAACCGCTCAGCTATTTCACCATGAGGCCAATGGTGACTTTAAACAGTTACAGAGTTTAATGGCTGTGACAGAAAACTGAGGATGGATCAACAACCTTGTAGTTACTCGACAATAAAAAAAAGTCATACCTTTATTTAACTAGGCAAGTCAGTTAAGAACAAATTCTTATTTTCAATGACAGCCTAGGAACAGTGGGTTAACTGCCTTGTTCAGAACGACAGATTTGTACCTTGTCAGGGGATTCCACTTGCAACCTTTCAGTTACTAGTCCAACGCTCTAACCACTAGGTTACGCTGCCGCCCCAATACCTCATTGACAGAGTGAAAAGAAGAAAGCCTGTACAGAATACAAATATTCTAAAACCTCCTGTTTAAAAAAAGGCACTAAAGTAATACTGCAAAAAATGTGGCAAAGCAACTAGCTTTTTGTCCTGAAAACAAAGTGTAATGTTTGGGGGCAAATCCAATAGAACACAAATAGAACACAAATAGAACACACATTTTCAAGCATGGTGATGGCTGCATCATGTTATGGGTATGCTTGTAATCGTTAAGGACTGGGGTGTTTTTCAGGATAAAAAAAGAAACGGAATGGAGCTAAGCACAGGCAAAATTCTAGAGGAAAACCTGGTTCAGTCTGCGTTCCATCAGACACTGGGAGATTAATTCACCTTTCAGCAGGACAATAACCTAAAACACAAGGCCCAATCTACACTGGAGTTGCTTACCAAGAAGACAGTGAATGTTCCTGAGTTGCCGAGGTACAGTTTTGACTTAAATCAGCTTGAAACTCTATGGCAAGACCTGAAAATGGTTGTCTAGCAATGATCAAAAAACAATTTGACAGAGCTTGAAGAATTGTGAAAAGAATAATGGGCAAATGTTGCACAATCCAGGTGTGGAAAGCTCTTAGAGACTCAGAAAGACACGCAACTGTAATCGCTGCCAAAGGTGATTCTAACAACTCAGAGAGTTGAATACTTATCTAATCAAGATATTAGTGGTTTATTTTTCATGCATTTGTTTTTAGCAATGTTAGAATTTGTCTTCCACTTAGACATTAAAAGTATTTTGTGTAGATCATTGACAAAAAAATACAATTTAATCGACCTTCCGCCCCAAAAACGTTGGTTACTTCTTCTTATTATTATTATGAGGCCATCAACAACCAACTTGAGCTTGAAGAATTTTGAAAATAATAAATGGGCAAATGTTACACAATCCAGGTGTGCAAAGCTCTTAGAGACTTACCCAGAAAGACTCCTAGCTGATATCACTGCCAAAGGTGCTTCTACAAAGTATTGACTCAGGGGTGTGAATACTTATGTAAATTCGAGATTTATGTATTTAATTTTCAATACAGGGGAAGAGAGAGAGACAGAGAGAGGAGATGAGAAAGAAAACCGGGAGGAGAGAGAGAGAAAGAGCAAGAGGAGAGAGAGAAAGGATAGCAGGCAGGTCTGTTCCCTTATGTAGCCGATGTGAAATGGCTAGCTAGTTAGCGGTGGTCCTCGCTAATAGCGTTTCAATCGGGTGATGTGTCACTCGCTCTGAGACCTTTGAAGTAGTTGTTCCCCTTGCTCTGCAAGAGCCGTGGCTTTTGTGGCGCGATGGGTAACGATGCTTCGGGGGGTGGCTGTTGTCAATGTGTGCAGAGGGTCCCTGGTTCGAGCCCAGGTAGGGGTGAGGAGAGGGACGGAAGCTAAACGGTTACACTTATACACCATCTTCCAGGTATTCAGGATCATCTCTTACATAACGGGGTTCATAATCATCGCTCTTAAATATTCTTTAGAAGAGGAAAAGTGTTTTGGTGTTCTCAACGGTACCCTATTCCCTATATCGTGCACCACTTTAGACCTGGGCCATAGAGTTGTAGTGCCCTATATGCATAGTATATAGAGAATATGAGCCCATTTGGGACACAGCCAATATTATACATAATATACATAAAGGCTCTTTCTCTCTTTTCCCAAAATAAGATATTAAGAAAACAGGGTGAACAATGTAAGTAATAACTTTTGAAAGAAATGAAGACATATATCAATAAGATATAACATGGGCGACAGAATGAAAAGGAATGAGAAAACACACTTCAAAGCACACACACACACACACACACACACACACACACACACACTCACACTCACACTCACACACACACACACACACACACACACTCACACGCACACGCACACGCACACACACACACACACACACACACACTGCTGAGCAACATCAGAGAGTTTGTGAAGATGATAGTAGAAGTGTTGAATGAAGAGGGATTTCCCTGTAGAGTAGGGCTTTTGATTGAAGGAACTGGGGTAAGGTAGCGACTCATGTAGCTGCCAAGGGTAACATCCACAAGAGGTTTGTATAAAATGCAAAACACTGAAAGCTAAGATAACAATGAGGGAAAATTGCAATAGTTTTTGATAGAAAAATGCACATGACATCTGCAAAGCAAATTTCTCCAGTACTATTAATAATAGATATAACATAGGCTTTTATCCACAGAGACTCTCAGCACAGTGAGAGCAGACAATGAAGAATAAGTGACCCCAAGCAGGAATTGAACTTGTGACCCTGAAAGTGATACATGAATTGAACCCACGACCCTGGCTTTGGAAGTGAAGCAGGAATTGAACCCACGACCCTGGCTTTGGAAGTGAAGCAGGAATTGAACCCATGACCCTGGCAGTGAAGCCGGAATTGAACCCACAACCCTGGCTTTGGAAGTGAAGCAGGAATTGAAACCAGGACCCTGGCTTTGGAAGTGAAGCAGAAATTGAACCCACGACCCTGGATTTGGAAGTGCCACACTCTACCAACTGAGCTATACAAGGCCTCATTAAAATGGATTGAAAATAAAAGCACTTAAATATAGCTAATGAGGTTTGATAGATCTAGGTTAAAGCTGGTAGAGAGAGAGGTAGAGACCCCAGCCCAGCGGAGCACTGGTAGGGATCGTTGAGAGCTCCTCTCAGGGCTACAGGTTGGGGTGAAGGTCTAATGAGCTCCTATGGGACTCTGTTAGTAAGAGCATGGGATCTATACAGGAAATCAACGGACAGAAATTCCCTGTTACGCGGAGACAGCTTCCACCCTACACCCCTAGAAAAACAGCCTCCCCATAAGCAAATAAAGTCATATGCGTAGGATTTGTAGTACACAGAGTGACTAAGTCAAACATACGGTCTGTCTGGAAGAGCATTTTAGACAGCGGGGTTACCCAGAGGAATGGCTGCATGACGCAAGGGAGAGTTATAAAAATATGACCCAGTATGACAGCCTCACATCCAAACCTCCCCTCCCTCCAGCCTCACATCCAAACCTCCCCTCCCTCCAGCCTCACATTCAAACCTCCCCTCCCTCCAGCCTCACATCCAAACCTCCCCTCCCTCCAGCCTCACATCCAAACCTCCCCTCCCTCCAGCCTCACATCCAAACCTCCCCTCCCTCCAGCCTCACATCCAAACCTCCCCTCCCTCCAGCCTCACATCCAAATCTCCCCTCCCTCCAGCCTCACATCCAAACCTCCCCTCCCTCCAGTCTCACATCCAAACCTCCCCTCTCTCCAGCCTCACATCCAAACCTCCCCTCCCTCCAGACCATCACGTTCAATGCTTCCTTCAGTCCTCCCCAAACCTCCCCTCACTCCAGACCAACACGTTCATTGCTTCCTTCAGTCCTCCCCAAACGTCCCCTCCCTCCAGACCAACACGTTCAATGCTTCCTTCAGTCCTCCCCAAACCTACCCTCCCAACACAGTCAATGCTTCCTTCAGTCCTCCCGAAACCTCCCCTCCCTCCAGACCAACATGTTCAATGCTTCCTTCAGTCCTCCCGAAACCTCCCCTCCCTCCAGACCAACATGTTCCATGCTTCCTTCAGTTCTCCCCAAACCTCCCCTCCCTCCAGACCAACACGTTCAATACTTCCTTCAGTTCTCCCCAAACCTCCCCTCCCTCCAGACCAACACGTTCAATGCTTCCTTCAGTCCTCCCCAAACGTCCCCTCCCTCCAGACCAACACGTTCAATGCTTCCTTCAGTCCTCCCCAAACGTCCCCTCCCTCCAGACCAACACGTTCAATGCTTCCTTCAGTCCTCCCCAAACCTCCCCTCCCTCCAGACCAACACATTCAATGCTTCCTTCAGTCCTCCCCAAACCTCCCCTCCCTCCAGACCAACATGTTCAATGCTTCCTTCAGTCCTCCCCAAACCTCCCCTCCCTCCAGACCAACACATTCAATGCTTCCTTCAGTCCTCCCCAAACCTCCCCTCCCTCCAGACCAACATGTTCAATGCTTCCTTCAGTACTCCCCTCCCTCCAGACCAACATGTTCAATGCTTCCTTCAGTACTCCCCTCCCTCCAGATCAACACGTTCAATGCTTCCTTCAGTACTCCCCACATGGTAAACAGTTCGACCACATCCTTAAAACACTGCTACTGATCCACAACTGGAGAAGACATTTAAAGAACCCCCGAGGGTAGGTCTTCAGACACGCCCCCAACATCAGTCACATGGTGGTGAGGTCTGATCTTCCAACAGTGCCACGTAGTACCTTCCTAGACAAAGTGCCGGACGGTAACTATAGATGTGGCCGATGTCCCCAGTGTAACTTCAATAACAAATGCACAAATGCAAAAATGTGATATACCTGATCAAATGTATTTGTGGTTTATGTAGGAAAAACAAAACGAGCTGTGAAAACAAGGAGAACAGAACACAGGAGTCATATCAATATCTTGTTCTATACAGCAACAAGGTCATCATGTCCTGTATGAATTCTATACACATAGTAAACACATTCACTCACTGTGAGCCAGGGGTTTTCAAACCTCTTCTTGCCCAGGATACCCATGTACCTTTACAAGCCCTTAGCCAACAAAAAAATAAGTGTTAAGAAAGTATTTACTAAACAAACTGAAGTAAACAATAAATAAAAATTAATAAAAATAGCATGGAAATCCAGAGGAAACTATAAAAATACTTAAAGAGCAACAATAAAATAATAGTAATTAGGCTATATAGAGGGGTTACCGGTAGAGTCAATGTGCAAAGGGCACAGGTTAGTCAAGGTAATTGAGATCATATGTACATGTAGGTAGAGGTAAAGGGACTATGCATAGAAAATAAACAGAGAGTAGCAGCAGCGTAAAAATGTGTGTGTGGGGGTGAGAGGGGTTTCAATGCAAATAATCTAGGTAGACATTTGGTTAGCTGTTCAGGAGTCTTATAGCTTGGGGGTAGAAGCTGTTAAGAAGCCTCTTGGACCTAGACTTGGCGCTCTGGTACCACTTGCCTCGCGGTATCAGAGAGAACAGTCTATGACTAGGGTGGCTGGCCTTCCTCTGACACCGTCTGGTATAGAGGTCCTGGATGGCAGGAAGCTTGGCCCCGGTGATGTCCTCAGCCGTTTGCACCATCTGTAGTGCCTTGCAGTCGAAGGCCGAGACGTTTTTCACACCAAGCGGTGACGCAACCAGTGCTCTCGTTGGAGCTGTAGAACCTTTTGAGGATCTGAGGTCCCATGCCAACTCTTTTCAGTCTCCTGAGGGGGAATAGGTGTTGTGGTGCCCTCTTCACGACTGTCTTGGTGTGCTTGGACCATGTTCGTTTGTTGGTGATGTGGACACCAATGAACTTGAAGCTCTCAACCTGCTCCACTGCAGCCCCGTTGATGAGAATGGGTGCGTGCTAGGTCCTCCTTTTCCTGTAGTCCATGATCATCTCCTTTGTCTTGATCACATTGGAAAGGTTGTTGTCCTGGCAAAACACTGCCAGGTCTCTGACCTTCTCCCTATAGGCTGTCTCATTGTTGTCGGCAATCAGGCTTACCACTTCTAGATGATTCTGTGCTTCCAACTTTGTGGCAACAGTTTGGGGAAGGCCCTTTCCTGTTACAGCATGACAATGCCCCCGTAGACAAAGCGAGGTCCACACAGAAATGGTTTGTTGAGATTGTGTGGAAGAACTTGACTGGCCTGCATAGAGCCTGAACCTCAACCCCATCGATCACCTTTGGGATGAATTGGAACACAGACTGCGAGCCATGCCTAATCACCCAACATCAGTGCCCGACCTCACTAATGCTCTTGTGGCTGAATGGAAGCAAGTCCCTGCAGCAATGTTCCAACATCTAGTGGAAAGCCTTCCCTGAAGAGTGGAGGCTGTTATAGCAGCAATGTTCCAACATCTAATGGAAAGCCTTCCGTGAAGAGTGGAGGCTGTTATAGCAGCAATGTTCCAACATCTAGTGGAAAGCCTTCCGTGAAGAGTGGAGGCTGTTATAGCAGCAATGTTCCAACATCTAGTGGAAAGCCTTCCGTGAAGAGTGGAGGCTGTTACTGCAGCAATGTTCCAACATCTAGTGGAAAGCCTTCCCAGAAGAGTGGAGGCTGTTATAGCAGCAAAGGGGGGACCAACTCCATATTAATGCTTATGAGCAATGAGTCAATAGGATCTCGCTAGCTTGTGCTTGGCTCTGCCCACTATGACTCATTGGAAATGACAGGCTGTGGTCTAACTCGGATTAGTTATACAAATCTTTGATAGCTTGTACCCTTCTCAGGCTCTATGGTTTCTCTGGCTGCCCACCACAGAAAACACTGAGCTAGGCTGAAACAGCTGTATTTTGGAGCTGCCTTAGGCCCGTTTACATCCTGAGGTATTTCATTACTCATACTAACCGCACTAACCATACTATTTGGGACTTAAATTGAGTATGTAGTATGCTTATTGGACATAGTATGGATATGTTTAGTATGCCAGAAGCTCTTGGATATATACAACATTTGCCACAATATGAAGTATACAGTGGGCACTATTTCAGAGCATTTACGGTCCATAATGCAACTGTTCAGAAAATGGGCGTGGCTTCAAAACGTTTTCAGATTTGAAGAAAATGGGGGAAAATATACAGCCGAAGTCTGACGAGAGATGACACAAATGCATTGCTTTAACTAATTATGACAAATTTTAAGAAAATGTAGAGCAATGTAATAAAGTACATTGCTCTTACCGTTGAAAAGTTTGGGGTCACTTAGACATTTTCCTTGTTTTTGAAAGAAAAGCAACATTTTCTGTCCATTAAAATAACATCAAAATGATCAGAAATACAGTGTAGATATTGTTAATGTTGTAAATGACTATTGAAGCAGGAAACCGCAGATTTTTTATGGAATATCTACTGAGGCCCATTATCAGCAACCATCACTCCTGTGACTAAATGCAGATGCTCAACTAGTCTAAAGGCCAGTTTTATTGCTTCTTTAATTAGAACAACAGTTTTCAGCTGTGCTAAAATAATTGCAAAAGGGTTTTCTCATGAGTTAGTTAACACAATGGCACCGTGTGTTAACTAAGTTTATCATATTAAAAGGCTAATTGATCATTAGAAAACCATTTGTACAGGGTAAAAGGGATCTTGAAGAAGGAAGGCTATCACTCCATTTTGCAATGCCATGCCCTGTGGACGCCACTTAATTGGAGCAGATTTCCTCCTGCAACAGGACCATGACCCAAAGCACAGCTCCAAACTATGCCATAACTATTTAGGGAAGAAGCAGTCAGCTGGTATTCTGTCTATAATGGAGTGGCCAGCACAGTCACCGGATCTCAACCCTATTGAGCTGTTGTGGGAGCAGCTTGGCCGTATGGTACGTAAGAAGTGCCCATCAAGCCAATCCAACTTGTGGGAGGTGCTTCAGGAAGCACGGGGTGAAATCTCTTCAGATTACCTCAACAAATTGACAACTAGAACACCAAAGGTCTGCAAGGCTGTAATTTCTGCAAATGGAGGATTCTTTGACGAAAGCAAAGTTTGAAGGACACAATTATTATTTCAATTAAAAATCATTATTTATAACCTTGTTAATCTCTTGACTATCTTACTTATTCATTTTGCAACTAATTTCATGTATGTTTTCATGGACATTTCTAAGTGACCACAAACTGTTGAACGGTAGTGTACGTTACACTATCCTTACGAACCACATAGCATTACAGCAGTATGTACCGGTATGTTAGCTACCCTATCCTTACGAACCACATAGCATTACAGCAGTATGTACCGGTATGTTAGCTACTCTATCCTTACGAACCACATAGCATTACAGCAGTATGTACCGGTATGTTAGCTACGCTATCCTTACAAACCACATAGCATTACAGCAGTATGTACCGGTATGTTAGCTACTCTATCCTTACGAACATACTGCTGTAATGCTACGCGGTTCGCACTACATAGGGAATAGTGTGCCATAGGGCTCTGGTCTGAAGGAGTGCACTACATTGGGAATAGTGTGCCATAGGGCTCGGGTCTAAAGTAGTGTTCTATATAGGGAATAGGGTTCTATAGGGCTCTGTTCTAAAGTAGTGCACTATATAGGGAATAGGGTTCTATAGGGCTCTGGTCTAAAGTAGTGCACTATATAGGGAATAGGGTTCTATAGGGCTCTGGTCTAAAGTAGTGTAGTATATATAGGGAATAGGGTTCCATAGGGCCCTGGTCTAAAGTAGTGTACTATATAGGGAATAGGGTTCCATAGGGCCCTGGTCTAAAGTAGTGCACTATATAGGGAATAGGGTTCCATAGGGCCCTGGTCTAAAGTAGTGTACTATATAGGGAATAGGGCCCTGGTCTAAAGTAGTGTACTATATAGGGAATAGGGTCCTATAGGGCCCTGGTCTAAAGTAGTGCACTATATAGGGAATAGGGTTCTATAGGGCTCTGGTCTAAAGCCATTTTGATCTTGACCCAACTCTTTAATCTCACATCATTTGTTATATTTCTCAGGAATTACACCGGCAGAGCCTTTAATTAACTTGGTGGCGGCTGCAGCGTTGAATTCATTATTTAATCCCTGTTAAAATATGTACAGTATGTAGCATAAGCTTGGATCATTTCCTACGGGCCCATCCACTGTGTGTGTGAGCAGAGTAGAAATGCTATCGGATGTTATAGTGTAAGGATCGGACCCTTTAAAAAAAAAATATCCTAAAATGACCCGAATCTAACTGCCTGTTGCTCAGGACCTGAAACAAGGATATACATATTATTGGTATTTGAAAGGAAACACTTTGAAGTTTGTGTAAATGTGAAATGAATGTAGGAGAATATAACACAATAGATATGGTAAAAGATAATACAAAGAAAAAAACATGCCTTTTCTATAAATTTTTTTAATTCAAGAGAAAAGCCATTATATCACTTAAGAGTCTAAGTGCAATTTAGATTGTGGCCACTAGATGGCTGCAGTGTATGTGCAAAGTTTTTGACTGATCCAATGAAACATTGTATTACTGTTCAAAATGTTTTTGTTTTTTTACATTTTCTCGTACATAACTATAGAGAACATACAAAAATGATATGGTAATACAAAATAAAAACGTGTTTTCACTTTGTCATTATGGGGTGTGTGTAGATGGTTGAGGATTATTATTTTTTAATCCATTCTAAATTAAGGATGTAACTTAACAAAATGTGGAAGAAGTTAAGGCGTCTGAATACTGTATAGTAAAATATATGAACTAAGTCATTCTGGATCAAAGTGTCTGCTAGATGGCATATATACAAATAGCTCATTGATAAACCAGTCTCACTGAAAAGAAGACTGCTGTCTGTCTAAAAAAACCTGATGTAGCACAAAATCTATTTTTGGTTTTTATTTATTTGAGTTATGAATTCAACTCCCGGTAAACCCAGTATTGGAGGCAGAGGGGCCCGTTATTTTGAACAACTATCTCTGGGAAACCAGGAAGAGTAGCTGCCTCTATGCCTCTATGCCTCTATGCCTCTATGCCTCTATGCTAATGGGGATCCTAATAAACAAGTAAAATGAAAATAAGGTTTTGCTATAAAGCTTTTGGCTCTCAGTTTCACACAGCCATTGGAGAGGACTGGGACAGGCTCTCAGTTTCACACAGCCATTGGAGAGGACTGGGACAGGCTCTCAGTTTCACACAGCCATTGGAGAGGACTGGGACAGGCTCTCAGTTTCACACAGCCATTGGAGAGGACTGGGACAGGCTCTCAGTTTCACACAGTCATTGGAGAGGACTGGGACAGGCTCTCAGTTTCACACAGCCATTGGAGAGGACTGGGACAGGCTCTCAGTTTCACACAGCCGTTGAAGAGGACTGGGACAGGCTCTCAGTTTCACACAGCCATTGGAGAGGACTGGGACAGGCTCTCAGTTTCACACAGCCATTGAAGAGGACTGGGACAGGCTCTCAGTTTCACACAGCCATTGGAGAGGACTGGGACAGGCTCTCAGTTTCACACAGCCATTGGAGAGGACTGGGACAGGCTCTCAGTTTCACACAGCCATTGAAGAGGACTGGGACAGGCTCTCAGTTTCACACAGCCATTGGAGAGGACTGGGACAGGCTCTCAGTTTCACACAGCCATTGGAGAGGACTGGGACAGGCTCTCAGTTTCACACAGCCATTGGAGAGGACTGGGACAGGCTCTCAGTTTCACACAGCCATTGGAGAGGACTGGGACAGGCTCTCAGTTTCACACAGCCATTGGAGAGGACTGGGACAGGCTCTCAGTTTCACACAGTCATTGGAGAGGACTGGGACAGGCTCTCAGTTTCACACAGCCATTGGAGAGGACTGGGACAGGCTCTCAGTTTCACACAGCCGTTGAAGAGGACTGGGACAGGCTCTCAGTTTCACACAGCCATTGGAGAGGACTGGGACAGGCTCTCAGTTTCACACAGCCATTGAAGAGGACTGGGACAGGCTCTCAGTTTCACACAGCCATTGGAGAGGACTGGGACAGGCTCTCAGTTTCACACAGCCATTGGAGAGGACTGGGACAGGCTCTCAGTTTCACACAGCCATTGAAGAGGACTGGGACAGGCTCTCAGTTTCACACAGCCATTGGAGAGGACTGGGACAGGCTCTCAGTTTCACACAGCCATTGGAGAGGACTGGGACAGGCTCTCAGTTTCACACAGCCATTGGAGAGGACTGGGACAGGCTCTCAGTTTCACACAGCCATTGGAGAGGACTGGGACAACATTCCACAGACCACAATCAACAGCCTGATCAACTCTATGTGAAGGAGATGTGTCACGCTTCATGAGGCCCATGGTCACACCAGATACTGACTGGTTTTCTGGTCCACTCCCCTACCTTTTATTTTATTTTTTAAAGGTACCTGACCTACAGATGCATATTTATATTCCCAGTCATGTGAAATCCATAGATTAGGGCTTGATGAATTTCTAAAACAGATGAACTGTAACTCAGTAAAGTGTTGCATGTTACGTTTTGTATTTCTATTCAGTTTGCTACAGCAGGAAAATAATCCTGCTTTGGCAGGACGTGGATTATAATTAAATGTATCTTTAGGGAAAATCAATCACCATTTTTATAAATGTAAATTACAGACTTTAGAAGCCTTTTTTAAAACGGGAATACTCTACAAGTTTGCATTTCCTGCTGGGCAGGAACATTCTTAGCAACAAGAGTGTTCAAATTGAGCTCAACCATGGATAGGATAACACCTGAGACTTGCCTAGAAGTGTCTCCTGCGTTTTATGAACATGTTATTGACCTGTCCAAAACATATGGCAGACCTAGAGCTGTTCGTAGAGCTTTTATGATGCGTTGACCTTGGTTCTGGAACTGATACCTCGGACTTAAAGGGATACGTCACTCTAATTGACTGCTAACTTTATGCAGGACTCAGCGTCTAATTGAACTGTATTTTATTAGGATCCCCATTAGCTACTTCTAAAGCAGTAGCTACTCTTCCTGGGTCCGTCACTGACCGCATCACCTTGTCCAACACCTGGCTGATGTTCCTGGGTCCGTCACTGACCAAATCACCTTGTCCAACACCTGGCTGATGTTCCTGGGCCCGTCACTGACCAAATCACCTTGTCCAACACCTGGCTGATGTTCCTGGGTCCGTCACTGACCAAATCACCTTGTCCAACACCTGGCTGATGTTCCTGGGTCCGTCACTGACCAAATCACCTTGTCCAACACCTGGCTGATGTTCCTGGGTCAGTCACTGACCGAATCACCTTGTCCAAAACATGGCTGATCTGACAAAGACCAACATGATGGAAAGACTGTTGATTTTAAACCTTCCAAAAAATGAGAAAAGAATAGCAACCTTCTAGAATAGCAACCTCCAGAAAACCTACCATGTTTACTTAGACAAGCAGCACACATTCCCATAGAAACCATTAGTAAAGCACAGTCATACCTACATACTTCTCAATGCTTGAAACACTGCAACAGACTGTAACAGTATCAAAGTGTTTGCTGAAATGGATCTCCTCATTCTTAACTCCTGTCCTGTCGTCTGTCCGTCAGGGAACCTGGCTATCCATGGGGAGTTGGAGCAGCTTGTAGCCACCTTCCTGGGTGTGGAGTCCAGCATGGCCATGGGTATGGGCTTCGCTACCAGCTCCATGAACATACCGGCACTGGTCGGCAAGGTGGGTCTTACACACACACACACTCTTTGTCATCTAAACAGATTGAAACAGTGTTTATCCTCAGAGGGCTCTGTGTTTTTACTCTCTACTGAATCAAATGAACCTAAATAACCTTTGTTTCTACATGGTTGGTCAGAATGTCTGAATTAATGTTTGTGTCTGTACTCTGATGATAACATGGCCTAAATTAAAGAGAATTCCATCCACATGATAATAAATATACATTCAACTCAATGCCTAGTCTGTGTTCCTATGGGCCCTGATCAACAGTAGTGCACTATGTAGGGAATAGGGGGCCAGTTGGATCGCAGACCTACAGTACCGTAATAACCCCCTCCCCCACCCTGTCAACAGACGTACAGTAAGAACCCCCTCATCCTATCAACAGACGTACAGTAAGAACCCCCCCACCCTGTCAACAGACGTTCAGTAAGAACCCCCCCCCCACCCTATCAACAGACGTACAGTAAGAACCCCCCCACCCTATCAACAGATGTACAGTAAGAACCCCTCCACCCTATCAACAGACGTACAGTAAGAACCCCCCCATCCTATCAACAGACATACAGTAAGAACCCCCCCACCCTATCAACAGACGTACAGTAAGAACCCCCCCACCCTATCAACAGACGTACAGTAAGAACCCCCCCACCCTATCAACAGATGTACAGTAAGAACCCCCCCACCCTATCAACAGATGTACAGTAAGAACCCCCCCACCCTATCAACAGATGTACAGTAAGAACCCCCCCACCCTATCAACAGATGTACAGTAAGAACCCCCCCATCCTATCAACAGACATACAGTAAGAACCCCCCCACCCTGTCAACAGACGTACAGTAAGAACCCCCCCCACCCTATCAACAGACGTACAGTAAGAACCCCCCCACACCCTATCAACAGACGTACAGTAAGAACCCCCCCACCCTATCAACAGACGTACAGTAATACCCCCCCCCCACCCTATCAACAGATGTTCAGTAAGAGCCCCCCCATCCTATCAACAGACGTACAGTAAGAACCCCCCCCACCCTATCAACAGACGTACAGTAAGAACCTCCCCCCCACACCCTATCAACAGACGTACAGTAATAACCCCCCCATCCTATCAACAGACATACAGTAATAACCCCCCCATCCTATCAACAGACGTACAGTAAGAACCCCCCCACACTATCAACAGACGTACAGTAAGAACCCCCCCCACCCTATCAACAGATGTACAGTAAGAGCCCCCCCACACTATCAACAGACGTACAGTAAGAACCCCCCCACCCTATCAACAGATGTACAGTAAGAACCCCCCCACCCTATCAACAGATGTACAGTAAGAACCCCCCCACCCTATCAACAGATGTACAGTAAGAGCCCCCCCCCACCCTATCAACAGACGTACAGTAAGAACCCCCCCCCCCACACTATCAACAGACGTACAGTAAGAACCCCCCCCCACCCTATCAACAGACGTACAGTAAGAACCCCCCCACCCTATCAACAGACGTACAGTAAGAACCCCCCCCATCCTATCAACAGACGTACAGTAAGAACCCCCCCACACCCTATCAACAGACGTACAGTAAGAACCCCCCCACCCTATCAACAGACGTACAGTAAGAACCCCCCCATCCTATCAACAGACGTACAGTAAGAACCCCCCCACACCCTATCAACAGATGTACAGTAAGAACCCCCCCCATCCTATCAACAGACGTACAGTAAGAACCCCCCCACCCTGTCAACAGATGTACAGTAAGAACCCCCCACCCTATCAACAGATGTACAGTAAGAACCCCCCCCATCCTATCAACAGACGTACAGTAAGAACCCCCCCCACCCTGTCAACAGACGTACAGTAAGAACCCCCCCACCCTATCAACAGACGTACAGTAAGAACCCCCCACACCCTATCAACAGACGTACAGTAAGAACCCCCCCACCCTATCAACAGACGTACAGTAAGAACCCCCCCACCCTATCAACAGATGTACAGTAAGAGCCCCCCCATCCTATCAACAGACGTACAGTAATAACACCCCATCCTGTCAACAGACGTACAGTAAGAAACCCCCCACCCTATCAACAGACGTACAGTAAGAACCTCCCCCCCCACACCCTATCAACAGACGTACAGTAATAACCCCCCCATCCTATCAACAGACATACAGTAATAACCCCCCCATCCTATCAACAGACTTACAGTAAGAACCCCCCCACACTATCAACAGACGTACAGTAAGAACCCCCCCCACCCTATCAACATATGTACAGTAAGAGCCCCCCCCACACTATCAACAGACGTACAGTAAGAACCCCCCCACCCTATCAACAGATGTACAGTAAGAACCCCCCCACCCTATCAACAGATGTACAGGAAGAGCCCCCCCCCCACCCTATCAACAGACGTACAGTAAGAACCCCCCCACCCTATCAACAGATGTACAGTAAGAACCCCCCCCCCACACTATCAACAGACGTACAGTAAGAACCCCCCCCCCCCCACAATCGGCAGAAGATGAATGTGCAGGTAGAGATACTGGGGTGCAAAGGAGCAAAATAAATAAATAAATACCAGTATGGGGATGAGGTAGGTAGATAGATGGGCTGTTTACAGATGGGCTATGTACAGGTGCAGTGATCTGTAAGCTCATCTGACAGCTGGTGCCAAGCTAGTGAGGGAGATGTGAGTCTCCAGCTTCAGAGATTTTTGCAATTCGTTCCAGTCATGGGCAGCAGAGAACTGGAAGGAAATACGACCAAAGGAGGAATTGGCTTTGGGGGTGACCAGTGAGATGTACCTGCTGGAGCGTGTGCTACGAGTGGGTGCTGCTATGGTGACCAGTGAGCTGAGATAAGGCGGGGCTTTACCTAGCAAAGACTTGTAGATAACCTGTAGCCAGTGGGTTTGGCGACGAGTATGAAGCGAGGGCCAACCAACGAGAGTGTACAGGTCGCAATGGTGGGTAGTGTATGGGGCTTTGGTGACAAAACGGATGGCACTGTGATAGACTGCATCCAGTTTGTTGAGTAGAGTGTTAGAGGCTATTTTATAGATGACATCACCGAAGCCGAGGATCGGTAGGATGGTCAGTTTTACGAGGGTATGTTTGGCAACATGAGTGAAGGATGCTTTGTTGCAATATAGGAAGCCGATTCTAGATTTAATTTTGGATTGGAGATGCTTAATGTGAGTCTGGAAGGAGAGTTTCTAGTCTAACCAGACACCTAGGTATTTGTAGTTGTCCGCGTATTTTAAGTCAGAGCCGTCCCAGAGCAGTGATGCTGGACGTGCGAGCAGGTGCGGGCAGTGATCGATTGAATTGCATGCATTTAGTTTTACTTGCGTTTAAGAGCAGTTGAAGGCCATGGAAGGAGTGTTGTATGGCATTGAAGCTTGTCTGGAGGTTAGTTAACACAGTTTCCAAGGAGGGGCCAGAAGTATACAGAATGGTGTCGTCTGCGTAGCGGTGGATCAGAGAATCACCAGCAGCAAGAGCAACATCATTGATGTATACAGAAAAGAGTCGGCCCGAGAATTGAACCCTGTGGCACCCCCATAGATTGACAGAGGTCCGGACAACAGGCCCTCCGATTTGACCCACTGAACTCTATCAGAGAAGTAGTTGGTGAACCAGGTGAGGCAATCATTTGAGAAACCAAGGCTGTCGAGTCTGCCAATAAGAATGTTGTGATTGACAGAGTCGAAATCCTTGGCCAGGTCGATGAATATGGCTGCACAGTAATGTCTCTTATCGATGGCGGTTATGATGTCGTTTAGAACCATGATAACCCTCCATATTAATATCAGAGTCCAGAATGTCTGGATTCGTCAACCCAGATCTTGATGTAATCCTCTTCAGGAAGTGATGTAATCCATTTCAGGAAGTGATGTTATCCAGTTCAGGAAGTAAGCGCCTAATGTTCAGACGCATCAACCCAAGTCTTTTACGATGTTTAAAGTCACATGTGGTCTCCAACTCAAACAAGCTACATTCAATAGGAGGTTACAGGCCCTGTCTGATGGTTGATATTGATATAGTTGGTATGGCTATAAGATTACATAGAACTGTCCCATTTGGCCTATCCCTATTAGTAATATAGGAAGAATAGGAATTGGAATTAAGGTTAGCAGTATATGTGCCTGAGGCCGCTGCCAATGTCAGTATGAGGAACTCTGAGTAACGATGATGGAATGTTATAAACTGACTAACATGGGCTGTGGTTGCTATAGTGCAACAGCCCAAAAGCCCTCTACGTGATTTGAAAACAGAGGGGGCTATTAAAGAATATGGAATTCACATTTGAACTTTAAAGCACTGGGTGAAAATACCACAGTGGGCTTCTCTTTTGAGCTGGCAATAGCAGATCTAAGAGTGGATTTCAAATGAATGGGTACAAGATTACTGACAACACCGCTGACAGTATAGACAACAGTACGAAGATAATGCTTAGATAGGATGGGAGGAATTACAACAGCAAAACAGTATGAATATTATGATTAGATAGGATGGGAGGAATTACAACAGTACGAAGATAATGCTAATATAGGATGGGAGAAATTACAACAGTATGATGATAATGATTATATAGGATTGGAGGAATTACAACAGTATGACGATACTGATTAGATAGGATGTGTCATGTATTGTCATGTTGTGTCTTGTTTCTGTCCTTTCCCTTCACCCTGTCTCCCTCTGCTGGTCGTTATTAGGTTACCTTTTCTCTCCCTCTTTTCCCCAGCTGTTCCTTGTCTCCTCCTAACTACCTCGTCACCCCTTTTCCCACCTGTTCCCTTTTTCCCTCTGATTAGTCCTCTATATCTCTCTCTGTTCCTGCGTCTGTCTTTGTCGGATTCTTGTTTGTGTTGTTCATGCCTGAACCAGACTATCGTCATGTTTGCTGCAACCTTGTCCTGTCCTGTCGGAATCTGCCGGTCCATCTGAGCCTACGTTTGTTTTGCTATTAAAGAAGCTCTGTTTACGTTAAGTCGCTTTTGGGTCCTCATTCACGCACCGTAACAGAAGAATCCGACCAAGAATGGACCCAGCGACTTCGGATCCTCTCCACTCAGCCGTCGAGATCCAGGGAGCGATGCTAGGCAGACACGAGCAGGAATTGTCTGCTGCTCAACATGCCGTTGAGACCCTGGCCACCCAAGTCTCCAACCTCACAGAACAGGTTCACCATCTCCGCCTCGATCCACCGGCCACTTCCAGGGCTTTCGAATCTCCGGAGCCCAGAATCAATAACCCGCCGTGTTACTCTGGGGAGCCCACTGAATGCCGCTCATTCCTCACCCAGTGTGATATTGTGTTTTCTCTCCAGCCCAACACTTACTCCAGGAGCACTGCTCGTATCGCCTACGTCATATCTCTCCTTACTGGACGGGCTCGTGAGTGGGGCACGGCAATCTGGGAGGCAAGGGCTGAGTGTACTAACCAGTATCAGGACTTTAAGGAGGAGATGATACGGGTTTTTGATCGATCTGTTTTTGGGGAGGAGGCTTCCAGGGCCCTGTCTTCCCTATGTCAAGGTAATCGATCCATAACAGACTACTCTATTGAGTTTCGCACTCTTGCTGCCTCCAGTGGCTGGAACGAGCCGGCTTTGCTCGCTCGTTTTCTGGAGGGTCTCCGCGCAGAGGTAAAGGATGAGATTCTCTCCCGGGAGGTTCCTTCCAGCGTGGATTCCTTGATTGAACTCGCTATTCGCATTGAGCGACGGGTTGATCTTCGTCACCGAGCTCGTGGAAAGGAGCTTGCGTTCTCCGTTGCCCCCCTCTCCGCATCACTACCATCTTCCTCTGCCGGCTCGGGTGCTGAGCCTATGCAGCTGGGAGGTATCCGCATCTCGACTAAAGAGAGGGAACGGAGAATCACCAACCGCCTCTGTCTCTATTGCGGTTCCGCTGGTCATTTTGTCACTTCATGTCCAGTAAAAGCCAGAGCTCATCAGTAAGCGGAGGGCTACTGGTGAGCGCTACTACTCCTGTCTCTCCTTCAAGATCCTGCACTACCTTGTCGGTCCATCTACGCTGGACCGGTTCGTCAGCTTCCTGCAGTGCCTTAATAGACTCTGGGGCGGAGGGCTGTTTTATGGACGAGACCTGGGCTCGGGAACATGACATTCCTCTCAGACAGTTAAGGGAGCCCACGGCCTTGTTCGCCTTGGATGGTAGTCCTCTCCCCAGGATTCAGCGTGAGACGCTACCTTTAACCCTCACTGTCTCTGGTAATCATAGCGAAACCATTTCTTTTTTAATTTTTCGTTCACCTTTTACACCTGTTGTTTTGGGCCATCCCTGGCTAGTTTGTCATAATCCTTCTATTAATTGGTCTAGTAATTCTATCCTCTCCTGGAACGTCTCTTGTCATGTGAAATGTTTAATGTCTGCTATCCCTCCTGTTTCCTCTGTCTCTTCTTCACAGGAGGAGCCTGGTGATTTGACAGGGGTGCCGGAGGAATATCACGATCTGCGCACGGTGTTCAGTCGGTCCAGGGCCACCTCTCTTCCTCCACACCGGTCGTATGATTGTAGTATTGATCTCCTTCCGGGAACCACTCCCCCCCGGGGTAGACTATACTCTCTGTCGGCTCCCGAACGTAAGGCTCTCAAAGATTATTTGTCTGTAGCTCTTGACGCCGGTACCATAGTCCCCTCCTCCTCTCCCGCCGGAGCGGGGTTCTTTTTTGTCAAAAAGAAGGACGGGTCTCTGCGCCCCTGCATAGATTATCGAGGGCTGAATGACATAACAGTGAAGAATCGTTATCCGCTTCCTCTTATGTCTTCAGCCTTCGAGATCCTGCAGGGAGCCAGGTTTTTCACTAAGTTGGACCTTCGTAACGCTTACCATCTCGTGCGCATCAGGGAAGGGGACGAGTGGAAGACGGCGTTTAACACTCCGTTAGGGCACTTTGAATACCGGGTTCTTCCTTTCGGCCTCGCTAACGCTCCAGCTGTCTTTCAGGCATTAGTCAATGATGTCCTGAGAGACATGCTGAACATCTTTGTTTTCGTTTACCTTGACGATATCCTGATTTTTTCACCGTCACTCCAGATTCATGTTCAGCACGTTCGACGTGTCCTCCAGCGCCTTTTAGAGAATTGTCTTTTTGTGAAGGCTGAGAAGTGCACTTTTCATGCCTCCTCCGTCACATTTCTCGGTTCTGTTATTTCCGCTGAAGGCATTAAGATGGATCCCGCTAAGGTCCAGGCTGTCATTGATTGGCCCGTCCCTAAGTCACGCGTCGAGCTGCAGCGCTT
Source organism: Oncorhynchus mykiss (assembly GCF_057628025.1). Classification (NCBI taxonomy): domain Eukaryota; kingdom Metazoa; phylum Chordata; class Actinopteri; order Salmoniformes; family Salmonidae; genus Oncorhynchus; species Oncorhynchus mykiss. The sequence continues at coordinate 49,546,127 of NC_143041.1, read as the reverse complement.
TCTCGGCTTCGCGAACTTCTATCGTCGTTTCATCCGTAATTTCGGTCAGGTGGCAGCTCCTCTCACAGCCCTTACTTCTGTCAAGACGTGCTTTAAGTGGTCCGTTTCCGCCCAGGGAGCTTTTGATCTCCTCAAGAATCGTTTTACATCCGCTCCTATCCTTGTTACACCTGACGTCTCTAGACAGTTCGTGGTCGAGGTTGACGCGTCAGAGGTGGGCGTGGGAGCCATTCTTTCTCAGCGCTCCCTCTCTGACGACAAGGTCCACCCTTGCGCGTATTTTTCTCATCGCCTGTCGCCGTCGGAACGTAACTATGATGTGGGAAACCGCAAACTGCTCGCCATCCGCTTAGCCCTAGGCGAATGGCGACAGTGGTTGGAGGGGGCGACCGTTCCTTTTGTCGTTTGGACTGACCATAGGAACCTTGAGTACATCCGTTCTGCCAAACGACTTAATGCGCGTCAGGCGCGCTGGGCGCTGTTTTTCGCTCGTTTCGAGTTCGTGATTTCTTATCGTCCGGGCTCTAAGAACACCAAGCCTGATGCTTTATCTCGTCTCTTCAGTTCTTCAGTAGCCTCCACTGACCCCGAGGGGATTCTCCCTGAGGGGCGTGTTGTCGGGTTGACTGTCTGGGGAATTGAGAGGCAGGTAAAGCAAGCACTCACTCAAACTCCGTCGCCGCGCGCTTGTCCCAGGAACCTTCTTTTCGTTCCCGTTCCTACTCGTCTGGCCGTTCTTCAGTGGGCTCACTCTGCCAAGTTAGCCGGCCACCCTGGCGTTCGGGGTACGCTTGCTTCCATTCGCCAGCGTTTTTGGTGGCCCACCCGGGAGCATGACACGCGTCGCTTCGTGGCTGCTTGTTCGGTCTGCGCGCAGACTAAGTCCGGTAACTCCCCTCCTGCCGGCCGTCTCAGGCCGCTTCCCATTCCCTCTCGACCGTGGTCTCACATCGCCTTAGATTTTGTCACCGGACTGCCTTCGTCAGCGGGGAAGACTGTTATTCTTACGGTTGTCGACAGGTTCTCTAAGGCGGCTCATTTTATTCCCCTTGCTAAGCTTCCTTCTGCTAAAGAGACGGCACAAATCATCATCGAGAATGTTTTCAGAAGTCATGGCCTTCCGTCAGACGTCGTTTCGGACAGAGGTCCGCAATTCACGTCTCAGTTTTGCCGTTTGATTGGGGCTTCCGTCAGTCTCTCTTCCGGCTTTCACCCCCAGTCTAACGGTCAAGCAGAACGGGCCAATCAGACTATTGGTCGCATCTTACGCAGTCTCTCTTTTCGCAACCCTGCGTCTTGGTCAGAACAGCTCCCCTGGGCAGAATACGCCCACAACTCGCTTCCTTCGTCTGCGACCGGGCTATCTCCTTTTCAGAGTAGCCTCGGGTACCAGCCTCCGCTGTTCTCATCTCAGTTCGCCGAGTCCAGCGTCCCCTCCGCTCAGGCTTTTGTCCAACGTTGCGAGCGCACCTGGAAGAGGGTCAGGTCTGCACTTTGCCGTTATAGGGCGCAGACTGTGAGGGCTGCTAATAAGCGTAGAACTAAGAGTCCTAGATATTGTCGCGGTCAGAGAGTTTGGCTCTCCACTCAGAACCTTCCCCTTAAGACCGCTTCTCGCAAGTTGACCCCGCGGTTCATTGGTCCGTTCCGTATTTCCCAGATCATTAATCCTGTCGCAGTTCGACTTCTTCTTCCGCGATATCTTCGTCGCGTCCACCCGGTCTTCCATGTCTCCTGTGTCAAGCCCGTTCTTCGCGCCCCCGCTCGTCTTCCCCCCCCCCCCCCCCCATCCTTGTCGAGGGCGCACCCATCTACAGGGTCTGTAGGATTTTGGACATGCGTCCTCGGGGCCGTGGTCATCAGTACCTAGTAGATTGGGAGGGGTACGGTCCTGAGGAGAGGAGTTGGGTTCCCTCTCGGGACGTGCTGGACCGTGCGCTGATCGATGATTTCCTCCGTTGCCGCCAGGTTTCCTCCTCGAGTGCGCCAGGAGGCGCTCGGTGAGTGGGGGGTTACTGTCATGTATTGTCATGTTGTGTCTTGTTTCTGTCCTTTCCCTTCACCCTGTCTCCCTCTGCTGGTCGTTATTAGGTTACCTTTTCTCTCCCTCTTTTCCCCAGCTGTTCCTTGTCTCCTCCTAACTACCTCGTCACCCCTTTTCCCACCTGTTCCCTTTTTCCCTCTGATTAGTCCTCTATATCTCTCTCTGTTCCTGCGTCTGTCTTTGTCGGATTCTTGTTTGTGTTGTTCATGCCTGAACCAGACTATCGTCATGTTTGCTGCAACCTTGTCCTGTCCTGTCGGAATCTGCCGGTCCATCTGAGCCTACGTTTGTTTTGCTATTAAAGAAGCTCTGTTTACGTTAAGTCGCTTTTGGGTCCTCATTCACGCACCGTAACAGGATGGGAGGAATTACAACAGTATGAACATAATGATTAGATAGGATGGGAGAAATTACAACAGTATGATGATAATGATTAGATAGGATGGGGGAAATTACAACAGTACAATGATTAGATAGGATGGGAGGTATTACAACAGTATGAAGATAATGATTAGATAGGATGGGAGGAATTACAACAGTATGAAGATGATGACTAGATAGGATGGGAGGTGTTACAACAGTATGAAGATAATGAATTTGAAACCAACATACTATACCTAATATATACAGCACCAAAAGACCTGGGGCAACAGACTACACCTAATCTATACAGCACCAACAGACTACGCCTAATCTATACAGCACCAACAGACTACGCCTAATCTATACAGCACCAACAGACTACACCTAATCTATACAGCACCAACAGACTACGCCTAATCTATACAGCACCAACAGACTACACCTAATCTTTACAGCACCAACAGACTACACCTAATCTATACAGCACCAACAGACTACACCTAATCTTTACAGCACCAACAGACTACACCTAATCTATACAGCACCAAAAGACCTGGGACTTTGTAAAATGGATAAAATTACACAACATACATTATGTTAATATAATCTATGACTGGCTATGGTTGTTTGTATGTTGTGGTATAGTAGCTTAAGATACATGTACAATACATGTAGTCAGTGTGAGTTTTACCTCCTTACAATCTAGTTGAACGATGCCGCCATCTAGTGGTAAATGATGGTAACTGCCATATCAAAACATAAACTTTTATCCAAAGCCTCTTACAGTTTAGTGAGTGTATATTTTGTATATGTGTATGATTCCTGCAGGAACTAAACCCACAACTTGACTCTTACCACCACACACCACTGCTATACATGTCCTTATCCCCTCCCCAGAGACCTCTGGTATGAGGCTCAGTCAGGACACTGTCTCTGGCTCCCAAATAGCCTCTTTCCATCCACTATCTGCTGTAGATTAGACTAATTCTGCCTTGGTATTTCCTTAGTGGAAGTTATTTCCTGTTGTATCCTTCTCTGGCTACCACAGTATGGAGGGGTCTGTGGTGCGTCTGCCGGACATCGTATCCCTGAAGAAGAAGTACAAGGCCTACCTGTATCTGGACGAGGCTCACAGTATTGGAGCGGTGGGGACGACAGGGAGGGGTGTGACAGAACTGTTTGGGCTGGACCCCTCGGACATCGACGTCATGATGGGAACGTTCACCAAGAGCTTCGGGGCTGCAGGAGGATACATCGCTGGGAAGAAGGTACGTTCTTTAACCCCATGTCTCCTCCTGTCTCCTCTCCTGGAGCTTTTTCCCAGATATGTTTTCTGCCGCTTTTCCTCCACACACTTTTGTCAAATCAGTGACAGGTGTACCTACTCACTTCCTGCTAACACTTCCTGCTCACACATCTGTGCAGACAGGAGGCCTGGGTCCGAACTGACAGTCTCACACCGTCAGGTAGATGAATTTGCCATTAGTCCTGCACAACAGGCTTACCCTGTATGGAGGGAACTCCTCAGTCTGTTTTCAGATGTCCCTGTGTAGACCTTGTCTCCCCCACACCGGTCCGCTTGTCTCCCCCCACCGGTCCCCTTGTCTCCCCCACACCGGTCCCCTTGTCTCCCCCACACCGGTCCTCTTGTCTCCCCCACACCGGTCCCCTTGTCTCCCCCACACCGGTCCCCTTGTCTCCCCCACACCGGTCCCCTTGTCTCCCCCACACCGGTCCTCTTGTCTCCCCCACACCGGTCCTCTTGTCTTCCCCCCACCGGTCCCCTTGTCTCCCCCACACCGGTCCCCTTGTCTCCCCCACACCGGTCCTCTTGTCTCCCCCACACTGGTCCTCTTGTCTTTCCCACACCGGTCCTCTTGTCTCCCCCACACCGGTCCCCTTGTCTCCCCCACACCGGTCCTCTTGTCTCCCCCACACCGGTCCCCTTGTCTCCCCCACACCGGTCCCCTTGTCTTCCCCACACCGGTCCCCTTGTCTCCCCCCACCGGTCCCCTTGTCTCCCCCCACCGGCCCCTTGTCTCCCCCCCACCCCACACCGGTCCCCTTGTTTCCCTCAGTCCTCCCATGTGTCCAACAAATGTTCTCTTCTCTCTCTGAGGGCCTTCTTCATTATAACTCCATTAAAAGCTGCACTTCAGTACATAACCACATCTGAGTGGCAGTCGGCAGTTGATTAGAGGAACGGAACGAAGGAAGCCATGCTGTTTCAGTTACATAGAGAGAGAGCTACACAGACAGGGAAAGAGAGGAGGTGTAGAAAGAAAGGCAGAGGGAAAGAGAGCGAGAGGTTGAGAGAGAGAGAGACTTCTTTCCTGCTGATGCTGCGTCATGTTAGTCCCATTCATGCCTCCTCAGTAATACATTGGCCCTGTCCTCTAATAGTCCCCCCTGTCCTCTAATAGCTGGCCCTGTCCTCTAATACCTTGGCCCTGTCCTCTAAAAGCTGGCCCTGACCTCTAATAGCTGGCCCTGTCCTCTAATACATTGGCCCTGTCCTCTAATAGCTGGCCCTGTCCTCTAATAGCTGGCCCTGTCCTCTAATACCTTGGCCCTGTCCTCTAATAGCTGTCCCTGTCCTCTAATAGCTGGCCCTGTCCTCTAATAGCGGGCCCTGTCCTCTAATAGCTGGCCCTGTCCTCTAATAGCTGGCCCTGTCCTCTAATAGCTGGCCCTGTCCTTTAATAGTTCCCCCTGTCCTCTAATAGCTGGCCCTGTCCTCTAATACCTTGGCCCTGTCCTCTAATAGCTGGCCCTGTCCTATAATAGCTGGCCCTGTCCTCTAATACCTTGGCCCTGTCCTCTAATACCTTGGCCCTGTCCTCTAATAGCTGTCCCTGTCCTCTAATAGCTGTCCCTGTCCTCTAATAGCTGGCCCTGTCCTCTAATAGCGGGCCCTGTCCTCTAATAGCTGGCCCTGTCCTCTAATAGCTGTCCCTGTCCTCTAATAGTTCCCCCTGTCCTCTAATAGCTGGCCCTGTCCTCTAATAGTTGGCCTTGTCCTCTAATAGCTGGCCCTGTCCTCTAATAGTTTCCTATGTCCTCTAATAGCTGGCCCTGTCCTTGAATAGCTGGCCCTGCCCTCTAATAGCTGGCCCTGTCCTCTAATAGTTTCCCCTGTCCTCTAATAGATGGCTCTGTCCTCTAATAGCTGGCCCTGTCCTCTAATAGTTTCCCCTGTCCTCTAATAGCTGGCCCTGTCCTCTAATACCTTGGCCCTGTCCTCTAATAGCTGTCCCTGTCCTCTAATAGCTGCCCCTGTCCTCTAATAGCTGGCCCTGTCCTCTAATAGCGGGCCCTGTTCTCTAATAGCTGGCCCTGTCCTCTAAAAGTTCCCCCTGTCCTCTAATAGCTGGCCCTGTCCTCTAATAGTTGGCCCTGTCCTCTAATAGCTGGCCCTGTCCTCTAATAGTTTCCCCTGTCCTCTAATAGCTGGCCCTGTCCTCTAATAGCTGGCCCTGTCCTATAATAGCTGGCCCTGTCCTCTAATAGTTCCACCTTTCTTCTAATAGCTGGCCCTGTCCTCAAATAGCTGGCCCTGCCCTCTAATAGCTGGCCCTGTCCTCTAATAGTTTCCCCTGTCCTCTAATAGCTGGCCCTGTCCTCTAATAGTTTTCCCTGTCCTCTAATTGCTGGCCCTGTCCTCTAATAGCTGGCCGTGTCCTCTAATAGTTCCCCCTGTCCTCTAATAGCTGGCCCTGTCCTCTAATCGTTGGCCCTGTCCTCTAATAGTTGGCCCTGTCCTCTAATAGCTGGCCCTGTCCTCTAATAGCTGGCCCTGTCCTCTAATAGCTGGCCCTGTCCTCTAATAGTTGGCCCTGTCCTCTAATAGTTGGCCCTGTCCTCTAATAGCTGGCCCTGTCCTCTAATAGCTGGCCCTGTCCTCTAATAGTTTCCCCTGTCCTCTAATAGCTGGCCCTGTCCTCTAATAGCTGGCCCTGTCCTCTACACAGAGAGAGTGGGGTCTCTACCAGTCTAATACACTGAGAGAGTGGGGTCTCTACCAGTCCAATACACTGAGAGAGTGGATTCTCTACCAGTCTAATACACTGAGAGAGTGGGGTCTCTACCAGTCTAATACACTGAGAGATTGGGGTCTCTACCAGTCCAATACACTGAGAGAGTGGGGTCTCTACCAGTCCAACACACTGAGAGAGTGGGGTCTCTACCAGTCCAATACACAGAGAGTGGGGTCTCATCTCTACCAGTCCAATACACAGAAAGTGGGGTCTCATCCCTACCAGTCCAATACACTGAGAGAGTGGGGTCTCTACCAGTCCAATACACTGAGAGAGTGGGGTCTCTACCAGTCTAATACACAGAGAGAGTGGGGTCTCATCTCTACCAGTCCAATACACTGAGAGAGTGGGGTCTCTACCAGTCTAATACACAGAGAGAGTGGGGTCTCATCTCTACCAGTCCAATACACTGAGAGAGTGGGGTCTCTACCAGTCCAATACACTGAGAGAGTGGGGTCTCTACCAGTCTAATACACAGAGAGAGTGGGGTCTCATCTCTACCAGTCCAATACACTGAGAGAGTGGGGTCTCTACCAGTCCAATACACTGAGAGAGTGGGGTCTCTACCAGTCTAATACACAGAGAGAGTGGGGTCTCATCTCTACCAGTCCAATACACTGAGAGAGTGGGGTCTCATCCCTACGGCTGCTGCTCCATGCTGTATAAAGCAGTATGCTTTTACATGACAATATAAAATAAGAGATAAGTATAAGAATAATAAGATAATTTCTTATCATTTACAAGACAACCAATAATTCCAGGCTGTCATTGGAAATAAGAATGTTTTGTTAACTGGTCGGCCATGATTTAAATTGTTAAATTAATGAATGTGTCTGATTTGAAATAAATGTTACATTAATGAATGTATCTGAGTTACATTTGTCGTATCTTTGACATCATTATATTGAAGACTGTGATTTTATCAAATCAATTCTCTGTAATTAGTATTACGTGATTAAACTGATTAATCATGTAACTGTAATTAACTAGGAAGTCGGGGCACCAAGGAAAATATTCAGATTACAAGTTATAATATTCCTAATATAACTCTTCAGATATTTTAATATCTGATCAATTAGTCTTCAAATTAATGAATCATTCTTTACCTCACTGTCACGCCCTGACCATAGTTTACTTTGTATTTTCTATGTTTTGATTGGTCAGGGTGTGATCTGAGTGGGTATTCTATGTTTCATGTCTGGTTTGTCTATTTCTATGTTCAGCCTGATATGGTTCTCAGTCAGAGGCAGGTGTTCGTCATTGTCTCTGATTGGGAACCATATTTAGGTAGCCTGGGTTTCACTGTGTGTTTGTGGGTGATTGTTCCTGTCCTTAGTGTTAGTTTGCACCAGTTTAGGCTGTTTCGGTTTTCATTACGTTTATTATTTTGCACTGTTTGTATTTAGATTCGTGTTGCTATAGTCAATAAACATGGATCGTAATCTACACGCCGCATTTTGGTCCGACTCTCCTTCACATACAGAAAACCGCGACACTCACGTTAGTCTCATTCCAAACGTTGTAAATTGTTTATCTGCACAAACCCAGTTTTTACTATGAATCGTCCGTACATGAATTGTCTTAGTAAATAAATTATTTAACTAAATAATCACAGAAATGCATAAACAAACAGTAGATATGGTTACAATGAAATGATAGGTGTTGTTTCCTAGTGGGCTAAACCGACATGGCGACTTGGTGGACACAGGGAAGTGGGTGTGGACTGAGAAGGGCGGGAATTATAGGAGTCACTACACAGTTGATAATTATTAATTGAATAATAATCCTTTGCACATGAATGCTCACTCATTCGGGAATAATTGCAATCAATATATATATTTACGCTCAGTGTGTCGTTGTGATCTCTGTTGTTGGAATCGTTCGTCTTTCTGTTGGAAAGTTCATCTGATCGTTTCTCGTGGTTAGACTGAACACCTCAGAGTAACATTCAGAAATGTTCTTATAGAATAGATGTTTCGGTGGTTGGCGGTCTTCGCATCCAATGGTACAGAATTCCTAGCTGCAGTCTAGTAATTAGTATCGAAGATTTGCTCTTATTCTGTCGGAATCGATAGTGTCAGAGTTTCAACAACCGTTACAACCTTAGCTTCTACTGAGATTCTTGTGATCTCTTCTCAACCTGAGCTCCCCCAGCTGACCGATGTAGGCATGGTCTGAAGGGAATTCCTTCAGGTGGGGGTTATAGTAACAGGAGAAAAGGGCTGTCCCATGACGCCAGATCGATGTCTGTGCTCATGGGGGCGGGCCAATGACTTAGTTAAACTTTAAACAGAAATACAATTCTGCGATAACAGAACCTGGGTGTAAGAGGGAGAGAGGGGAAAGGCACTCACTATACCCAAAGAGGGCCACGTCATGATACATTAATGAATGCATCTGATTTAAATAAATGACACTAATGAATGTATCTGATTTAAATAAATGACACATTAATGAATGCATCTGATTTAAATAATTGACATTAATGAATGCATCTGATTTAAATAATTGACACTAATGAATGTATCTGATTTAAATAAATGGCACATTAATGAATGCATCTGATTTAAATAATTGACATTAATGAATGCATCTGATTTAAATAATTGACACTAATGAATGCATCTGATTTAAATAATTGACACTAATGAATGCATCTGATTTAAATAAATGACACATTAATGAATGCATCTGATTTAAATAAATTATACATTAATGAATGCATCTGATTTATATAAATGACACATTAATGAATGCATCTGATTTAAATAAATGACACATTAATGAATGCATCTGATTTAAATAAATGACACATTAATGAATGCATCTGATTTAAATAAATGACACATTAATGAATGCATCTGTGTCCGTTGGGGCCATGACGTGACTAAACTCATATAGCAGTCAATATTAATCGCCATCTTAATTCAGTCTCATCTGAAAGTTGTAAATTCTTGATTATCTGCACGAACCCTGGCTAACAAGTTGAATCAGCAATACAAAATTGGGTTTAATTATTTATTTACTAAATACCTAACTAATCACACAGAATTACATATACACATAATTAATCATAACAAATTACATCATAAAGGAAAACATTCCCAGTGGGTGGAACAGATATGACAGCTGGTTACACAAAGAAAAGGGGGGGGTTGGGTTTGAGTGAAAGAGCGGGAAGCCTGAGGAACACAGGGAGAAGCTGTGCTATCGTAAATACAGTATCTTATGCATTCTAAATTACCGCCCATTTGGAAAAGGAAAAGAAAATCAATATTTACTCTGAGCTGCGCTACGGTAGGTTGGTGGTAGATGGAAGGCCTTGTTGCCCAACCGGGTCCTTTGTCCTTTGAAGAATGTCTCTGCTGGTAAATTGGATACGTTTGTAGTAATGTCATTGTGTGGTAGACGGGATACTCTGTCTGTTCCTTCCTAACCTGCGTTTGCAGCTGCTGTTGCTAACTCAACGGCTAGGAGGTATCACTTCTGCATTGAATAAGAGTTCAAAGTTCATACCATTCGCAACTAAAGCTCACGCTGATGTTGGCTTCGTTCTGTAGTTATTATCTGAACCATTCTGACATAGGACCGTCCTCCTCACGTCCTCGGAACAGGAGGTTATATTGTCGTCAAGGGCTTATATAGGAAGGGAGAGGAGGGCGTGTTTTAAAAGTTTTATAACCCATGACTCTTCACAGGGGCGGGCCACTGATTGAGCAGAGCCCTACCTTATGAAAACACAATTTTAGAAGCTAAAATCACATTTCATCCCATCACGAATAATTTTATATTCAAACATTTAAATTGAACAACAATTCCATGTGAATCCGATAACTCTGATGTGTAGACTTTCCACTGTAGAGTTTGTCATCTTCTCATTGATGAGAATGTCTCAGATGACAACTGAACTGACATCATATTCATTAAGTACCACCGCATATGTTCAATTGGTCGGATTACCAGAATATAGTTCATTTCCCCCCACCTTCTGATGTTCCCAGAATCTCTATGTTAACCAAGACAGAGAGGTGGGGGAGGGATGAGGGAGGGAGGGATGGAGGTGGGGAGGGAGGGAGTGAGACGGGGGGAGGAGGGATGGATGAAGGGGGAGGGAGGGAGGGGGGGTGGATGGAGGTGGGGAGACGGGGAGGGAGGGAGGTGGAGGTGGGGGTGGGGAGGGAGGGAGGTAGAGAGATGGAGGAAGAGGGATGGAGGGAGGTAGAGAGATGGAGGTAGAGGGATGGAGAGAGGTAGAGAGATGGGGAGGGTGGATGTGTCCCTTTATAGTGCACTCCTTTTGACCAAGACCTGTGAATAGAGAATCGTGTGCCATAGGGCTGTAGTCTAAAGTAGTGCACTATATTGGGAATAGGGAGCCATTTGGGATGCTGCCTGGGCAGTATTCCTCCTCCCTTTTCAAGGCTTGGTTTCTTCTAATCCTCTAAACCTGCAGATCTGGCGTCCATTAGTCTGGTCTGACATTTCACTATATAGTTCCGTTGTCCTTGTTCTCATTGTGTCTCCTCACATTGCCTGTTAACCACTAAAAACAACTACTCTTTTTTTTTCAATGGAGCGGTTCTGTTTTGTGTTGAGGTTTTCTTTTATGTCGCTCTCGTAAACTGAGATGGGTTAGAGCAGAGCTGGCAGAGGGAAAGGAGCGAGGGACGAAGAGGGGTGTGAGGGAGGAACAGAAAGGGAGAGAGAAAGAAATCAAGAGAGTAAGATAGAAAGAGAGAAATCAAAGTTTATTTGTCAAATGTGCCAAATACAACAGGTGTAAACCTTACAGTGAAATGCTTACTTACAAGCCCTTAACCAACAGTGCAGTTTTAAGAAAATACCTAAAAAAACCGATAAGAATAACAAACAATTAAAGAGCAGCAGTAAATAACAATAGTGAGGCTAAATACAGGGGGTACCGGTACAGAGTCAATGTACGGGGGTACCCGGGGGTACCGGTGTCGAGGTAATTGAGGTAATATGTACATGTAGGTAGAGTTTTTAAAGTGACTATGCATAGATAATAACAGACAGTAGCAGCAGTGTAAAAGAGGGGGGGGGGGCAATGTGAATAGTCTGGGTAGCCATTTGATAAGCTGTTCAGGAGTCTTATGGCTTGGGGGTAGAAGCTGTTTAGAAGCTCTTTGACCTAGACTTGGCTCTCCGGTACCACTTGCTGTGTGGTAGCAGAGAGAACAGTCTATGACTAGGGTGGCTGGCCTTCCTCTGACACCGCCTGGTATAGAGGTCCTGGATGGCAGAAAGCTTGGCCTCGGTGATGTACTGGGCTGTACTCACTACCTTCTGTAGCGCCTTCCGTTCAGATGCCGAGCATATGAGAAAGTGTAGGAGTGCTTTGGTAAGTACATGCCAGCTACAGTAGTACAATATCTCACTGTAGTGTCTGGGTCTACGGTCTGGGGTCTACGGTCTGGGGTCTAGAATCTGGGGTCTGGGGTCTAGATTCTGGGGTCTAGATTCTGGGGTCTAGAGTCAAATCAAATCAAAGTTTATTTGTCACGTGCACCGAATACAACAGGTGTAGACCTTACAGTAAAATGCTTACTTACAGGCTCTAACCAATAGTGCAAAAAAGGTATTAGGTGAACAATAGGTAAGTAAAGAAATAAAACAACAGTAAAAAGACAGGCTATATACTGTAGTGAGGCCATAAACAGTAGCGAGGCTGCATACAGACACCGGTTAGTCAGGCTGATTGGTGATGGGTGGCGGGACACAATGCAGATAGCCTGGTTAGCCGATGTGCGGTAGCACTGGTTGGTCGGTACAATTGTGGTAGTATGTACATTAATGTATAGTTAAAGTGACTATGCATGTATGATAAACAGAGAGTAAACGAGGGTTTGGGAGGTGGCACACAATGCAAATAGTCCGGGTAATCATTTGATTACCTGTTCAGGATTCTTATGGCTTAGGCGTAAAAACTGTTGAGAATCCTTTTTGTCCTAGACTTGGCACTCCAGTACCGCTTGCCATGCGGTAGTAGAGAGAACAGTCTATGACTAGGGTGGCTGGGGTCTTTGACAATTTGTAGGGCCTTCCTCTGACACCGCCTGGTGTAGAGGTCCTGGATGGCAGGCAGCTTAGCCCCAGTGATGTACTGGGCCGTACGCACTACCCTCTGTAGTTCCTTGCGGTCAGAGGCCGAGCAATTGCCGTACAAGGCAGTGATGCATCCAGTCAGGATGCTCTCGATGTTGCAGCTGTAGAACCTTTTGAGGATCTCAGGACCCATGCCAAATCTTTTTAGTTTCCTTGGTGTGTTTGGACCATTCTAGTTTGTTGTTGATGTGGACACCGAGGAACTTGAAGCTCTCAACCTGCTCCACTGCAAACTTAATGATGGTGTTGGAGTCGTGCCAGGCAATGGTTTTATGGTCTGGGTCTAGAGTCTGGGTCAGGGTCAAAGGTCTGGGTCACTGTATAGTGTTTCAGACTGAAGGACAAACCATGATCTTCCTTCCATCTTATTTTCATCCCTTATTAGCTAAATACCCTGCTATTATTTTGGGATAATCTGTTAATCACGAGTTAAATGCCCTCTAGATGTTGTCACCCCCTGCGCCATCATCCTGTAGTTGGCTATTCCTTTCACCTGAGTCGACATCAAACTCTTTCCTTATGAGGATAGATGTAGAAGAAAAGCCTGCGTTCCTAATGACACCCTATATCCCTTTAAAGTGTACTACTGTGAATCAGGGCCCCTCGGGGATATGGTCAAAGTAGTGCACTATATAGGGGGTAGGGGTCATTTGGTACGCATACTAAATGTGTCTTCCAGAACACATGTTTTGAATTTCCCCCAAAACTTGAAAGGCATTCTCATCAAACGAAGCTGAAAAACAATAATTTAGGTTCTGCTACAGGGAGAGGAGTTCTCTGCTTGGTTAATATGCTAGTCTGTCTTCATACGTTGGTCTCTGTTGACTTTTTAGTTTCCTCGTTCTGTTGCTGCGGTCGCCGCCAGCACGCTTCACAAGTCTGCAGTGTTTCCTCCATCCCCTCAGTGGCTGGATGTCACACACACACACACACACACACACACACACACACACACACACACACACACACGTTCTCAGTTTTATACTATTTACATCAAACTTTATTTGTCACATACGCCAAATTCAACAGGTGAAATGTACCGTGAAATGCCCTTAACCAACAATGTAGTTCAAGAAATAGAGGTAAGAAAATATTTACTAAATAAACTAAAGTAAAAAAAATGCTTTCAAGTAAGACAATAAAATAACATTAAATGAGGCTACAGTTGAAGTCGGAAGTTTACATACAATTAAGTTGGAGTCATTAAAACTCGTTTTTCAGTCACTCCAATAATTTCTTGTTAACAAACTATAGGTTTGGCAAGTCGGTTAGGACATCTACTTCGTGCAGGACACAAGTAACTTGTTACGGTGCGTGAATGAGGACCCAAAAGCGAATTAACTTAAACAGAGCTTCTTTAATTACCAAACATAAGTAGGCTCAGACGGACCGGCAGATTCCGACAGGACAAGACAAGGTTACAGCAAACATGACGACAGTCTGGTTCAGGCATGAAACACAACAAACAAGAATCCGACAAGGACAGGAGCAGAAACAGAGAGAGATATAGGGACCTAATCAGAGGGAAAAAGGGAACAGGTGGGAAAAGGGGTGACGAGGTGGTTAGGAGGAGACAAGGCACAGCTGGGGGAAAGAGGGGGAGAAAAGGTAACCTAACAACGACCAGCAGAGGGAGACAGGGTGAAGGGAAAGGACAGAGACAAGACACAACATGACAGTACATGACAGTACCCCCCCACTCACCGAGCGCCTCCTGGCGCACTCGAGGAGGAAACCTGGCGGCAACGGAGGAAATCCTCGATCAGCGCACGGTCCAGCACGTCCCGAGAGGGAACCCAACTCCTCTCCTCAGGACCGTACCCCTCCCAATCTACGAGGTACTGGTGACCACGGCCCCGAGGACGCATGTCCAAAATTCTACGGACCCTGTAGATGGGTGCGCCCTCGACAAGGATGGGGGGGGGGGGAAGACGAGCGGGGGCGCGAAGGACGGGCTTGATGCAGGAGACATGGAAGACCGGGTGGACGCGACGAAGGTATCGCGGAAGAAGAAGTCGAACTGCGACAGGATTAATGACCCGAGAAATACGGAACGGACCAATGAACCGCGGGGTCAACTTGCGAGAAGCCGTCTTAAGGGGAAGGTTCTGAGTGGAGAGCCAAACTCTCTGACCGCGACAATATCTAGGACTCTTAGTTCTACGCTTATTAGCAGCCCTCACAGTCTGCGTCCTATAACGGCAAAGTGCAGACCTGACCCTCTTCCAGGTGCGCTCGCAACGTTGGACAAAAGCCTGAGCGGAGGGGACGCTGGACTCGGCGAACTGAGATGAGAACAGCGGAGGCTGGTACCCGAGGCTACTCTGAAAAGGAGATAGCCCGGTCGCAGACGAAGGAAGCGAGTTGTGGGCGTATTCTGCCCAGGGGAGCTGTTCTGACCAAGACGCAGGGTTGCGAAAAGAAAGACTGCGTAAGATGCGACCAATAGTCTGATTGGCCCGTTCTGCTTGACCGTTAGACTGGGGGTGAAAGCCGGAAGAGAGACTGACGGAAGCCCCAATCAAACGGCAAAACTCCCTCCAAAATTGAGACGTGAATTGCGGACCTCTGTCCGAAACGACGTCTGACGGAAGGCCATGAATTCTGAAAACATTCTCGATGATGATTTGTGCCGTCTCTTTAGCAGAAGGAAGCTTAGCAAGGGGAATGAAATGAGCCGCCTTAGAGAACCTATCGACAACCGTAAGAATAACAGTCTTCCCCGCTGACGAAGGCAGTCCGGTGACAAAATCTAAGGCGATGTGAGACCACGGTCGAGAGGGAATAGGAAGCGGCCTGAGACGGCCGGCAGGAGGAGAGTTACCGGACTTAGTCTGCGCGCAGACCGAACAAGCAGCCACGAAACGACGCGTGTCATGCTCCCGGGTGGGCCACCAAAAACGCTGGCGAATGGAAGCAAGCGTACCCCGAACGCCAGGGTGGCCGGCTAACTTGGCAGAGTGAGCCCACTGAAGAACGGCCAGACGAGTAGGAACGGGAACGAAAAGAAGGTTCCTAGGACAAGCGCGCGGCGACGGAGTGTGAGTGAGCGCTTGCTTTACCTGCCTCTCAATTCCCCAGACAGTCAACCCGACAACACGCCCCTCAGGGAGAATCCCCTCGGGGTCAGTGGAGGCTACTGAAGAACTGAAGAGACGAGACAAAGCATCAGGCTTGGTGTTCTTAGAGCCCGGACGATAAGAAATCACGAACTCGAAACGAGCGAAAAACAGCGCCCAACGCGCCTGACGCGCATTAAGTCGTTTGGCAGAACGGATGTACTCAAGGTTCCTATGGTCAGTCCAAACGACAAAAGGAACGGTCGCCCCCTCCAACCACTGTCGCCATTCGCCTAGGGCTAACCGGATGGCGAGCAGTTCGCGGTTACCCACATCATAGTTACGTTCCGACGGCGACAGGCGATGAGAAAAATACGCGCATGGGTGGACCTTGTCGTCAGAGAGGGAGCGCTGAGAAAGAATGGCTCCCACGCCCACCTCTGACGCGTCAACCTCGACAACGAACTGTCTAGAGACGTCAGGTGTAACAAGGATAGGAGCGGATGTAAAACGATTCTTGAGGAGATCAAAAGCTCCCTGGGCGGAAACGGACCACTTAAAGCACGTCTTGACAGAAGTAAGGGCTGTGAGAGGAGCTGCCACCTGACCGAAATTACGGATGAAACGACGATAGAAGTTCGCGAAGCCGAGAAAGCGCTGCAGCTCGACGCGTGACTTAGGGACGGGCCAATCAATGACAGCTTGGACCTTAGCGAGATCCATCTTAATGCCTTCAGCGGAAATAACAGAACCGAGAAATGTGACGGAGGAGGCATGAAAAGTGCACTTCTCAGCCTTCACAAAAAGACAATTCTCTAAAAGGCGCTGGAGGACACGTCGAACGTGCTGAACATGAATCTGGAGTGACGGTGAAAAAATCAGGATATCGTCAAGGTAAACGAAAACAAAGATGTTCAGCATGTCTCTCAGGACATCATTGACTAATGCCTGAAAGACAGCTGGAGCGTTAGTGAGGCCGAAAGGAAGAACCCGGTATTCAAAGTGCCCTAACGGAGTGTTAAACACCGTCTTCCACTCGTCCCCCTCCCTGATGCGCACGAGATGGTAAGCGTTACGAAGGTCCAACTTAGTGAAAAACCTGGCTCCCTGCAGGATCTCGAAGGCTGAAGACATAAGAGGAAGCGGATAACGATTCTTCACTGTTATGTCATTCAGCCCTCGATAATCTATGCAGGGGCGCAGAGACCCGTCCTTCTTCTTGACAAAAAAAACCCCCGCTCCGGCGGGAGAGGAGGAGGGGACTATGGTACCGGCGTCAAGAGCTACAGACAAATAATCTTCGAGAGCCTTACGTTCGGGAGCCGACAGAGAGTATAGTCTACCCCGGGGGGGGGGGTGGTTCCCGGAAGGAGATCAATACTACAATCATACGACCGGTGTGGAGGAAGAGAGGTGGCCCTGGACCGACTGAACACCGTGCGCAGATCGTGATATTCCTCCGGCACCCCTGTCAAATCACCAGGCTCCTCCTGTGAAGAAGAGACAGAGGAAACAGGAGGGATAGCAGACATTAAACATTTCACATGACAAGAGACGTTCCAGGAGAGGATAGAATTACTAGACCAATTAATGGAAGGATTATGACAAACTAGCCAGGGATGGCCCAAAACAACAGGTGTAAAAGGTGAACGAAAAATTAAAAAAGAAATGGTTTCACTATGATTACCAGAAACAGTGAGGGTTAAAGGTAGCGTCTCACGCTGAATCCTGGGGAGAGGACTACCATCCAGGGCGAACAAGGCCGTGGGCTCCTTTAACTGTCTGAGAGGAATGTCATGTTCCCGAGCCCAGGTCTCGTCCATAAAACAGCCCTCCGCCCCAGAGTCTATTAAGGCACTGCAGGAAGCTGACGAACCGGTCCAGCGTAGATGGACCGACAAGGTAGTGCAGGATCTTGAAGGAGAGACAGGAGTAGTAGCGCTCACCAGTAGCCCTCCGCTTACTGATGAGCTCTGGCCTTTTACTGGACATGAAGTGACAAAATGACCAGCGGAACCGCAATAGAGACAGAGGCGGTTGGTGATTCTCCGTTCCCTCTCCTTAGTCGAGATGCGGATACCTCCCAGCTGCATGGGCTCAGCACCCGAGCCGGCAGAGGAAGATGGTAGTGATGCGGAGAGGGGGGCAACGGAGAACGCGAGCTCCTTTCCACGAGCTCGGTGACGAAGATCAACCCGTCGCTCAATGCGAATAGCGAGTTCAATCAAGGAATCCACGCTGGAAGGAACCTCCCGGGAGAGAATCTCATCCTTTACCTCTGCGCGGAGACCCTCCAGAAAACGAGCGAGCAAAGCCGGCTCGTTCCAGCCACTGGAGGCAGCAAGAGTGCGAAACTCAATAGAGTAGTCTGTTATGGATCGATTACCTTGACATAGGGAAGACAGGGCCCTGGAAGCCTCCTCCCCAAAAACAGATCGATCAAAAACCCGTATCATCTCCTCCTTAAAGTCCTGATACTGGTTAGTACACTCAGCCCTTGCCTCCCAGATTGCCGTGCCCCACTCACGAGCCCGTCCAATAAGGAGAGATATGACGTAGGCGACACGAGCAGTGCTCCTGGAGAAAGTGTAGGGCTGGAGAGAAAACACAATATCACACTGGGTGAGGAACGAGCGGCATTCAGTGGGCTCCCCAGAGTAACACGGCGGGTTATTGATTCTGGGCTCCGGAGATTCGAAAGCCCTGGAAGTGGCCGGTGGATCGAGGCGGAGATGGTGAACCTGTTCTGTGAGGTTGGAGACTTGGGTGGCCAGGGTCTCAACGGCATGTCGAGCAGCAGACAATTCCTGATCGTGTCTGCCTAGCATCGCTCCCTGGATCCCGACGGCTGAGTGGAGAGGATCCGAAGTCGCTGGGTCCATTCTTGGTCGGATTCTTCTGTTACGGTGCGTGAATGAGGACCCAAAAGCGAATTAACTTAAACAGAGCTTCTTTAATTACCAAACATAAGTAGGCTCAGACGGACCGGCAGATTCCGACAGGACAAGACAAGGTTACAGCAAACATGACGACAGTCTGGTTCAGGCATGAAACACAACAAACAAGAATCCGACAAGGACAGGAGCAGAAACAGAGAGAGATATAGGGACCTAATCAGAGGGAAAAAGGGAACAGGTGGGAAAAGGGGTGACGAGGTGGTTAGGAGGAGACAAGGCACAGCTGGGGGAAAGAGGGGGAGAAAAGGTAACCTAACAACGACCAGCAGAGGGAGACAGGGTGAAGGGAAAGGACAGAGACAAGACACAACATGACAGTACATGACATAACTTTTCCAACAATTGTTTACAGACAGATTATTTCACTTATAATTCACTATATCACAATTCCAGTGGGTCAGATGTTTACATACACTAAGTTGACTGTGCCTTTAAACAGCTTGGACAATTCCAAAAAATTATGTCATGGCTTTAGAAGCTTCTGACAGGCTAATTGACATCATTTGAGTCAATTGGAGGTGTACCTGTGGATGTATTTCAAGGCCTACCTTCAAACTCAGTGCCTCTTTGCTTGACATCATGGGAAAATCAAAATAAATCAGCCATGACCTCAGAGAAAGAATCGTAGACCTCCACAAGTCTGGTTCATCCTTGGGAGCAATTTCCAAATGCCTGAAGGTACCTTGTTTATTTGAAAAAACAATAGTACGCAAGTATAAACACCATGAGACCACACAGCCGTCATACCGCTCAGGAAGGAGACGCGTTCTGTCTCCTAGAGATGAACATTCTCTGGTGCAAAAAGTGCAAATCAATCCCAGAACAACAGCACAGGACCTTGTGAAGATGCTGGAGGAAACACGTAAAAAAGTATCTGTATCCACAGTAAAACGAGTCCTATATTGACATAACCTGAAATGCCGCTCAACAAGGAAGAAGCCACTGCTCCAAAACCACCATAAAAAAGCCAGACTACGGTTTGCAACTGCACATGGGGACAAAGATCATACTTTTTGGAGAAATGTACTCTGGTCTGATGAAACAAAAATAGAACTGTTTGGCCATAATGACCATCGTTATGTTTGGAGGAAAAAGGGGGAGGCTTGCAAGCCGAAGAACACCATCCCAACTGTGAAGCACGGGGGTGGCAGCATCATGTTGTGTGGGTGGCAGCATCATGTTGTGTGGGTGGCAGCATCATGTTGTGGGGGTGCTTTGCTGCAGGAGGGACTGGTGCATTTCACAAAATAGATGGCATCATGAGGGAGAAGAATTGTGATATATTGAAGCATCCCAAGACATCAGTCAGGAAGTTAAAGCTTGGTCGCAAATGGGTCTTCCATATGTACAATGACCCCAAGCATACTTCCACATTTGTGGCAAAATGGCTTATTAAAGACAACAAAGTCAAGGTAATGGAGTGGCCATCACAAAGCCCTGACCTCAATCCTATAGAAAATTTGTGGGCAGAATTGAAAAAGCGTGTGCGAGCAAGGAGGCCTACAAACCTGATTCAGTTACACCAACTCTGTCGGGAGGAATGTGTCAAAATTCCCCCGACTTATTGTGGGAAGCTTGTGGAAGGCTACCCAAGTTGACCCAAGTTAATCAATTTAAAGACAATGCTATCAAATACTAATTGAGTGTATGTAAACTTCTGACCCACTGGGAATTTGATGAAAGAAATAAAAGCTGAAATAAATCATTCTCTCTACTATTATTCTGACATTTCAAATTCTTAAAATAAAGTGGTGATCCTAACTGACCTAAGACAGGGAATCTTTACTAGGAATTGTGAAAAACTGAGTTTAAATGTATTTGTCTAAGATGTATGTAAACTTCTGACTTCAAATGTGTGGGGGTACCGGTACCGAGTCAATGTGCGGGGGTACAATAAACAGCTAGTAGCAGCAGTGTAAATACTTTGTAAATTGTCTGGGTGGCCACTTGATTAATTGTTCAGCAGTCTTATGGCTTGGGGGTAGAAGCTGTTAAGGAGCCTTTTGGTCCTAGACTTGGTACCGCTTTCCATGTGTTAGCAGAGAGAACAGACCACGACTAGGGTGATTGGAGTATTTGACCATTTTTTGGGGCTTGACACCGCCGAGTATATAGGTCCTGGATGGCAGGAAGCTTGGCCCCAGTGATGTACACTACCCTCTGTAGCGCCTGATGGTCAGACGAGCAGTTACCATACCAGGCGGTGATGCAACCCGTCAGGATGCTCTCGATGATGAAGCTGTAGAACTTTTTGGGACCCATGCCAAATCTTTTCAGTCTCCTAAGGGGGAAAGGGTGTTGTCGTTCCTTCTTCACGACTGTGGTGGGGTGTTTGTATGTGTCTCTGCGTGTGGAGTAAAGGTGGTCTAGAGTTTTTTTTTTTTCTCTGGATGCACATCTGATAGATAGCCGCTTCTGGATGAGCATTTTCTTGTTTACTTATGGCCTTATACAGCTCGTTCAGTGTGGAATTAGTGCCAGCATCTGTTTGTGGTGGTAAGTAGACGGCTATGAAAAATATTGGAAGATGGTGTGGTCTTCAGCTTATCATGAGGTACTCTACCTCAGGCGAGCAATACCTTGATACTTATTTTAATATTAGACATTGGGCACAAGCTGTTATTGACAAATAGACACACACCCCTGCCACCCGTCTTACCAGAAGTAGCTTCTCTGTCCTGCTGATGCATGGAAAATCCCACCAGCCCACCAGCCATGTCTCGGTGAAACATAAGATATTACAATTTTGAATATCAATGTTGTAAACAATGTTCTAGGGGTGTAACCTTACATGTATTTCTACCAAACCATTCGATATGGGGACCCTGGTTATGTCCGCACTGTGACCCCAAGTGAATACGTAAAATAATTATATTTGCAATATAAAAACACTAGACCTATAGGCTATGCCTATACTGTGTTGTCTTGATTGAAATCTGAGCTAAAAAATAATTACACATTTCAGACTATTCCCTTAAAACAACTAGAACCTATGTTGTAATCAACATTCTAATCTTAATTGCCACATTTAAAACTACCTTTTGTGAGGAGCAGCCAGGAACCAGTTCTGTATGATGGTGTGTGATGGATAAAAACGTTAACAGTATGTTGCCAAGCTCAATAAGAATAAGCTAATGCAGCTGCCAACACCTCAAATTATGTTTACAGATTTAAGGTGACATCACCCCAGTATACCAGAGCAAGACAGAAATGCAAAGAAACAACAACAATACAACATTGTCAGCTGATTCTGACCGGGCCAAAGAAATTACAAGAGTTATAGGTGCTGGCTTTGTTTATATTTTTATAGTCTGTGGTTTATAGCCGGGGATATGTGCCCATTTCAGCACCTCCTGAAAGTGCTCGAGCCACGTTACGAGCTTCCCATTTCAGCAAACAGATAGTACCCGCTCTATATAAGCACGCTGGTGTGGTCAATGAATTAACCAATGTGTTGTCCTTACTTAACAGTGACAGCCCATCACATCACTGAGCTACAGACACGCATTTCCGCCACTATAAATCTGTAAAAGTCTTTATAAGAGTCACCAGCGCGCGTCTGGCACTGAAGGAGGCAGTGTCATGGTGTGTTCGTAACCAAGTGGGGAGTGGGATTTACCACATGACTGGGAAAAATCCACTTGAACGGCCCTCCAATTGGTAATTACTAGTAGGGAACAAGTCTATCATCCTGAGCACCCACTTCTCCCACACGGCGACCTCTGACGTCACCTACGAAGGAATGGCCTCTATAACAGCATTTTCACGGTCAAATTAAACATTTCACGGGTCAAATGGTTTTTTGAACACTATAATGTGTTTACAAACTTCATGGCTCACACAGCTTGTTGGCATTTCTCAACCAGTTAAAAAATGAATGCATCCAACTGCTTTTTACAACTTCACAACTGGTAAATTCCAACCTGCGACATGGCAGTAGATAGGATATCCTGAACATGTGAAAGTTTGTTTGGTGTGGAAGATGGTGCCGACAGACATGGAAGCTCTGCTTCTAGCTCCTAAGCAACTAAGCAACTCTTTTTTTTGTGTGTGTTATTTCTTACATTATTAGCCCAGAACATTTTTTGTGTTATTACATACAGCCGGAAATAACTTTTGGATATCAGAGCGGCGTTAACTCACCAGCATTACGACCAAAAATACGACTTTCCCGAATTGGATCCTTTGTTCGCCCCCATGGCAATTGAACGTATCCCCGTCCATACAACCAGCTGGTTTCTCAGTCCATCGCGCAGACAGGAATAAAGAACTCTCCGGCAAGAAGAAAGGTGATGGTGTATGTTTCATGATTAACTACTCATGGTGTGATCGTGATAACATACAGGAACTCTAGTCCTTTTGTTCATCTGACCTAGAATATTTCACAATCAAATGTCGACCGTGCCAAGAGTATTCTCTTCTGTTATAGTCACAGCCATGCATATTCCCCCTCAAGCCGATGCCACAAGGAACTAACCTGGACTTTGTGCAAACTAGAAACCACATCTCCTGAGGCCGCATTTATTGTAGCTGGTGAATGCTACCGAAGTTCTACCAACACATTGCCTGTAGTACTCGCAGTGGTAAAACACTCAATCGTTGTTAGTCTCCCTTCCGGGATGGCTACAAGGCCCTCCCCCGGCCTCCCTTCAGCAAATCAGATCATTACTCCATTTTGCTTCTCCCTTCCTATAGGCAGAAACTCAAACAGGAAGTACCTGTGCTAAGGTCTATTCAACGCTGGTCTGACCAATTTGGAATCCATGCTTCAAGATTGTTTTGATCACTCGGACTGGGACATGTTCCAGGTAGCATCAGAGAATAATATTGACACGGTGACTGAGTCCATCAGGAAGTGTAAAGGGGATGGTGTTCTCACTGTGACCAAAAAACCCAAATCAGAAACCGTGGATAGATGGAAGCATTTGCACAGAAAAATGAATGCTCGAACCATCGCATTTAACAACGGCAAGGTGACTGGGAATATGGTTTAATACAAACAGTGTAATTATTCCCTCCTTAAGGCAATCAAACAGGCAAAACAAAATGGAATTTCAATTCAACGGC
Source organism: Oncorhynchus mykiss (assembly GCF_057628025.1). Lineage (NCBI taxonomy): Eukaryota > Metazoa > Chordata > Actinopteri > Salmoniformes > Salmonidae > Oncorhynchus > Oncorhynchus mykiss. Next base: position 49,522,474 of record NC_143041.1, on the reverse strand, counting down.
TCAGACATGAGATGAGATGTGTGTTGCAGGGTCTACAGACAATCACGGACTGTTCAACAGTCTTATGGCTTGGGGGTAGAAGATGTTTAGAAGCCTCTTGGACCTAGACTTGGCGCTCTGGTACAGCTTGCCGTGCGGTAGCAGAGAGAACAGCCTAGGACTAGGGTGGCTGGAGTCTTTGACAATTTTTAGGGCCTTTCTCTGACACTGCCTGGTTTTGAGGTCCTGGATGGCAAGAAGCTTGGCCCTGGCGATGTACTGGGCCATACGCACTACCCTCTGTTGTGCCTTACAGTCGGAGGCTGAGCAGTTGCCATACCAGGAAGTGATGCAATCCGTCAGGATACTCCGATAGTACAGCTGTAGAACCTTTTGAGGATCTGAGGACCCATGACAAATCTTTTCAGTCTCCTGAGGGGGATAGGTTTTGTCGTGCCCTCTTCATGACTGTCTTGGTATGCTTGGACCATGTTAGTTTGTTGATGATGTGGACACCAAGGAACTTGAAGCTCTCAACCTGCTCCACTGCAGCCCCGTCGATGAGAATGGGAGCGTGCTCGGTCCTCCTTTTTCTGTAGTCCATAATCATCTCCTTTGTCTTGATCACGTTCAGGGAGAAGTTGTGTCCTTGCACCACACGGTCAAGTCTCTAACTTCCTCTCTATAGGCTGTCTCATCATTGCCAGTGATCAGGCCTACCCCTGTTGTGTCATCAGCAAACTTAATGATGGTGTTGGAGTTGTGACTGTCCGTGAAGTCATTAATGAACAGGGAGTAGTGGAGGGGACTGAGCACGCACACCTGAGGGGCCCCCATTTTTAGGATCAGCGCGGCAGATGTGTTATTACGTACTCTTACCACCTGGGGTGGCCCGTCAGGAAGTGTAGAATCCAGTTGCAGAGGGAGGTGTTTCGTCCCAGGGTCCTTAGGTTAGTGATAAGCTTTGAGGGCACTATGGTGTTGAACGTTGAGCTGTGGTCAATGAATAGCATTCTCACATAGGTGTTCCTTTTGTCCAGGTGGGAAAGGGCAGTGTGGAGTGCAATAGAGATTGCATCATCTGTGGATCTGTTGGTGCGGTATACAAATTGGAGTGGGTCTAGGTTTTCTGGGATAATGGTGTTAATGTGAGCCATGACCGCCTTTCAAAGCATTTCATGGCTACAGATGTGAGGGCTATGGGTCGGTAGGCATTTAGGCAGGTTACCTTCTTGGTCACAGGGATTATGGTGGTCTGCTTACAACATGTTGGTATTACAGACTCGTTCAGGGAGAGGTTGAAAATGTCAGTGAAGACACTTGCCAGTTGGTCAGCGCATGCTCCGAGTATCGGTCCTGGTAATCCGTCTTGTGAATGTTGACCTGTTTAAAGGTCTTACTCACATCAGCTGCGGAGAGCGTGATCACACAGTCATCCGGAACAGCTGATACTCTCATGCATGTTTCAGTATTACTTGCCGCGAAGCGAGCATAGAAGTTATTTCGCTCGACTGGTAGGCTTGTGTCACTGGGCAGCTCTCGGCTGTGATTCCCTTTGTAGTCTGTAACAGTTTGTTAGCCCTGCCACATCCGACCAGCGTCACAGCCATTTTATTACAATTCGATCTTAGTCCTGTATTGATGCTTTGCCTGTTTGATGGTTCATCGGAGGGCATAGCGGGATTTCTTATAAGCTTCCAGATTAGTGTCTCTCTCCTTGAAATCAGCAGCTCTACCCTTAAACTCAGTGCGAATGTTGCCTGTAATCCATGGCTTCTGATTGGGGTATGTACGTACGGTCACTGTGGGGACGACGTCCTCAATGCACTTATTGATGAAGCCAGTGACTGATGTGGTGTATTCCTCAATGCCATCGCAAGAATCCCGGAACATTTTCCAGTCTGTGCTAGCAAAGCAGTCCTGTAGTTTAGCATTTGCTTCACCTGACCACTTTTTTATAAACCGAGTCACTGGCGATGCCTGCTTAAATTTTTGCTTGAAAGCAGGAATCAGGAAGATAGAATTATTGTTAGATTTGCCAAATGGAGGGCGAGGGAGAGCTTTGTACACATCTCTGTGTGTGGAGTAAAGGTGGTCCAGAGTTGTTGTTTTTTTTACTTCTGGGTTCACATTTAACATGCTGATAGAAATGAGGTAAAACTGATTTATGTGTCCTTGCATTAAAGCCCCCGGCCACTAGGAGCGCCGCTTCAAGCGTTTTCGTGTTTGCTTATGGCGGTATACAGCTAATTTAGTGTGGTTTTAGTGCCAATCTCACTCTGTGGTGGTATGTAGACAGCTATGAAAAATACAGATAAACTCTCTAGGTTGATAGTGTGGTCTACAGCTTATGATGAGCTACTCTACCTCAGGCAAGCAAAACCTCAAGACTTCCATAGATATTGTGCACCAGTTGTTTACATAAATGCATTGGCCCCTGGAGACTGCTGTTCTGTCTTGCTGATGTATTATGTAGTGTTGTGGTGTCTCTTTCTCTCTTTATGTAGTGTTGTAGTGTCTCTCTCTCTTTATGTAGTGTTGTAGTGTCTCTCTCTTTATGTGGTGTTGTCTCTCTTTATGTAGTGTTGTGGTGTCTCTTTATGTAGTGGTGTCTCTCTCTTTATGTAGAGTTGTCTCTTTCTTTATGTAGTGTTGTCTCTCTCTATGTAGTGTTGTGTTGCCTCACTGTGTAGTGTTGTGGTGTCTCTTTCTTTATGTAGTGGTGTCTCTCTCTTTATGTAGTGTTGTCTCTCTCTTTATGTAGTGGTGTCTCTCTCTTTATGTAGTGGTGTCTCTCTTTATGTGGTGTTGCAGTGTCTCTCTCTTCATGTAGTGTTGTGGTGTCTCTATGTAGTGTCTCTCTCTTTATGTAGTGTTGTGGTGTCTCTCTTTATGTAGTGTTGTGGTGTCTCTCTTTATGTAGTGTTGTGGTGTCTCTCTCTTTATGTAGTGTTGTGGTGTCTCTCTCTTTATGTAGTGTTGTGGTGTCTCTCTCTTTATGTAGTGTTGTCTCTCTTTATGTAGTGTTGTAGTGTCTCTCTCCTTATGTAGTGTTGTGGTGTCTCTCTCTTTATGTAGTGTTGTAGTGTCTCTCTCTTTATGTAGTGTTGTGGTGTCTCTCTTTATGTAGTGTTGTGGTGTCTCTCTCTTTATGTAGTGTTGTGGTGTCTCTCTCTTTATGTAGTGTTGTCTCTCTTTATGTAGTGTTGTGGTGTCTCTCTATTTATGTAGTGTTGCAGTGTCTCTCTCTTCATGTAGTGTTGTCTCTCTCTCTCGTCGTTCAGCCATGACTCTGTAAAACATAAGATATTACAGTTTTTAATGTCACGTCTGTAGGATATACGTGCTTTCAGTGTAGTGTTGTGGTGTCTCTATGTAGTGTCTCTCTCTTTATGTAGTGTTGTGGTGTCTCTCTTTATGTAGTGTTGTGGTGTCTCTCTCTTCATGTAGTGTTGTCTCTCTCTCTCGTCGTTCAGCCATGACTCTGTAAAACATAAGATATTACAGTTTTTAATGTCACGTCTGTAGGATATACGTGCTTTCAGTTCGTCCCATTTATTCTCCAGCGATTGAATGTTAGCTAGCAGACCGGAAGGGAAGGGCAGACTAGCCACTCGTCGCCTGATCCTCACAAGGCACCCTGATCTAATGCCTCTAAATCTCTGTTTCCTTCTCCAGCAAATCACAGGGATCGGGGCCTGGTCTGGTGTCTGCGGTAGATCTGTTGCATCCGACTCATTGAAGAACTCCTTGTCCAATTTGAGGTGAACATTCCCAGTTCTGATTTCCAGAAGCTCTTCTCGGTCATCAGAGACGGTAGCAGCAACATTATGTACAAAAGAACACAAAAAAATAGCATGATTGGTTGAGGGCCGATAAGACGGCAGCCCTACCCCCTGGAGCACATCATATGTGTTGAGGTGTGTTGATTATATATTGAGGTGTGTTGAGATGCGTTGATATATAGAGTTGTGTTGATATGTATTGAGGTGTGTTGATATATATTGAGGTGTGTTGAAGTGTGTTGATATATATTGAAGTGTGCTGATATATATTGAGGTGTGTTGAGATGTGTTGAAGTGTGTTGATATATATTGAGGTGTGTTGAGATGTGTTGAAGTGTGTTGATATATATTGAAGTGTGTTGATATATATTGAGGTGTGTTGACATGTGTTGAAGTGTGTTGATATATATTGAGGTGTGTTGACATGTGTTGAAGTGTGTTGATATATATTGAGGTGTGTTGAAGTGTGTTGATATATATTGAGGTGTGTTGAGATGTGTTGAAGTGTGTTGATATATATTGAGGTGTGTTGACATGTGTTGAAGTGTGTTGATATATATTGGGGTGTGTTGACATGTGTTGAAGTGTGTTGATATATATTGGGGTGTGTTGAAGTGTGTTGATATATATTGAGGTGTGTTGAGATGTGTTGAAGTGTGTTGATATATATTGAGGTGTGTTGAAGTGTGTTGATATATATTGAGGTGTGTTGAGATGTGTTGAAGTGTGTTGATATATATTGAGGTGTGTTGAAGTGTGTTGATATATATTGAGATGTGTTGAAGTGTGTTGATATATATTGGGGTGTGTTGACATGTGTTGAAGTGTGTTGATATATATTGGGGTGTGTTGACATGTGTTGAAGTGTGTTGATATATATTGGGGTGTGTTGACATGTGTTGAAGTGTGTTGATATATATTGAGGTGTGTTGACATGTGTTGAAGTGTGTTGATATATATTGGGGTGTGTTGACATGTGTTGAAGTGTGTTGATATATATTGAGGTGTGTTGAGATGTGTTGAAGTGTGTTGATATATATTGAGGTGTGTTGAGATGTGTTGAAGTGTGTTGATATATATTGAGGTGTGTTGACATGTGTTGAAGTGTGTTTTGTTTGTATCTGTAGATGGTGTAGATAAACAAACCGTAACAGGGAAGTTTCATCTGAAGCATCTCAATCAGCACCCTTTCTTGTCTTTTGGGGCTTCTTGAGATGCCAGTGACATTCTAGAACCATCCACTTTATTTAAAGGATAAGGAGTTCAAACACAATACATTCATAAACATGTCACCCCTGTCTTCCCTTCCTGTCTTCCCTTCCTTTCTTCCCTGTCTTGTCCTGTGGGTGTGGGGGGTTGGTGGGTGTTAAGGTTGTGGGGAGCTTCTAATCCAGCCAGGGGCAGGAGTGTTCTTTTGCCAATGCAGTCTGAAGATGTTCACCAGGCACAGCTGGAGGATGCAGTTAATCAGTAAGTAACACACACACTCAGTTTCAGCCATGCATCTGTGTACAGAGAGACACGTCTCCGTTTGGCATGGAGCAGGAAATTACAATACAGAATATAAAATTTAAGAGAAAAACAGAAATGATCTAACAACTGGAAACAGTGTAGCAACAAAGGGATCCAAGCAGAAAGCGTTGTGATTTATAGATGGCTTACATCTGTGGAAAAAAGGTCCTGCAAACAGCCCACATATTCATAGTTGGCAGCCAGCTGCAGTTATTTTCAGGCCACATACATATTTTGTTGACATCTAATTTGAAGACGATGTTGAGGTATTTTCGCGCTCTTGTTTTCTCGCTCACATTCTCTCTCTCTCAAATAAATTCAAAGGGATTTATTGGCATGGGAAACATTTGTTTACATCGCTCAAAGCAAGTGAAATAACCAGAAGAATCTGAAATTAACATTAAACATTACACGCACAACAGTTCCAAAAGAGTAGAGACATTTCAAGAGTTATATTATGTATGTATACAGTGTTGTAACAATGTGCAAATAGTTAAAGTACAAAAGGGAAAATCAATCAAGATAAATGTGGGTTGTATTTACAATGGTGTTTGTTCTTCACTGGTTGGCCTTTTCTTGATGTTTTGTTATTTAACTAAACTAAACACACATCACGACAAGAGACACTACATACAGAGACAACACTACATAAAGAGAGAGACACTACAATACATAAAGAGAGAGAGACAATACAACACTACATAGAGAGACACCACAACACTACATAAAGAGAGAGACACCACAACACTACATAAAGAGAGAGACACTACAACACTACATACAGAGAGACACTACAACACTACATAAAGAGAGAGACACTACAACACTACATAAAGAGAGAGACACTACAACACTACATAAAGAGAGAGACACTACAATACATAAAGAGAGAGAGACAATACAACACTACATAGAGAGACACCACAACACTACATAAAGAGAGACACTACAACACTACATAAAGAGAGACACTACAACACTACATAAAGAGAGACACTACAACACTACATAAAGAGAGAGACCCCACAACACTACATAGAGAGACACTACAACACTACATAAAGAGAGAGACACTACATAAAGAGAGACACTACAACACTACATAAAGAGAGACAATACAACACTACATAAAGAGAGAGACCCCACAACACTACATAGAGAGACACTACAACACTACATAAAGAGAGACACTACAACACTACATAAAGAGAGAGACCCCACAACACTACATAGAGAGACACTACAACACTACATAAAGAGAGAGACACTACATAAAGAGAGACACTACAACACTACATAAAGAGAGACAATACAACACTACATAAAGAGAGAGACCCCACAACACTACATAGAGAGACACTACAACACTACATAAAGAGAGACACTACAACACTACATAAAGAGAGAGAGACCACAACACTACATAAAGAGAGAGACACTACATAAAGAGAGACACTACAACACTACATAAAGAGAGAGACACTACAACACTACATAAAGAGAGAGAGAGACACCACAACACTACATAGAGAGACACTACAACACTACATAAAGAGAGAGACACTACAACACTACATAAAGAGAGAGACACTACATAAAGAGAGACACTACAACACTACATAAAGAGAGAGACACCACAACACTACATAAAGAGAGACACTACAACACTACATACAGAGAGACACTACAACACTACATAAAGAGAGAGACACTACAACACTACATAGAGACACCCCACCACCACATACAGAGAGAGACCCCACAACACTACATAGAGAGAGACCCCACAACACTACAACACTACATAGAGAGAGACCCCACAACACTACATAGAGAGACACCACAACACTACATAAAGAGAGAGACACTACAACACTAGATAAAGAGACGACACTACATAAAGAGAGACCCCACAACACTACATAGAGAGAGACCCCACAACACTACAACACTACATAGAGAGAGACCCCCCAACACTACATAAAGAGAGAGACCCCACAACACTACATAAAGAGACAACACTACATAAAGAGAGAGACCCCACAACACTACATAGAGAGAGACCCCACAACACTACATAAAGAGAGAGACCCCACAACACTACATAAAGAGAGAGACCCCACAACACTACATAAAGAGAGAGACCCCACATCACTACATAGAGAGAGACCCCACAACACTACATAAAGAGACGACACTACATAAAGAGAGACACCACAACACTAGATAAAGAGAGACACCACAACACTACATAAAGAGAGACACCACAACACTAGATAAAGAGAGACACCACAACACTACATAAAGAGAGAGACTACACTACATAAAGAGAGAGACACTACATAAAGAGAGAGACACTACATAAAGAGAGAGACACTACATAAAGAGAGAGACTACACTACATAAAGAGAGAACACTACATAAAGAGAGAGCTGTAATGAAGACAGTGTGTGTTGTGTTATGCAGAAGGAAGACGTCCCTGAGGGGTGTGACGCAGGGCTGGAACGTGCTGCGACCTGCTGCTGTCGAAAGGCAGTGACAAGAGAGACAGGACCCTGATACAGCAACCCAGCTGAGGCTCAGACACACAACACTAAAGGCAGGCAGGCTCTAATGAATGAGGCCAGCATTGAATGGCTTTCTGTAAGACAATGACTACAGCACTGAGGGTATGTTCTCTTTCATCACAGGGAATGGTCAGAGGGCCCCACCTGCTCCAAGTGTGTGTGTGTGTGTGTGGTGTACATTCTCAGAGAAATGACTCAAGACAATCCAAAGATAAAGAGTATGAGCCATATTATGTTTCGTGGGCCACCTTCCTCCCCCTTACAGAATATATACAATCCTATCAAAAAGGACCGGCTGCGTCTCGGTGGCATACTGAATGGAACTAAATGGGAGTATTGTACGCTGGGCGTAACCTTTTTGGGATGGTTTTGTTATTGATGATTATCCCCAGATTAGAAGGAAGGTGAAGAGCAGCAGGTGATTCAAGACATCCTGACGTAAAATACAACTTTATAATCCCAGGAGTTATTGTGCTTCACTGATATGCCGTAAACATCAAATGATCATGGATATATACACTATCTAATTGGACCTCTAGAGTCGGTGTCCGCGCCCCTTAGTACTGTAACGACTCTGGGTTTATAAGCGCGGATATCGATTTTGCGGCCCAGTCGATAGCGCGCTGGACTTCGGGCTAGAAGGTCGGGGGTTCGAGACCCACTCCCTGCCTGTTTCATTATGTTTGTCAGTTTAAGAGATACGTTTCTTTGTACTAGATCCATCGCCGATGTCACATGTATGGACTCCAGAGTGGCGCAGCGGTCTAAGGCACTGCATCTCAGTGCTAGTCGTCGTCACTACAGACCCTGGTTCGATTCCAGGCTGTATCGCAAACCGGCTGTGATTTGGAGTCCCATAGGGCGGCGCACAATTGGCCCGTAGAGTCCGAACCGTTTTTGCTCGTCTTGGGACCCGTCTGAAGTCGTTACAGCCTATCAGCCAACTTCTCTCTGCAGCATCCCAACAGTTTGGGCTATTATAACCCTCTCCATGAAAAGATGAGACTTTCACGAACACCATGGTCGACTCTGTTTTGCTCTATGACCCCCCCCCCCCCCCACAAGCATCTTGAGACCTGTCTGAAGTGAGTACAACTGATCTGCCAACTTCTCTCTGCAGCATCCCAACAGTTTGGGCTAGACACTAACATGACCCCTCTGTGGAGGGGAACATGTCAGTGTTGCTCTAGAACGCCCACAGGCCCCACAGGCTCTACAGGCCCCACAAGCCCCACAGGCTCCACAGGCCCCACAGAACATGACCCCTCTGTGGATAGGTGAGAGAGACACCTGTTTTGTTCACAGGCTCCACAGGCCCCCCAGGCCCCCCAGGCTCCACAGAACATGATCCCTCTGTGGAAGGGTGAGAGACTCACCTGTTTTGTTCACAGGCCCCACAGAACATGACCCCTCTGTGGAGGGGTGAGAGACTCACCTGTTTTGTTCACAGGCCACCCAGGCCCCACAGCCCCCCCAGGCCACACAGGCCCCCCAGAACATGAGCCCCCTGTGGATAGGTGAGAGACTCACCTGTTTTGTTCACAGGCCTCACAAGACCCACATGAATGTCCCTTAGTACCATTTCAAAATGAGTGAAAGTATATATGGAGACTGTTTAGTACCAAAAATATGGGGTTAAATACATGTAAAAAATATATATATATTCAATTAAACAAACTATTGTGTCTCCTGATATAGGTCAGACACTTCAGAACAAACTGCTATTTATTTTATTAGGGGGGGGGACTATCTCTTGTTAAATGTAGTAAATCTGTAATTCAATACGCTCCTATGGACTAATAGCAGTCAGGCCAAAAATATGATTTTAATCAATCAAATAATAATTAATCAAATAATTTTGTATAGATTTTTTGATACTTTCATGGGTTCTTCAAATTCAAAACCACATAGCTAAATTATCCTTGGTATGACCTTAAAACAATTCCATATAGCTTAGTAGAACTCCCTCCCCGGCTTAGACTCTTATGGGTTAACCAATCAGGCCCAGGGCGGTGTGGTATAAGGCCGATATACTGCGGCTAAGGGCTGTCCTTATGCTCAATGCAACACAGAGTGTATCCTTAGCCGTGGTATATTGGCTATATACCACAAACCCCCGAGATACCTCATAAACTGGTTACCAACGTAATTAGAGATTTAAAAATAAAGGATTCTGTCAAACCCGTGGTATACGGTCTGATATAACACGCCTGTCAGCCAATCGGCATTCAGGGCTCGAACCACCCAGTTTATAATAATATATACATTGAGTGGACAAAACAGTAAGGATGAGTTACACCCCCCCCCCATTTTGCACTCAGAACATCCTCAATTTGTCAGGGCATGGACTCTTAATTAACATTTTAAATTGTAACCTTTATTTAACTAGGCAAGCCAGTTAAGAATAAATTATTTTTTACAATGTCAGTCTACCGGGGAACAGAGGGTTAACTGTCTTGTTCAGGGGCAGAACAACAGATTTTTACCTTGTTAGCTCAGGGATTCGATCTAGCAACCTTTCGTTTAGTGGCCCGAGGCTCTAACCACTAAGCTACCTGCCGCCTGACTCTACGAGGTGTTGAAAGCTTTCCACAGGGATGCTGGCCCATGTTGACTCCAATGCTTTCCAACAGTTGTGTCAAGTTGGCTCGATGTCTTTTCGATGCTGGACCTTTCTCGATACACACGGGAAGTGTGAAAAGCCCAGCAGCGTTGCAGTTCTTGACACAAACCGATGCGCCTGGCACCTACCACCATACCCCGTTCAAAGGCACTTGCCCATTCATCCTCTGAAATGACACAAACACAATCCATGTCTCAAGGCTTAAAAATCATTCTTTATCCTCTTCTCCCTCCTCTTCATCTATACTGATTTGAAGTGGATTTAACAAGTGACATCAATAAGGGATCATAGCTTTCACCTGGATTCACCTGGTCAGTCTGTCACGGAAAGAGCAGGTGTCCTTAATGTTTGGTACACTCGGTGTATATCATGTCACATGTCGACAACACCAACAAACATTAAAGCATAAAGATAGGAGGCACGTTTTCTCTGAAATGCTACTTCATGTTTTTTTATTTTAAAAAAAATGTATATCACAACAACTGCATTGACATATTGCATCCTCTATTACTGGGCTGAATCCTAACTTGAGATGATGAAGGGGCTTTGGCACAAAGATCGACATTAAACAATGATTTAAGCTAAAGTTTGAGTGTTGCTAGGTGTTTCTGACTTCTGAGTGTTTCTAGATGCACCTCAAGTTAGCATTCAGCAATTAACCAATCAGAGACCATAATAAGCACACCCAACACTGGTAAATGAAGCTCAATAAATACTTTAGAAAATAAATGCAGTTTTTTTTACACCGGAGATAATGGTCTGGAGAGAGGAAATCCATAGGGCAGAGTGGAGGGCAGAGTGGAGGGCAGATCCATAGGGCAGAGTGGAGGGCAGAGTGGAGGGTAGAGTGGAGGGCAGAGTGGAGGGCAGAGTGGAGGGCAGATCCATAGGGCAGAGTGGAGGGCAGATCCATAGGGCAGAGTGGAGGGCAGAGTGGAGGGCAGAGTGGAGGGCAGATCCATAGGGCAGAGTGGAGGGCAGATCCATAGGGCAGAGTGGAGGGCAGATCCAGAGGGCAGATCCATAGGGCAGAGTGGAGAGCAGATCCATAGGGCAGAGTGGAGGGCAGATCCATAGGGCAGAGTGGAGGGCAGATCCATAGGGCAGAGTGGAGAGCAGAGTGGAGAGCAGAGTGGAGGGCAGAGTGGAGGGCAGAGTGGAGGACAGAGTGGAGGGCAGAGTGGAGGGCAGAGTGGAGAGCAGAATGGAGGGCAGAATGGAGGGCAGATCCATAGGGCAGAGTGGAGGGCAGAGTGGAGGGCAGATCCATAGGGCAGAGTGGAGGGCAGAGTGGAGGGCAGATCCATAGGGCAGAGTGGAGAGCAGAGTGGAGGGCAGATCCATAGGGCAGAGTGGAGAGCAGAGTGGAGGGCAGATCCATAGGGCAGAGTGGAGAGCAGAGTGGAGGGCAGATCCATAGGGCAGAGTGGAGAGCAGAGTGGAGGGCAGATCCATAGGGCAGAGTGGAGGGCAGAGTGGAGGGCAGAGTGGAGAGCAGATCCATAGGTCAGAGTGGAGGGCAGATCCATAGGGCAGAGTGGGGGGCAGAGTGGAGAGCAGATCCATAGGGCAGAGTGGAGAGCAGATCCATAGGGCAGAGTGGAGGGCAGATCCATAGGGCAGAGTGGAGGGCAGGTCCATAGGGCAGAGTGGAGGGCAGGTCCATAGGGCAGAGTGGAGGGCAGGTCCATAGGGCAGAGTGGAGGGCAGATCCATAGGGCAGAGTGGAGGGCAGATCCATAGGGAAGAGTGGAGAGCAGAGTGGAGGGCAGAGTGGAGGGCAGAATGGAGGGCAGAGTGGAGGGCAGAGTGGAGGGCAGAGTGGAGGGCAGATCCATAGGGCAGAGTGGAGGGCAGAGTGGAGGGCAGATCCATAGGGCAGAGTGGAGGGCAGATCCATAGGGCAGAGTGGAGGGCAGATCCATAGGGCAGAGTGGAGGGCAGAGTGGAGGGCAGAGCGGAGGGCAGATCCATAGGGCAGAGTGGAGGGAAGATCCATAGGGCAGAGTGGAGAGCAGAGTGGAGGGCAGAGTGGAGAGCAGAGTGGAGAGCAGAGTGGAGAGCAGAGTGGAGGGCAGATCCATAGGGCAGAGTGGAGGGCAGAGTGGAGGGCAGATCAATAGGGCAGAGTGGAGGGCAGAGTGGAGGGCAGAGTGGAGGGCAGATCCATAGGGCAGTGGAGGGCAGATCCATAGGGCAGAGTGGAGAGCAGAGTGGAGGGCAGATCCATAGGGCAGAGTGGAGGGCAGAGTGGAGAGCAGATCCATAGGGCAGAGTGGAGGGCAGAGTGGAGGGCAGATCCATAGGGCAGAGTGGAGAGCAGATCCATAGGGCAGAGTGGAGAGCAGATCCATAGGGCAGAGTGGAGGGCAGATCCATAGGGCAGAGTGGAGGGCAGATCCATAGGGAAGAGTGGAGAGCAGAGTGGAGGGCAGAGTGGAGGGCAGATCCATAGGGCAGAGTGGAGGGCAGATCCATAGGGCAGAGTGGAGGGCAGATCCATAGGGCAGAGTGGAGGGCAGATCCATAGGGCAGAGTGGAGGGCAGAGTGGAGGGCAGATCCATAGGGCAGAGTGGAGGGCAGAGTGGAGAGCAGATCCATAGGGCAGAGTGGAGGGCAGATCCATAGGGCAGAGTGGAGAGCAGATCCATAGGGCAGAGTGGAGGGCAGATCCATAGGGCAGAGTGGAGGGCAGATCCATAGGGCAGAGTGGAGGGCAGAGTGGAGGGCAGAGTGGAGAGCAGAGTGGAGAGCAGATCCTAGGGTAGAGTGGAGGGCAGATCCATAGGGCAGAGTGGAGAGCAGAGTGGAGAGCGGATCCATAGGGCAGAGTGGAGATCAGATCCATAGGGCAGAGTGGAGAGCGGATCCATAGGGCAGAGTGGAGAGCAGATCCATAGGGCAGAGTGGAGAGCGGATCCATAGGGCAGAGTGGAGAGCAGATCCATAGGGCAGAGTGGAGAGCAGATCCATAGGGCAGAGTGGAGAGCAGATCCATAGGGCAGAGTGGAGAGCAGATCCATAGGGCAGAGTGGAGAGCGGATCCATAGGGCAGAGTGGAGAGTGGATTCATAGGGCAGAGTGGAGGGCAGATCCATAGAGCAGAGTGGAGAGCAGAGTGGAGGGCAGAGTGGAGGGCGGATCCATAGGGCAGAGTGGAGAGCGGATTCATAGGGCAGAGTGGAGGGCAGAGTGGAGGGCAGAGTAGAGGGCAGATCCATAGGGCAGAGTGGAGAGCAGATCTATAGGGCAGAGTGGAGAGCAGATCCATAGGGCAGAGTGGAGAGCAGATCCATAGGGCAGAGTGGAGAGCGGATTCATAGGGTAGAGTTGAGGGCAGATCCATTGGGCAGAGTGGAGGGCAGATCTATAGGGCAGAGTGGAGGGCAGATTCATAGGGTAGAGTGGAGAGCGGATCCATAGGGCAGAGTGGAGGGCAGAGCCATAGGGCAGAGTGGAGAGCAGATCCATAGGGCAGAGTGGAGAGCAGATCCATAGGGCAGAGTGGAGGGCAGATCCATACGGTAGAGTGGAGAGCGGATCCATAGGGCAGATCCATAGGGCAGAGTGGAGGGCAGAGTGGAGGGCAGATTCATAGGGTAGAGTTGAGCGCAGATCGGGTTCGTCAACAACAACAAAAATAAACAAGTGCATTCTAAATAATCAAGTGTATAATCACATATGGGAACCGGAATATCATATATCTGCCCAAGGGCAGAGTGGAGAGCAGATCCATAGGACAAAGTGGAGGGCAGATCCATAGGGCAGAGTGGAGGGCAGATCCATAGGGCAGAGTGGAGGGCAGAGTGGAGAGCAGATCCATAGGGCAGAGTGGAGGGCAGATCCATAGGGCAGAGTGGAGAGCAGATCCATAGGGCAGAGTGGAGGGCAGATCCATAGGGCAGAGTGGAGGGCAGATCCATAGGGCAGAGTGGAGGGCAGAGTGGAGGGCAGAGTGGAGAGCAGAGTGGAGAGCAGATCCTAGGGTAGAGTGGAGGGCAGATCCATAGGGCAGAGTGGAGAGCAGAGTGGAGAGCGGATCCATAGGGCAGAGTGGAGATCAGATCCATAGGGCAGAGTGGAGAGCGGATCCATAGGGCAGAGTGGAGAGCAGATCCATAGGGCAGAGTGGAGAGCAGATCCATAGGGCAGAGTGGAGAGCAGATCCATAGGGCAGAGTGGAGAGCAGATCCATAGGGCAGAGTGGAGAGCGGATCCATAGGGCAGAGTGGAGAGTGGATTCATAGGGCAGAGTGGAGGGCAGATCCATAGAGCAGAGTGGAGAGCAGAGTGGAGGGCAGAGTGGAGGGCGGATCCATAGGGCAGAGTGGAGGGCGGATCCATAGGGCAGAGTGGAGAGCGGATTCATAGGGCAGAGTGGAGGGCAGAGTGGAGGGCAGAGTAGAGGGCAGATCCATAGGGCAGAGTGGAGAGCAGATCTATAGGGCAGAGTGGAGAGCAGATCCATAGGGCAGAGTGGAGAGCGGATTCATAGGGTAGAGTGGAGAGCGGATTCATAGGGTAGAGTTGAGGGCAGATTCATAGGGTAGAGTGGAGGGCAGATCCATTGGGCAGAGTGGAGGGCAGATCTATAGGGCAGAGTGGAGGGCAGATTCATAGGGTAGAGTGGAGAGCGGATCCATAGGGCAGAGTGGAGGGCAGAGCCATAGGGCAGAGTGGAGAGCAGATCCATAGGGCAGAGTGGAGAGCAGATCCATAGGGCAGAGTGGAGAGCAGATCCATAGGGCAGAGTGGAGGGCAGATCCATAGGGTAGAGTGGAGAGCGGATCCATAGGGCAGATCCATAGGGCAGAGTGGAGGGCAGAGTGGAGAGCGGATCCATAGGGCAGAGTGGAGGGCAGAGTGGAGAGCAGATCCATAGGGCAGAGTGGAGAGCAGATCCATAGGGCAGAGTGGAGGGCAGATCCATAGGGCAGAGTGGAGGGCAGATCCATAGGGCAGAGTGGAGGGCAGATCCATAGGGAAGAGTGGAGAGCAGAGTGGAGGGCAGAGTGGAGGGCAGATCCATAGGGCAGAGTGGAGGGCAGATCCATAGGGCAGAGTGGAGGGCAGAGTGGAGGGCAGATCCATAGGGCAGAGTGGAGGGCAGAGTGGAGAGCAGATCCATAGGGCAGAGTGGAGGGCAGATCCATAGGGCAGAGTGGAGAGCAGATCCATAGGGCAGAGTGGAGGGCAGATCCATAGGGCAGAGTGGAGGGCAGATCCGGAGGGCAGATCCATAGGGCAGAGTGGAGGGCAGAGTGGAGGGCAGAGTGGAGGGCAGAGTGGAGAGCAGATCCTAGGGTAGAGTGGAGGGCAGATCCATAGGGCAGAGTGGAGAGCAGAGTGGAGAGCGGATCCATAGGGCAGAGTGGAGATCAGATCCATAGGGCAGAGTGGAGAGCGGATCCATAGGGCAGAGTGGAGAGCAGATCCATAGGGCAGAGTGGAGAGCAGATCCATAGGGCAGAGTGGAGAGCAGATCCATAGGGCAGAGTGGAGAGCAGATCCATAGGGCAGAGTGGAGAACGGATCCATAGGGCAGAGTGGAGAGTGGATTCATAGGGCAGAGTGGAGGGCAGATCCATAGAGCAGAGTGGAGAGCAGAGTGGAGGGCAGAGTGGAGGGCGGATCCATAGGGCAGAGTGGAAAGCGGATTCATAGGGCAGAGTGGAGGGCAGAGTAGAGGGCAGAGTAGAGGGCAGAGTAGAGGGCAGAGTAGAGGGCAGATCCATAAGGCAGAGTGGAGAGCAGATCTATAGGGCAGAGTGGAGAGCAGATCCATAGGGCAGAGTGGAGAGCGGATTCATAGGGTAGAGTGGAGAGCGGATTCATAGGGTAGAGTTGAGGGCAGATCCATTGGGCAGAGTGGAGGGCAGATCTATAGGGCAGAGTGGAGGGCAGATCTATAGGGCAGAGTGGAGGGCAGATTCATAGGGTAGAGTGGAGAGCGGATCCATAGGGCAGAGTGGAGGACAGAGCCATAGGGCAGAGTGGAGAGCAGATCCATAGGGCAGAGTGGAGAGCAGATCCATAGGGCAGAGTGGAGAGCAGATCCATAGGGCAGAGTGGAGGGCAGATCCATAGGGTAGAGTGGAGAGCGGATCCATAGGGCAGATCCATAGGGCAGAGTGGAGGGCAGAGTGGAGAGCGGATCCATAGGGCAGAGTGGAGGGCAGAGTGGAGAGCAGATCCATAGGGCAGAGTGGAGGGCAGAGTGGAGGGCAGATTCATAGGGCAGAGTGGAGGGCAGATCCATAGGGCAGAGTGGAGGGCAGATCCATAGGGCAGAGTGGAGGGCAGAGTGGAGGGCAGATTCATAGGGCAGAGTGGAGGGCAGAGTGGAGGGCAGATTCATAGGGCAGAGTGGAGGGCAGAGTGGAGGGCAGATTCATAGGGTAGAGTTGAGCGCAGATCGGGTTCGTCAACAACAACAAAAATAAACAAGTGCATTCTAAATAATCAAGTGTATAATCACATATGGGAACCGGAATATCATATATCTGCCCAAGTCACCTTTAGGAGAGGGCGGTAGAAAGCTAGCCCTGACCACAGCCAGTCTGTGTGTTATGTCTGGCAGTGGGAAACTAGCAGAATGGTGACCCATTCCGCCACAGGTTCTGGATGGGAGCCGTGGTCATGATAATTCACTCTTGACAGACTTAACATGCATGTCATAGCTAACACACAAGATTTGGTTCTGGGTTCTGATATTGCTCCTCCCCTATGCACTCAGCTCCAATGGGATAACTGTGTTATCCACAGCACAGAGACCCTTTCCGATTCTGATAGGTCAGGGGTGTCTCTCTATAGCTTCTGATGGGTCAGGGTGGGTGTCACTCAAAACATAGTGTCCAATTGGGCAATGGAGATACACGAGTTCTCAATCAGAAACAAATTAAAATAACATAAAAATCTACCATTTTTTTCTGAATCTACATCAAGCTGTCCTTTTTAACCCGAAACTTAAAGAATTATCAGACAGAATATTGGCAAAATCCATTATACAGTTTTACTTTTAATCATTACATTGATCATTACAGAGGCATATATCATACAAATGAAGGCTCTGTGCTTGGCTGATGGTAAGGAGACTGTTATGATACTGTGTTTGGCTGATGGTAAGGAGACTGTTATGATACTGTGTTTGGCTGATGGTAAGGAGACTGTTATTATACTGTGTTTGGCTGATGGTAAGGAGACTGTGTTTGGCTGATGTAAGGAGACTGTGTTTGGCTGATGGTAAGGAGACTGTGTTTGGCTGATGGTAAGGAGGCTGTGTTATGATACTGTGTTTGGCTGATGGTAAGGAGGCTGTGTTGTGATGATACTGTGTTTGGCTGATGGTAAGGAGGCTGTGTTATGATACTGTGTTTGGCTGATGGTAAGGAGGCTGTGTTGTGATGATACTGTGTTTGGCTGATGGTAAGGAGGCTGTGTTA
Source organism: Oncorhynchus mykiss (assembly GCF_057628025.1). NCBI lineage: Eukaryota > Metazoa > Chordata > Actinopteri > Salmoniformes > Salmonidae > Oncorhynchus > Oncorhynchus mykiss. The sequence continues at coordinate 49,504,565 of NC_143041.1, read as the reverse complement.
TGATACTGTGTTTGGCTGATGGTAAGGAGGCTGCGTTGGGATGATACTGTGTTTGGCTGATGGTAAGGAGACTGTGTAATGATACTGTGTTTGGCTGATGGTAATGAGGTTGTTAAGAGTAAAGAGGAATGGTCCAAAATTCCTCCTGACCGTTTTGGTCTGATCCGCAACTACAGAAAATGTTTGGTTGAGGTTATTGCTGCCGAAGGAGGGTCAACCAGTTATGAAATACAAAGGGTCTCATACGTTTTTCCCACCCTCCACTGTGGATGTTTACACGGTGTGATTAATAAAAGACATGAAAACGTAGAATTGTTTGTGTGTTATTAGTTTAAGCAGACTGTGTTTGTCTTGTTGTGACCTAGATGAAGATCCAATTTATGACCAATTTATGCAGAAATCCAGGTCATTCAAAGGGTTCACATACATTCTCTGTATATCAGTGTGAATGCTATGTTAACAATATATTTGCATATTGTAGCAATTACTGTTCAAAAACATGTACTACAAATGTACTATGTTTAGTAAATATAGGATAGGTCTACATGTTGTTATTTTGTTTCTGTAGGCTCTTTAACAAACTATTACGGACTAACATAGGAGTTGATGACAACACAATACATAAAATACCATAAATACACAGCTTGAAGAAACCACATCATTTAGCCATGGAGCCCATTCTGATTGGCCAGTGAGGGGTCAACAAGCCTTCGACATTCTGTAGCATCAACTTGTTTATTCATCAAAACCCAGCCCTTATGCACCACCGCCTGCTATCAAAACCCAGCCCTTATGCACCACCGCCTGCCGTCAAAACCCAGGCCTTATGCACCACCGCCTGCTATCAAAACCCAGCCCTTATGCACCACCGCCTGCCATCAAAACCCAGGCCTTATGCACCACCGCCTGCCATCAAAACCCAGGCCTTATGCACCACCGCCTGCCATCAAAACCCAGGCCTTATGCACCACCGCCTGCCATCAAAACCCAGGCCTTATGCACCACCGCCTGCCATCAAAACCCAGGCCTTATGCACCACCGCCTGCCATCAAAACCCAGGCCTTATGCACCACCGCCTGCCATCAAAACCCAGGCCTTATGCACCACCGCCTGCCATCAAAACCCAGGCCTTATGCATCACCGCCTGCTATCAAAACCCAGCCCTTATGCACCACCGCCTGCTATCAAAACCCAGCCCTTATGCACCACCGCCTGCTATCAAAACCCAGCCCTTATGCACCACCGCCTGCTATCAAAACCCAGCCCTTATGCACCACCGCCTGCTATCAAAACCCAGCCCTTATGCACCACCTCCTGCTATCAATACCCAGCCCTTATGCACCACCTCCTGCTATCAATACCCAGCCCTTATGCACCACCTCCTGCTATCAATACCCAGCCCTTATGCACCACCGCCTGCTATCAAAACCCAGCCCTTATGCACCACCGCCTGCTATCAAAACCCAGCCCTTATGCACCACCGCCTGCTACTGAGACAATAATTCTGGTTATGAAAATAGCCAAAAATATTTCTGACACGCCCCCGAACCTGTAGCCCTAGTGCCAGTGGTTAGATTTACCATTGAGTTAGGTTTTATTAAAATAGAGTCCATAGTCTCTGTTGAGGACAATGATGTGTCCATGTGAGCAATATGTTGTCTCTTTATCACGTTGGCTGATATCAACAAACAGTCCTGTTCATTTGGACTCTAGCCTTGGATGGTTTGAAGCAGCAATTGAGGTACAAGTTTCATACAAATATTTCATATGTTTTTTCCCTTAATATGTTCATCTCTCCAGTTCTAAAACTCCCATGCCTCCTCAACTTGTTTGAGGTAATTCTCATCCAGGGGGTTGTCTGGGCACTTCTGCCCGTTGTTAGGAGGCCTGACCTGGTTATAGCGACTCCAGTCCCCCTTACAGATGATCCAGGGCAGGATGTCTACCTTGTAGTGGAGGTCAGCAGAGAACTCATTGCTGATGAGGTTGGGTGTTCCTGCTCCTTTACCCCGGGTGATGAGCTTCATGTTGTCATTGTAGCAGCAGTGCTGTGCAGCCAGAGTAGTGGACTCTAGAGTTAACATGGAGCGGATGCAGCACCGGGCCGTGGGTTTGTAGATCTCTAGTTTCTCCTTGGGGCCGCTGGCGTCTTTCCAGCGGAAGTCCCGGCGTGTGGCGGGGTCGGGGACGTCGGCCGTGCTGTAGGCCACCTCGGTGGGGTAGGAGCAGGGGCAGCTGGGGAGGTCGTTGGAGACCTTGGTCATGTATTTCTTCAGGAACTCAGACTTACAGTTCATCCAGCGTTCACAGCTGTCTGTGTCTAGAAGACATTAGAGACAGAGTTAGTATGGATCTCTCCCTACAGCTGTCTGTGTCTAGAAGACATTAGAGACAGAGACAGAGTTACCCTGGATCTCTCCCTACAGCTGTCTGTGTCTAGAAGACATTAGAGACAGAGACAAAGTTAGTCTGGATCTCTCCCTACAGCTGTCTGTGTCTAGAAGACATTAGAGACAGAGTTAGTCTGGATCTCTCCCTACAGCTGTCTGTGTCTAGAAGACATTAGAGACAGAGACAAAGTTAGCCTGGATCTCTCCCTACAGCTGTCTGTGTCTAGAAGAGACATAGTTAGCCTGGACCTCTCCCTACAGCTGTCTGGGTCTAGAAGAGACAGCGTTAGTTAGCCTGGATCTCTCCCTACAGCTGTCTGGGTCTAGAAGAGACATAGTTAGCCTGGACCTCTCCCTACAGCTGTCTGGGTCTAGAAGAGACAGAGTTAGTTAGTCTGGATCTCTCGCACTCTTCCTCTCTCGCTCGGTCCCTTTATTTAATTTAAAAACTGGCTTTATTGGTTTGACGTAACAATGTGCATATTGCCAAATATCGTATTGGTCCCGTAGACATATTTTGCAGGCGTTATTGCTGGGTTGCTATGTGCAGCATGTTAAGGTTGTAGCAAAACAAAGATGTGCCTGTTTCTCCTGGCTGAGGTTATTGGGACCAGATGGCAGAGCATGTTATTGTGACCAGATCACAAAGCAGGTTATTGGGACCAGATCACAGAGCATGTTATTGGGACCAGATCACAGAGCAGGTTATTAGGACCAGATCACAGGGCATGTTATTGGGACCAGATCACAGAGCAGGTTATTGGGACCAGATCACAGGGCGTGTTATTGGGACCAGATCACAGGGCGTGTTATTGGGACCAGATCACAGAGCATGTTATTAGGACCAGATCACAGGGCATGTTATTGGGACCAGATCACAGAGCAGGTTATTAGGACCAGATCACAGGGCATGTTATTGGGACCAGATCACAGAGCGTGTTATTGGGACCAGATCACAGGGCGTGTTATTGGGACCAGATCACAGGGCATGTTATTGGGACCAGATCACAGGGCGTGTTATTGGGACCAGATCACAGGGCATGTTACTGGGACCAGATCACAGAGCATGTTATTGGGACCAGATCACAGAACGTGTTATTGGGACCAGATCACAGAGCATGTTATTGGGACCAGATCACAGAGCAGGTTATTGGGACCAGATCACAGAGCGTGTTATTGGGACCAGATCACAGAGCAGGTTATTGGGACCAGATCACAGAGCGTGTTATTGGGACCAGATCACAGAGAAGAGTGTGCTATTGGGACCAGATCACAGAGCAGAGTGTGCTATTGGGACCAGATCACAGAGCAGAGTGTGCTATTGGGACCAGATCACAGAGCAGGTTATTGGGACCAGATCACAGAGCAGAGTGTGCTATTGGAACCAGATCACAGAGCAGGTTATTGGGACCAGATCACAGAGCAGAGTGTGCTATTGGGACCAGATCACAGAGCAGAGTGTGCTATTGGGACCACATCACAGAGCAGAGTGTGCTATTGGGACCAGATCACAGAGCAGAGTGTGCTATTGGGACCAGATCACAGAGCAGAGTGTGCTATTGGGACCAGATCACAGAGCAGGTTATTGGGACCAGATCACAGAGCATGTTATTGGGACCAGATCACAGAGCATGTTATTGGGACCAGATCACAGAGCATGTTATTGGGACCAGATCACAGAGCAGGTTATTGGGACCAGATCACAGAGCGTGTCATTGGGACCAGATCACAGAGCAGAGTGTGCTATTGGGACCACATCACAGAGCAGAGTGTGCTATTGGGACCAGATCACAGAGCAGGTTATTGGGACCAGATCACAGAGCATGTTATTGGGACCAGATCACAGAGCAGAGTGTGCTATTGGGACCAGATCACAGAGCAGAGTGTGCTATTGGGACCAGATCACAGAGCAGAGTGTGCTATTGGGACCAGATCACAGAGCAGAGTGTGCTATTGGGACCAGATCACAGAGCAGAGCGTGCTATTGGGACCAGATCACAGAGCAGAGTGTGTTATTGGGACCAGATCACAGAGTGTGTCATTCGGACCAGATCACAGAGCAGAGTGTGCTATTGGGACCAGATCACAGAGCAGAGTGTGCTATTGGGACCAGATCACAGAGCAGAGTGTGCTATTGGGACCAGATCACAGAGCAGAGTGTGCTATTGGGACCAGATCACAGAGCAGAGTGTGCTATTGGGACCAGATCACAGAGCAGAGTGTGCTATTGGGACCAGATCACAGAGCAGAGTGTGATATTGGGACCAGATCACAGAGCAGAGTGTGCTATTGGAACCAGATCACAGAGCAGAGTGTGCTATTGGGACCAGATCACAGAGCAGAGTGTGCTATTGGGACCAGATAACAGAGCAGAGTGTGCTATTGGGACCAGATCACAGAGCAGAGTGTGCTATTGGGACCAGATCACAGAGCATAGTTTGCTGTTTTCTTCCTCTTTCTCCTCCTCCATCCCAGTGAAGAAATGTGGCCCAGTCTGAGGAATGATAAGCAGGCCCAGTGAAAGTCTGAGGAATTATAAGCAGGCCCAGTGAAGGTCTGAGGAATGATAAGCAGGCCCAGTGAAGGTCTGAGGAATGATAAGCAGGCCCAGTGAAGGTCTGAGGAATGATAAGCAGGCCCAGGAAGGCTGAACTGTGCAGGGTGGACCATAGAAATACAATGACTAGAGCAGGAATTCCCACTAAAAATCAATGGACTGTGCAGAGAAGACTGGACCCGGGTTTGGAGTTAAGTCCATTACAATTTAGTAGAGTCAGGATGTAAATGGAAATTGAGACTGAAAAGACATGGAATTGACTGAATATACATGGGATCCCAACCCTGATGCTAATGCTAAATAGAATCACGTTTGAAGAAACTGACACATAGCTGGAGGGATGAATCTGATGAAAATAAAAAGAGAGTAAAGAGGGAAGAATCTTACCGACACCAAAGAGCTCTGTAGCGTTGAACTCATCTGTTCCAGCCAGTAGACTGACCTCAGTGGCGGCTGTCTTGAACGCATCTTCAATACCTGCACACAGAGACATGGTCAGTGAATGATGTAACAGACGAGCTTATCACTTCCACATCTATAATGAAGCGCCGGTCTGCCTTCTTAACAACACTATCAACAAAGGTAGGTCGCACCTAGACTACTGTTCAGTCGTGTGGTCAGGGGCCACAAACAGGGCAGCACGGCGAGCTCTTAAATGTACCAGGAGAGCTGCCATGAATAATATGCATGTCAATCTCTCCTGGCCCAAAGTAGAGAGATTGATTTCATCACTACTTGTATTTGTGTGAAGTATTGACATGTTGAATGCACTGAGCTGTCTGTTTTAAACGACTAGCTCACAGCTCAGACACCCAAGCATACCCCACAAGACATGCCACCAGAGGTCTCTTCACAGTCCCCAAGTCCAGAACAGACTATGGGAGGTGCACAGTACTACATAGAACCATGACTACATGGAACTCTATTCCACAGTACTACATAGAGACATGACTACATGGAACTCTATTCCACAGTACTACATAGAGCCATGACTACATGGAACTCTATTCCACAGTACTACATAGAGCCATGACTACATGGAACTCTATTCCACAGTACTACATAGAGCCATGACTACATGGAACTCTATTCCACAGTACTACATAGAGCCATGACTACATGGAACTCTATTCCACAGTACTACATAGAGCCATGACTACATGGAACTCTATTCCACAGTACTACATAGAGCCATGACTACATGGAACTCTATTCCACAGTACTACATAGAGCCATGACTACATGGAACTCTATTCCACAGTACTACATAGAGCCATGACTACATGGAACTCTGTTCCACAGTACTACATAGAGCCATGACTACATGGAACTCTATTCCACATCAGGTAACAGATGCAGCAGTAGAATCAGATTTTAAAACCAGATAAAAATACACCTTATGGAACAGTGGGGACTGTGAAGAGACACACACACACGTACACATGGATTTTGTAGATTTTGAAGGTATGTGGTAATACAATAGTGGCCTCAGGAAACACAATGAGTTGTGAAAAGTATTGTAATGTTTTAAATTGTATATAACTGCCTTAATTTTGTTGGATAACTGGGAAGAGTAGCTGCTGCCTTGGCAGGAACTAATGGGGATCCATAATAAACCCCAGGAAGAGTAGCTGCTGCCTGGGCAGGAACTAATGGGGATCCATAATAAACCCCAGGAAGAGTAGCTGCTGCCTTGGCAGGAACTAATGGGGATCCATAATGAGCCCCAGGAAGAGTAGCTGCTGCCTTGGCAGGAACTAATGGGGATCCATAATAAACCCCAGGAAGAGTAGCTGCTGCCTTGGCAGGAACTAATGGGGATCCATAATAAACCCCAGGAAGAGTAGCTGCTGCCTTGGCAGGAACTAATGGAGATCCATAATAAACCCCAGGAAGAGTAGCTGCTGCCTTGGCAGGAACTAATGGGGATCCATAATAAACCCCAGGAAGAGTAGCTGCTGCCTTGGCAGGAACTAATGGGGATCCATAATAAACCCCAGGAAGAGTAGCGATAGACTTTTAAAGGCAATTTCCCCCGACGTTCACAAAGATCACGTTGGCTGTAAATGCTGCAGATGTCGATTCAAGTAGAAAACAGCTTTAAAAAGAACATTTAACTGATGACCAGGGATTCACTAGGAACCAAACACAACCAAATGTGGAGGGACCTACCTGAATTTGTCCAATATAAACTCTTGCTTTCATCACACTGTTTTCTACAGTTTGGACTAATGATTACAACCCTGGATCCACACACACCCTCCCTCCTCACCTGGGCAGGGTGACATGTCACAGGTGCGTGACTCTGTGGCGCTACAGGCGTAACCACATGACCTGATCCTCTTCTGGTTCCCGTTCCCACAGGTTACACTGCATGGAGACCAGTTACTCCAGCCACCGTCTCCATCTATATAGTCTGGAGTGGTGGGGGGGGGAAGAAAGAAAGAAAGAAAGAAAGAAAGAAAGAAAGAAAGAAAGAAAGAAAGAAAGAAAGAAAGAAAGAAAGAAAGAAAGAAAGAAAGAAAGAAAGAAAGAAAGAAAGAAAGAAAGAAAGAAAGAAAGAAAGAAAGAAAGAAAGAAAGAAAGAAAGAAAGAAAGAAAGAAAGAAAGAAAGAAAGAAAGAAAGAAAGAAAGAAAGAAAGAAAGAAAGAAAGAAAGAGAGAGAGAGAGAGAGAGAGAGAGAGAGAGAGAGAGAGAGAGAGAGAGAGAGAGAGAAAGAAAGAAAGAAAGAAAGAAAGAAAGAAAGAAAGAAAGAAAGAAAGAGAGAGAGAGAGAAACACAGAGAGAGAAAGAGGGAGAAGGTGAAAGTGGGAAACAGAGAAAACACTGTCAATATAAGGCAGTACACAGAGTAGCCAGCCAAATAGAAAAGGTAGCTAGCCAGGGCGTTCTGGGCTGTTTTAGGGGTTCCGAGGGCATGACCCCACCAGAGAATATTGTTTTCGAACAAGCTCTCTTTTGGTGGCCTCTGATAAATTCTAATGCCTTAATTCCATCCTAAATACACAGCTAAATGTTTAAATACTTTAATGAGTTTACCTCCCAGATTGGTGAAATTAGCTGTGATTTTACCAAAAAAATGACTGAAAATGTATGAATTCAGTGTATTGTTAGTTGTTTTGGATATGGTCCAGGTCTTTATGTTCAGGACTATTTTCTAAGTAAGAAAACATTAATCCCCCATTAATCCCCCCCCCTTTTCGAACATTCTGTTAAAAATCGCGCAACATTTCAGCGTCCTGCTACTCATGCCAGGAATATAGTATATGCATACGATTAGTATGTGTGGATAGAAAACACTCTGAAGTTTCTAAAACTGGTTAAATCACGGCTGTGACTATAACAGAGCGTGTGTTTCATCGAAAAGCGCAAGAAAAACTGGTCACTGAAAGCTGAAAATAATATCCATGCGCCACTTGCATGTATTGTTTAAAGGACACCAAATTAAATATGGCCATGGATGCAATTCCTACAGCTTCCACACGATGTCGCCAAAAACGTCATTTTCATTGACAAAAATCCTTTGAGTCATGACCAATAGACCCTTCATTCCATCCAGCCTACAACAATCGATTTGGAAGAGAGAAAAATGGACATTGTTTTCTTGAGTAGCTGCTATTGAATACAGATCGCCCAGTGATCAATTTGATCGCTTATTAAAGTTTACAAATACCTAAAGTTGGGTTACAAAAGTAGGTTGAAGTGTTTTGTCAAAGAATATAGGCAACTTATATAATTTTAAAAAATGACGTTGCGTGTTGGAAGAGAGCTTTTTTCCTGAACCAGACAGGCTATACAAATGGATATTTTGGGCATACATGGACGGATTTAAATCGGGAAAAAGACCCAATTGTGATGTTTATGGAACATATAGGAGTGCCAACAAAGAATATCATCAAAGGTAATGAATGTTTTATATTTTATTTCTGCGTTTTTGTGTAGCGCCGGCTACGCTAATTATTTTGTTTACGTCCCCTTCAGGTATATTGGGGTGTTGCATGCTATCAGATAATAGCTTCTCATGCTTTCGCCGAAAAGCATTTTAAAAATCTGACTTGTTGGCTAGATTCACAACGAGTGTAGCTTTAATTCAATACCCTGCATGTGTATTTTAATGAACGTTTGAGTTTTAACGAGTACATTTAGCATTTAGCGTAGCGCATTTGCCTTTCCAGGTTAACATTAAATCCATCTTCTCTTGAGATTTAAGTCACATGTACAGTTTTACTGAAAGCATTGACACAATGTTCTTTATATTATGCATTTTTTTTATATACATTTTTTTAAATATCAGTTAAATCACTGAAGGAATTTCAGTATTTTCGAATCTCTTCGTGAACGGCAGTATGTCATTTATTCATAAAATGTATTGTTTAGCAACTGAGCTACAGATTTCTTCTTGAAGAGTCTGCTAACTTCCAGAAGAATGAAGCAGGTGTTAAACGATCAGCAGTCGACTACTCCATTGTCGACACTTTAATCAGTTGGCCTGTATCAATATCTTTAACAATACCACATAAGTATTATTTTAGAACTTTCAATATATTTCATTTGATAATTTATTAATTATGAATAGTAATTTTAAATAATTATATAATATATATATTTTTTTATATTACAAAGTACGCCATTGCCCCTTTAAGATGTCATTCTGCCTAAACCTCGAAACTCTGGTTGTAGCTGATGTGTTTAAAATGATGCCACGCCTGCAACTGCAGGAGTTGAGAAATAAACGTGGTAGCACTGGAAACCTGAAATCTCCCTCTTTTTAACGATGGCAATTAAAAGTCTGCCTGATTTCCTGTTTGTCACACATTTTGATGGCAGAGGAAAAGTACACGTGGGCAGGTCTGGCGTATTCAAAGTGCGCCTCGGCAGAAATATTTATTTTAAATGAAAAGAAGCCTAGTCAATTTATGAAGTGGGAAAAAATGTTGCCGGAAAATACGTTTGTGACCGTCTGTTTAGTCTACGTACGGCTCTAAGGGAAAAAAAGAAAAGGCTGCGGCCACGTTGAGATCTTCTGTCCAAAATTCCGGGTTCAGATTAGAGGTTAGAGGTTAATAGTCAGTAGCTGGTGGCTATTCAGGGCAGGAGATGAGATGAGATGAGTCCAATGAGGAACTTGATACTTTTGACCGTCTCCGTGGCAACCCCATTGATGAGGATGGGGGTGTGTCCAGCCTGGTTCATCCACAATCAGATCCTTTGTTTTGCTGATGTTGAGGAAGAGGTTGTTTACTTGGCACCACGTCCGTCAGAGTGCCTACCTCCTCCCTGTAGGCTGTCTAGTCGTTGTTGGTGATCAGGACTACTACTGTCATGTCGTCAGCTAACTTGATAATGGAGTTGGAACTGTGAGGCCAGTCAGTTGTGGGTATACAGGGAGTAAAAGAGGGGACTGAGGACACACACTTGGGGGGGCCCCTGAGTTGATAATCAGTGTCGGAGGTAATTTTGCCTACCTTCCCTACCTTGGGATATTCTGTCAGGAAGTCCAGGACCCAGTTGCATAGGGAGGAGTTCAGACCCAGGGCCGTGTGCTTTGTGCTAAGAAGACACTATGGTATTGAAAGCCGAGCTGTAGTCGAAGAAAAGCATCCTCACATATTCCTTTTGTCCAGGTGGGTGAGGACAGTGTGCGGTAGGTAATATGGCGATTGCTTCGTTTGTGGATCTGTCAGGGCAGTAGATGAATTGGAGAGGGTTGAGTGTGTCAGGGAGAGAGGAGGTGATATGGTATTTGATTAGCCTCTCTAAGCACTTCATGATGAAGGAAGTGAGGGCTACGGGTCAGTAATAATTTTGGTGGGCACTGGGATGATAGTGGGCACTGGGATGATAGTGGACATCTTGAAGCAGGTGGGGATAACGGCCTTCACTAGAGAGAGATTGAAAATGTCAGAGAACACAACAGCCAGCTGGTCTGTACATGCTCTGGAGGACACGGCTAGAGATGCCATCTGGCCCGGCAGACCTTTAGAGAGGGTTAACACGTTTGAAAGACTTACATACGTCCTCTGTGGAGACCGTCAGTCCGTAGCCCTCATTATCCTCAAGGGGCTTCGGCTGCTCAGTCGTTGTTGTGCTTGAAGTGTGAGAAAAAGGTGTTTAGCTCGTCTGGTAGGGTTGGTGACCGCGATGTAGCTAACTTTCTTTTTGTAATCCGTGATCGTTAGGAGCCCATGCCACATGACCGACCCGCTGAATTCTTCTTCCACTTTGTCCCTATATTTGTGTTTCGCCATCTTGATCGATCTGTGTCTTAGTACTTTTAACTATTGTCCCGTCGCCATGCCCTGTTTATTTTCATATATATATATATATATATATATATATATATATATATATATATATATATATATATACACACACACACACCTTTTTTTTACACCAAATACAAACATACGAACAACTTACAGACTAAAACAAAGATTACATCTCCTCTGTCCAGACCCACTCCATTCCTAGTACCTGGTCACTCCTCCATCCCCCAGTGTGGTCGTAGTCTAACTATAGTCCAGGGCAGAGTGAGAGTGAGTTTCAGTTTTATCAATTACAAACATACCTGGAAGTATTTGGCAAGAAAATCAATTACAAACATACCTGGAAGTATTTGGCAAGAAAATCAATTACAAACATACCTGGAAGTATTTGGCAAGAAAATCAATTACAAACATACCTGGAAGTATTTGGCAAGAAAATCAATTACAAACATACCTGGAAGTATTTGGCAAGAAAATATATTTTCCAGGAAAGCTTCTGACGCAACAGAACTTAATGTGCTGCGTTGCCAAGTTCTACCTTGGGAGGTTGGTGGGTCCTTGGCACTTAACTCTCTAATACTCTCAAATGAAGTGTAAAAAAAATACTCGTCTTGGCACAAGTCACATTCAAATGAGTCCCGGGGCTGCTTTTTTCTGACTGTTAATGTGTTGTTTGGAAATGGGGCTGAAATGGCAAGGAATTCCCTTTCATTCCAATGATCATTGAAGTTTAATGAAAATACATGGAAACATTTCCTCTGGCTGAACTGAGTACTAAACTATTACATTAAACTTATGGCACACACACACACACACACACACACACACCACCCCCTAACCACCTCACCAACATCTGCCACACATTGTCTTAATTTCACAGATTAAAGTCTAGATAGCAGCGTAGCCCCTTCCTCTACCCCCCTGCCACTACACCCCCATACACAAATTACACTTAAAGCGCACTAGTCACAGCTCTCACAGAAACACAGAACAGCCCACTCAGCAGGACTAGCAGCACAGAACCATATTTTATAAGAGCTTAGTGAGACCAGGGTCATTTTTCATACAACCTTCCCACAATGTTCTGGGAAAGGTGCAGGATACCCAGCTAAGACATAACGTTCTGAGAACCATATGTTTCTGATGAGGGAATTTCAGTACAACAGCATAACGTTTCCTACAGGTTTCCACATGGTTCTGTTTAAAGTCATGTTCTCAGAACATAAAGAAAACTTTCTATAAAAACACAAGAAAACATTAGTAACGTTCAAAGACCTAAGATTTTAAGAATGTTATTTAAAAACATATACATTCTGTCCTCAGCGTCAACACATCTCGATCCTCTATCTTGTTAAGTGTGTTCAGGTGTGTTGGCCACGCCCACTATTTGGCCACACCTGATCTTAATGAGTGCTGGGTGGCAGGTAGCCTAGCGGGTTAAGATCGTTAGACCGGTAACTGAAAGGTCGGCGGTTCGAATCTCTGAGCCGACTTGGTGAAAACTCTGACGATGTGCCCTTGAGCATGGCACTTAACCCTAATTGCTCCTGTAAGTCGCTCTGGATAAGAGTGTCTGCTAAATGATTAAAATGTAAATGTAGTGTCTCCTTTGAAATGTTTGAATAGACAAAAATGAACATGTCATGCTAGCTCCATCCTGGTTGTTGCAGTGGACTGATTCCATGAATAGAGAATAGAAGATTATAGGCTTGAATCTCACTGACGCTGTGCCGCAATAAAATAAATGATTAATCCCTAAGAAAATGAATTTCTATGTGTCAAATCAAATCAAATTGTATTAATCACAAGTGCCAAATACAACAGGTAGACCTTAGTGAAATGCTTACTTACGAACCCCAAACCAACAATGCAGTTTAACCTTTTTGTGATAGGGGGCAGCATTTTCACTTTTGGATGAATAGCGTGCTCAGAGTGAACTGCCTCCTACTCTGTCCCAGATGCTAATATATGCATATTATTACTATTGGATAGAAAACCCTCTGAAGTTTCTAAAACTGTTTGAATGATGTCTGTGAGTATAACAGAACTCATATGGCAGGCGAAAACCTGAGAGAAATCCAACCAGGAAGTAGGACATCTGAGGTTTGTAGTTTTTCAAAGCTTGGCCTACCGAATACACATTGAGATATGGATAAAGTTGCACTTCCTACTCCTACGGCTTCCACTAGATGTCAACCGTCTTCTGAAACTTGAATGAGGATTCTACAATAAAGGAGGGGCTCATGAGACCTCTGAGTCAGTAGTCTGGCAGAGAGCCTTGGTCTCATGACGCGTGCTCCCTACAGAGTTACCTCTCGTAAGGAATACTACGGTTGGAACATTATTGATGTTTTATGTTAAAAACATCCTAAAGATTGATTCCATACATTGTTTGACATGTTTCTAAAGGACTGTAACGGAACTTTTCGAGTTTCTGTCTGGATGATGTGCCTGTGCCTCATGAAGATGGATTACTGGGCTGAACACGCTAACAACAAGTGGCTATTTGGACATAAATGATGGAACTTTATGGAAGAAATCATTCATTTATTGTCGAACTGGGATTCCTGGGAGTGCCTTCTGATGAAGATCATCAACGGTAAGTGAATATTTAAGGTGTTGTTTCTAACTTTTTTGATTTAAAAATGGCAGATATTCCTATAACATGAGATCCTGTGACCTGATAAGTCCTAAATAGTCAGTAACATGAGTTCCTGTGACCTGATAAGTCAGTAAACATGGGCTTAGGGTTTGAATAAGAATGTAACAATTTATGAACCTGCTCATTCATTCCTGACAGCCGTACCCAGATGGATCAAATTAAATTTCTCCTCTTTCTCTCCATAGCACCCACATTCCTGTTTAACAGTGTTATGTTTGAGCTGGTGGACAAGCTGAGACAGTGTGGATGGATACTGTACGAACCATGGGGAGGGTGAATTCTTCTACATCAAATGTATCTATCTAGCAGGCCAGCTGGGGGGGGGGGGGGGGAGAGAGAGAGACAGAGAGAGAGAGAGAGAGGTGTATATAGACAGTTATTGAGAATGATATGAACTGGTCTGCTATTCCCCCATGTAGTGCACTACTTTTGACCAGAAAAGTACCCAGCTAGTACATTGGTTCCTTGGAAGTTGTGGGAATGTATGATTTTGGTTTCACATTGGTTGTGGGAATGAAGCCATATGTTTCCTGACCGGTGAAACAGTTCATTCAATGTTCTGAGAACAGAAGCCTGTTCTGGGAATCTTTATTTTTAGGTTGCAGGGAGATTCTGAGAACATTTTACTCTGGTTCCTTGAAAGCTTACCTTGTAGATTTTATTAACGTACTGATAACAGACATTTTAGGTTCCTTAAAAACTTTGACTGAATGTTTCAATGCTAGTGTACTATAGTGTTCTTGTGTTTTTTAACATCCTCGTAATAATTTGAGAAAATGTCTTTAAATAGAACCTGAGGAAACGCTGTACTGAAATTCCCACAGAAGAAAGTTGTTTCTTAACGTTCTCTGGACTATTTAAGAACATTCCCAATGTCAAACCAGTTGGAGAACGTTCCTAGACCATTACCAAAATTGAAATGAAATTAACTTAACTATGTTCAAACGTTCAGGAAACATTCTGTTAAAGTAATGAAATGCTAAGAAAATAAAATGTGCCGAGAATGCTTGGCTTTGGAACAACTATCCTGCACCATTCTCCAGAACGTTGTGTTAAGGTTGTATGCAAAATAACCATAGGACAAACCACGCTCTAAGAAACATATGGTTCTCAGAACATTATGTGCTAGCTGGGTAGTGCACTATATAGGGAATAGGGTGCCATTTGGGAAGCATCCTGATTTGGTCCTGTTCCTGTCGGAGGACTTTGATGTTCGAGAGGCGTCTAATCTGTCACGCACAATGGACAAATCCATCTGATGAAACTAAAGAGTCTTTCATTTGACCCTGCTGGTCATCTATGAACGTTTGAACATCTTGGCCATGTTCTGTTATAATCTCCACCCGGCACAGCCAGAAGAGGACTGGCCATCCCTCAGAGCCTGGTTCCTCTCTAGGTTTCTTCCTAGGTTCTGGCCTTTCAAGGGAGTTTTTCCAAGCCACCGTGCCTCTACATCTGCATTGCTTGCTGTTTGGGGTTTTAGGCTGGGTTTCTGTACAGCACTTTGAGATATCAGCTGATGTAAGAAGGGCTTTGTAAATACATTTGATTTAAGGTTTCAATCATACACCTGCTTTCTGTGTCAAACACGCTTGCACACTTAGAATACACATGCACATTTATACACATACACACAGCCCTTAACAAACACACACACGTACTCTTGCCGTCAGTCCCCCTCACACTACACTCACCATATTCAGCCTGAACCTTGCTGGCACGTCCTCCTCCTGCGCCTCCTCTCCTCTCCCAGCCCCCTAGTGGTTTTAGGAAGTTACTATCCTCTGTGTTACTGCCACTTGCTACTCCTCCTCTGTAGGTGGGCTGCTGCTCCCTAGCCTGCTCCTTGGGTTGACGTGGGGTCAAGACTGAAGAAGAAGAGGAGGAGGATGAAGAGGAGGTGGTTTGCCACCAGTTTCTCCAGTTGGGAGCGGCCAAACCTGGTTTGTTCTCCTTCTTCAGGCCTTTCTCATGCTCCGCCCCGTCTAGATCGTCCACCACCTCTATGGTCACCTGGAGGGGAGGGAGAGGAGGGGAAGGAGAGGGAGGAGCAGGGTCCAAGGTAAGTGTGTCTGTCTGGAATGTATCTGTATGTCTGTTGGGAGGGCAACAACATTCTCTCAGATCTAACATTAAAAATTAATTTTATTGCATGCTGCGACTTGATTTAGACGTGAAATCAGTCTTGATACAATTGTACATTGTCAAGAATTTGATGCATTGTTTACTTCTCATGTTTTACCATCCAGCCTGTTATCCTCACTAGGGTACGTGGGATGGTAGCGTCACACCTGACCAACATCCAGTGAAATTGCAGAGCGCCAAATTCAAAAACAAATATACTCACATTACAAATTCATAAAACATACAAGAGTTATACATCGGTTTAAAGATGAACTTCTTGTTAATCCAGGCGCTGTGTCAGATTTCAAAAAGGCTTTACAGCGAAAGCATACCATGCGATTATTTGAGGACAGCGCCCAGCAGACAAATCATTACATACAGTTGGATCGGTCGCGTTACCGCACTGGACGCCTCGCGGCGCCCATCTCCGCCACTCCGGATAGTTACCAGCCAAGTAGTAGTAGTCACAAAAGTCAGAAATAACGATCAAATTAATCACTTATCTTTGATGATCTTCATATGGTTGCACTCACAAGACTCCCAATTACTCAATAAATGTTCATTTTGTTCAATAAAGTCCCTATTTATATCCAAAAATCTCAGTTTTGTTCAGTAATCCACAGGCTCAAAGGCAGTCACAACAGGCAGATGAAAAATCCGAAAAGTAAAGTTCATAGAAACATGTCAAACGATGTTTATAATCAAACCTTAGGTTGTTTTTAGTCATAATAATCAATAACATTTCAACCGGACAAAAGCTTCGTCAATATAAAAGGAAAACAAGGCAGGCATGCTCTCGGTCGCGCACATGAAAAACCTCTGGGACACTGCAGTGTCCACTCATTCAGAGTGGTTTCACTCCCTCAATTTTCAGAGTACAAGCCTGAAACAATTTCTAAAGACTGTTGACATCTAGTGGAAGCCATAGGAAGTGCAATTTGAGTCCTAAGTCATTGGAATCTGTATAGGCAGTCTATGGAAAACTACAAACATTAAAAAAAATCCCACTTCCTGGATGGATTTTTCTCAGGTTTTTGCCTACCATATCAGTTTTGTTATACTCACAGACATTTTTGCACTTTTTGCCAGTCCTGTCTGATCCAGCGACGATGGGTTTGTGCAACATTGTTGCCGGTGATGTCTGGTGAGGACCTGCCTTACAGCCTATTGTCGACAGTCTGAGCACTGATTGGGCGGCAGGGTAGCCTAGTGGTTAGAGCATTGGACTAGTAACCGAAAGGTTGCAAGTTCAAATCCCCGAGCTGACAAGGTACAAATCTGTCGTTCTATCCCTGAACAGGCAGGCCATCATTGAAAATAAGAATTTGTTCTTTGCCTAGTTAAATAGAAAATGGAGGGATTGTGTAACTCAGGCAGTTGTTGTTGCCTGTCCCGCAGGTGTGATGTTCGGATGTATCGATGCTGTACAGGTGGTCTGCCAGCGGCCACTGCGAGGACGTTGCAATTTATTGCCCTGGCCACATCTGCAGTCCTTGTGCATCCTTGCAGCATGCCTCACGCAGATGAGAAGGGTGCTCTAAGTTTTCGTAACTGTGACCTTAATTGCCTACCTGTTAGTGTCTTAACGACCGTTCCACAGGTGTATGTTCATTAATTGTTTATGGTTCATTGAACAAGCATGGGAAACAGTGTTTAAACCCTTTACAATGAAGATCTGTGAAGTTATTTGGATTGTTACGATTTAGACAGGGTCCTGAAAAAGGGACGTTTCTTTTTTTGCTGAGTTTATATTTATGTTTATTTATTTTCCCTTTTTGTACATTAACTATCAATGTAAACATATGTTTCCCATGCCAATAAAGCTCTTTGAATTTAATTGAATTGTTGAGAGAAAGGGTAGTGATGTCCACCAGGGTATCCTGCCTCTTCCTGTTTGCTCTTCCTGCCTCTGTTTACAAGGAGGGACAGTGTTACCTGTCTGTTTACAAGGAGGGACAGTGTTACCTGTCTGTTTACAATGAGGGACAGTGTTACCTGTCTGTTTACAAGGAGGGACAGTGTTACCTGTATGTTGGGGTTCTGTCTGTTTATATCAGCCTTGGAGAGGTCAGGGAAGTTGCTGAAGTCCAGGAGGAAGGCCCCAGGCCTGTCTCTCTGCAGGCTGCCTCCGGTAGCCTGACTCGGAGCCCAGGGGAGGACAGCAGGCCTCTGGGCTGACTGGGGCTCTGATCCTCTCCGCTTCCCTGGACCCTGCTGGGCTAACAAACTGCTCTCTGTTCTGACATTCTAGATGGGGGGACAGAAAGAGAGAGAGAAAGAGATATTTGAGTATTATGATATTTGTGCGTCAGTAACTTTCACACTCATCATTATTCATGATTCATTCAGGATTATCTGTAGTCATGGTAGCATCCACATTAATGTAGAAGTGTTTAGAAATATATTATATTCTTATTTACAATAAGAGTGACTCCAAAATTACACATTACATTATTTACCATTCATTTCTGTTTGGCTAAAAATAATCTGAAACACAGCAAATGCAACCAACAAGTTGTGTAGTCACAAGCTTGATGTAGTCTTTATTTTAGGTAAACTCATATTTGAAACACACAGTGAAAATAAAATATTTCAAGAATCCTATTAAAATGAATGTAATCAAATCAAACTGCGCCAAATACGACAAGTGTCAACTTTACTGTGAAATGCTGACTGACAAGCCCTTAACCAACAGTGCAGTTCAAGAAGAAGAAAATATTTACCAAGTAGGATACAATAAAAAGTAATAATAAAAGTAACACAATAAGAATAACAAGACTATATACAGGGGGTACCAGTACAGAGTCAATGTGGAGGCTATATACAGGGTATTACGGTACAGAGTCAATGTGGAGGCTATATACAGGGGGTACCAGTACAGAGTCAATGTGGAGGCTATATACAGGGTATTACGGTACAGAGTCAATGTGGAGGCTATATACAGGGTATTACGGTACAGAGTCAATGTGGAGGCTATATACAGGGTATTACGGTACAGAGTCAATGTGGAGGCTATATACAGGGTATTACGGTACAGAGTCAATGTGGAGGCTATATACAGGGTATTACAGTACAGAGTCAATGTGGAGGCTATATACAGGGTATTACAGTACAGAGTCAGTGTGGAGGCTATATACAGGGGGTACCGGTACAGAGTCAATGTGGAGGCTATATACAGGGTGTGACGGTACAGAGTCAATGTGGAGGCTATATACAGGGAGGTACCGGTACCGAGTCAATGTGGAGGCTATATACAGGGGGGTACCAGTACAGAGTCAATGTGGAGGCTATATACAGGGGGTACCGGTACAGAGTCAATGTGGAGGCTATATACAGGGGGTACCGGTACTGAGTCAGTGTGGAGGCTATATACAGGGGGCACCGGTACTGAGTCAGTGTGGAGGCTATATACAGGGGGGTACCAGTACAGAGTCAATGTGGAGGCTATATACAGGGGGGTACCAGTACAGAGTCAGTGTGGAGGCTATATACAGGGGGTACCGGTACAGAGTCAATGTGGAGGCTATATACAGGGGGGTACCAGTACAGAGTCAATGTGGAGACTATATACAGGGGGGTACCAGTACAGAGTCAATGTGGAGGCTATATACAGGGGGTACCGGTACAGAGTCAATGTGGAGGCTATATACAGGGGGTACCGGTACTGAGTCAGTGTGGAGGCTATATACAGGGGGCACCGGTACTGAGTCAGTGTGGAGGCTATATACAGGGGGGTACCAGTACAGAGTCAATGTGGAGGCTATATACAGGGGGGTACCAGTACAGAGTCAGTGTGGAGGCTATATACAGGGGGTACCGGTACAGAGTCAATGTGGAGGCTATATACAGGGGGGTACCAGTACAGAGTCAATGTGGAGACTATATACAGGGGGGTACCAGTACAGAGTCAATGTGGAGGCTATATACAGGGGGTACCGGTACAGAGTCAATGTGGAGGCTATATACAGGGGGTACCGGTACTGAGTCAGTGTGGAGGCTATATACAGGGGGCACCGGTACTGAGTCAGTGTGGAGGCTATATACAGGGGGGTACCAGTACAGAGTCGGTGTGGAGGCTATATACAGGGGGGTACCAGTACAGAGTCGGTGTGGAGGCTATATACAGGGGGTACCGGTACTGAGTCAGTGTGGAGGCTATATACAGGGGGCACCGGTACTGAGTCAGTGTGGAGGCTATATACAGGGGGGTACCAGTACAGAGTCGGTGTGGAGGCTATATACAGGGGGCACCGGTACCGAGTCAATGTGGAGACTATATACAGGGGGCACCGGTACTGAGTCAGTGTGGAGACTATATACAGGGGGCACCGGTACTGAGTCAGTGTGGAGACTATATACAGGGGGGTACCAGTACAGAGTCAGTGTGGAGGCTATATACAGGGGGGTACCAGTACAGAGTCGGTGTGGAGGCTATATACAGGGGGGTACCAGTACAGAGTCGGTGTGGAGGCTATATACAGGGGGGTACCAGTACAGAGTCGGTGTGGAGGCTATATACAGGGGGGTACCAGTACAGAGTCGGTGTGGAGGCTATATACAGGGGGGTACCAGTACAGAGTCGGTGTGGAGGCTATATACAGGGGGTACCGGTACTGAGTCAGTGTGGAGGCTATATACAGGGGGCACCGGTACTGAGTCAGTGTGGAGGCTATATACAGGGGGGTACCAGTACAGAGTCGGTGTGGAGGCTATATACAGGGGGCACCGGTACCGAGTCAATGTGGAGACTATATACAGGGGGCACCGGTACTGAGTCAGTGTGGAGACTATATACAGGGGGCACCGGTACTGAGTCAGTGTGGAGGTTATATACAGGGGGTACCAGTACAGAGTCGGTGTGGAGGCTATATACAGGGGGCACCGGTACCGAGTCAATGTGGAGACTATATACAGGGGGCACCGGTACTGAGTCAGTGTGGAGACTATATACAGGGGGCACCGGTACTGAGTCAGTGTGGAGACTATGTACAGGGGGCACCGGTACTGAGTCAATGTGGAGACTATATACAGGGGGCACCGGTACTGAGTCAGTGTGGAGACTATGTACAGGGGGCACCGGTACTGAGTCAATGAGGAGACTATATACAGGGGGCACCGGTACTGAGTCAGTGTGGAGACTATATACAGGGGGCACCAGTACTGAGTCAGTGTGGAGGCTATATACAGGGGGGTACCAGTACAGAGTCAATATGGAGGCTATATACAGGGGGGTACCAGTACAGAGTCAATGTGGAGGCTATATACAGGGGGTACCGGTACTGAGTCAGTGTGGAGGCTATATACAGGGGGCACCGGTACTGAGTCAGTGTGGAGGCTATATACAGGGGGGTACCAGTACAGAGTCGGTGTGGAGGCTATATACAGGGGGCACCGGTACCGAGTCAATGTGGAGACTATATACAGGGGGCACCGGTACTGAGTCAGTGTGGAGACTATATACAGGGGGCACCGGTACTGAGTCAGTGTGGAGGTTATATACAGGGGGTACCAGTACAGAGTCGGTGTGGAGGCTATATACAGGGGGCACCGGTACCGAGTCAATGTGGAGACTATATACAGGGGGCACCGGTACTGAGTCAGTGTGGAGACTATATACAGGGGGCACCGGTACTGAGTCAGTGTGGAGACTATGTACAGGGGGCACCGGTACTGAGTCAATGTGGAGACTATATACAGGGGGCACCGGTACTGAGTCAGTGTGGAGACTATGTACAGGGGGCACCGGTACTGAGTCAATGAGGAGACTATATACAGGGGGCACCGGTACTGAGTCAGTGTGGAGACTATATACAGGGGGCACCAGTACTGAGTCAGTGTGGAGGCTATATACAGGGGGGTACCAGTACAGAGTCAATATGGAGGCTATATACAGGGGGGTACCAGTACAGAGTCAATGTGGAGGCTATATACAGGGGGTACCGGTACTGAGTCAGTGTGGAGGCTATATACAGGGGGCACCGGTACTGAGTCAGTGTGGAGGCTATATACAGGGGGGTACCAGTACAGAGTCGGTGTGGAGGCTATATACAGGGGGCACCGGTACCGAGTCAATGTGGAGACTATATACAGGGGGCACCGGTACTGAGTCAGTGTGGAGACTATATACAGGGGGCACCGGTACTGAGTCAGTGTGGAGGTTATATACAGGGGGTACCAGTACAGAGTCGGTGTGGAGGCTATATACAGGGGGCACCGGTACCGAGTCAATGTGGAGACTATATACAGGGGGCACCGGTACTGAGTCAGTGTGGAGACTATATACAGGGGGCACCGGTACTGAGTCAGTGTGGAGACTATGTACAGGGGGCACCGGTACTGAGTCAATGTGGAGACTATATACAGGGGGCACCGGTACTGAGTCAGTGTGGAGACTATGTACAGGGGGCACCGGTACTGAGTCAATGAGGAGACTATATACAGGGGGCACCGGTACTGAGTCAGTGTGGAGACTATATACAGGGGGCACCAGTACTGAGTCAGTGTGGAGGCTATATACAGGGGGCACCGGTACTGAGTCAGTGTGGAGGCTATATACAGGGGGCACCGGTACTGAGTCAGTGTGGAGGCTATATACAGGGGGCACCGGTACTGAGTCGGTGTGGAGGCTATATACAGGGGGCACCGGTACTGAGTCAGTGTGGAGGCTATATACAGGGGGCACCGGTACCGAGTCAATGTGGAGACTATATACAGGGGGCACCGGTACTGAGTCAGTGTGGAGACTATATACAGGGGGCACCGGTACTGAGTCAGTGTGGAGACTATGTACAGGGGGCACCGGTACTGAGTCAATGTGGAGACTATATACAGGGGGCACCGGTACTGAGTCAGTGTGGAGACTATGTACAGGGGGCACCGGTACTGAGTCAATGAGGAGACTATATACAGGGGGCACCGGTACTGAGTCAGTGTGGAGACTATATACAGGGGGCACCAGTACTGAGTCAGTGTGGAGGCTATATACAGGGGGCACCGGTACTGAGTCAGTGTGGAGGCTATATACAGGGGGCACCGGTACTGAGTCAGTGTGGAGGCTATATACAGGGGGCACCGGTACTGAGTCGGTGTGGAGGCTATATACAGGGGGCACCGGTACTGAGTCAGTGTGGAGGCTATATACAGGGGGCACCGGTACCGAGTCAATGTGGAGACTATATACAGGGGGCACCAGTACTGAGTCGGTGTGGAGGCTATATACAGGGGGCACCGGTACTGAGTCAATGTGGAGACTATATACAGGGGGCACCGGTACCGAGTCAATGTGGAGACTATATACAGGGGGCACCGGTACTGAGTCAGTGTGGAGACTATATACAGGGGGCACCAGTACTGAGTCAATGTGGAGGCTATATACAGGGGGCACCAGTACTGAGTCGGTGTGGAGGCTATATACAGGGGGCACCGGTACTGAGTCAATGTGGAGACTATATACAGGGGGCACCAGTACTGAGTCAGTGTGGAGGCTATATACAGGGGGCACCGGTACTGAGTCAGTGTGGAGGCTATATACAGGGGGCACCGGTACTGAGTCAGTGTGGAGGCTATATACAGGGGGCACCGGTACTGAGTCGGTGTGGAGGCTATATACAGGGGGCACCGGTACTGAGTCAGTGTGGAGGCTATATACAGGGGGCACCGGTACCGAGTCAATGTGGAGACTATATACAGGGGGCACCGGTACTGAGTCAGTGTGGAGACTATATACAGGGGGCACCAGTACTGAGTCAATGTGGAGGCTATATACAGGGGGCACCAGTACTGAGTCGGTGTGGAGGCTATATACAGGGGGCACCGGTACTGAGTCAGTGTGGAGGCTATATACAGGGGGCACCGGTACCGAGTCAATGTGGAGACTATATACAGGGGGCACCGGTACTGAGTCAGTGTGGAGACTATATACAGGGGGCACCGGTACTGAGTCAGTGTGGAGACTATATACAGGGGGCACCGGTACTGAGTCAGTGTGGAGACTATGTACAGGGGGCACCGGTACTGAGTCAGTGTGGAGGCTATATACAGGGGGCACCGGTACCGAGTCGGTGTGGAGGCTATATACAGGGGGCACCGGTACCGAGTCGGTGTGCGGGGGTACAGATTAGTAGAGGTAATCTGTACATGTAGGTGGGGGGGAAGTGACTGTGCATACTGTGCTAGGACATAATCATTGTGTCCTAGGATTATGAGAGCAAATATTACACTTTTTACTACTTTAATACACAAGTGAATTTGGCCCAATACTCTTGGTCCCCTAAAATGGGGGAGCTGTGTACAAAAAGTGCTGTAATTTCTAAATGGTTCACCCAATATGGATAGAAATACCCTCAAATGAAAGCTGACAGTCTGCAATTTAACCTTACAGTACATTACATTATATAATTTCCAATCCAAAGTGCTGAAATACAGAGCCAAAACAACAAGAAATATGTCACTGTCGCCAATACTTTTAGAGCTGACTGTATTTATTTAGGACAATCAGTTTAACCTTCCTTAAACCAACAGAGAGAAGCATATCTCTTATTCTCAGTTGTCCTGTAATTTCTGTGCCTGTTTGATGGATGGGGGTCAGTCTGTACCTCTACACCTGGCCCCCCACAGAGACCAGGGCCTGTATGAAGTGTCTCAGAGTAGAAGTTATGATCTAAGATCATTTCTGACATTTAGATCAGAATGAATAAGGTTATATTTTACAGATCCTCTGAAGCGCTTTGTGGATACGGGCCCTGGCCTCCCCCTTTAGATCTATCTTTACCTCTGTACCCACTATAGAGGACCACTTAGCTACATCAGATTGATCCCCCTCCCCAAGCTAGGCCACCTCTTTACTCACAAGACATCAGCTAAAGCCCACAGAGCCAGTACCTGTGACAGGGCTATTCCCAATCGGTTCTCTATCCTAGTCCTGTCCTGAGTTATTTAATGGTTGTACAGTCGTCTCAAATAAAACTGTGAAGGACCTCGGCGTTACTCTGGACCCTGATCTCTCTTTTGAAGAACATATCAAGACCATTTCAAGGACAGCTTTTTTCCATCTACGTAACATTGCAAAAATCAGAAACTTTCTGTCCAAAAATGATGCAGAAAAATTAATCCATGCTTTTGTCACTTCTAGGTTAGACTACTGCAATGCTCTACTTTCCGGCTACCCGGATAAAGCACTAAATAAACTTCAGTTAGTGCTACATACGGCTGCTAGAATCCTGACTAGAACCAAAAAATTTGATCATATTACTCCAGTGCTAGCCTCTCTACACTGGCTTCCTGTAAAGCAAGGGCTGATTTCAAGGTTTTACTGCTAACCTACAAAGCATTACATGGGCTTGCTCCTACCTATCTCTCTGATTTGGTCCTGCCGTACATACCTACACGTACGCTACGGTCACAAGACGCAGGCTTCCTAATTGTCCCTAGAATTTCTAAGCAAACAGCTGGAGGCAGGGCTTTCTCCTATAGAGCTCCATTTTTATGGAACGGTCTGCCTACCCATGTCAGAGACGCAAACTCGGTCTCAACCTTTAAGTCTCTACTGAAGACTCATCTCTTCAGTGGGTCATATGATTGAGTGTAGTCTGGCCCAGGAGTGGGAGGGTGAACGGAAAGGCTCTGGAGCAACGAACCGCCCTTGCTGTCTCTGCCTGGCCGGTTCCCCTCTTTCCACTGGGATTCTCTGCCTCTAACCCTATTACAGGGGCTGAGTCACTGGCTTACTGGGGCTCTCTCATGCCGTCCCTGGAGGGGGTGCGTCACCTGAGTGGGTTGAGTCACTGATGTGGTCATCCTGTCTGGGTTGCCCCCCCCCCCCCCCCCTTGGGTTGTGCCGTGGCGGAGGTCTTTGTGGGCTATACTCAGCCTTGTCTCAGGATGGTAAGTTGGTGGTTGAAGATATCCCTTTAGTGGTGTGGGGGCTGTGCTTTGGCAAAGTGGGTGGGGTTATATCCTTCCTGTTTGGCCCTGTCCGGGGGTGTTCTCGGATGGGGCCACAGTGTCTCCTGACCCCTCCTGTCTCAGCCTCCAGTATTTATGCTGCAGTAGTTTATGTGTCGGGGGGCTAGGGTCAGTTTGTTATATCTGGAGTACTTCTCCTGTCCTATTCGGTGTCCTGTGTGAATCTAAGTGTGCGTTCTCTAATTCTCTCCTTCTCTCTCTCGGAGGACCTGAGCCCTAGGACCATGCCCCAGGACTACCTGACATGATAACTCCTTGCTGTCACCAGTCCACCTGGCCGTGCTGCTGCTCCAGTTTCAACTGTTCTGCCTTATTATTATTCGACCATGCTGGTCATTTATGAACATTTGAACATCTTGGCCATGTTCTGTTATAATCTCCACCCGGCACAGACAGAAGAGGACTGGCCACCCCACATAGCCTGGTTCCTCTCTAGGTTTCTTCCTAGGTTTTGGCCTTTCTAGGGAGTTTTTCCTAGCCACCGTGCTTCTACACCTGCATTGCTTGCTGTTTGGGGTTTTAGGCTGGGTTTCTGTACAGCACTTTGAGATATTAGCTGATGTACGAAGGGCTATATAAATAAATTTGATTTGATTTGATTTATTTCATTGATCTTTGATGGTTTCATTTCTGTCTAAAATACTATAGCCCTGCTCTGTCCACACTAATTAGAGTTGGTGGTTTCTACTAGAAGTGGATCTGGTACACTCCACAGAGCAGGGCTTTACAGAAGAGTGGCCAGAAAAAAAGCTATTGCTTAAAGAAAAAATAAGCAAACACATTTGATGTTCGCCACAAAGCATGTGGGAGACTCCCCAAACATATGGACGAAGGTACTCTGGTCAGATGAGTCTAAAATTGAGCTTTTTGGCCATCAAGGAAAATGTCTGGCGTAAACCCAACACCTCTCATCACCCTGAGAACACTATCCCACAGAGAAGCATCATGCTGTGGGGATGTTTTTCATCGTCAGGGACTGGGAAACTGGTCAGAATTGAAGGAATGATGGATGGCGCTAAATACAGGGAAATTCTTGAGGGAAAGATTGCATGTCCTCATGTGCAGAAAAATTTTAATCAATAAAAGAGTGATCAAATTAAGACCCTACATCTGTACTAATATGGTATTTTCAAAGATATTTATATACAGTACCAGTCAAAAGTTTGGACACACCATATGGAATTATGTAGTAACCAAAAAAAAAGTGTTAATCAAATCAAAATATATTTGATATTTGAGATTCATCAAAGTAGCTGCCCTCTGTCCTGTGCACTGTGGCTATTTTAGATGTGCAGCTCGAACCATAGAACTAGAATGACTGATTTTAGAATGTATATAATTCTAATTCTAGAACAGGGTCAGGTCCATTGGTGGATATCAGTTCAAGTGATTCTGATGATGGGGAGTCCTAAATATGTCTACGGTAAGGGTCAGCCTGAACAAACAGACACATTTCCAGTCATCAAAACGGGAATAAATGAGATGGATTTGAGTTCAAATGGGGAGACAAAAAGAGAGGTTATATTTTGCCTGTAAAGCTGCAGTATAACAGTGGTTTTAAAGTAAAGGCAGCAACAGTGCGGTGTAAAAGTGTGGGAGAGAGATAGCTTTCCAACAGAAGGGCTCCAACTATAAATAGTAAAGTATTAACTAGAAATGTCATGTGAAACCAGAAAGCCAATCAGAGCAGGCTACAGGCCACACCATTGGGATGTGGTGGGAAGGGTGGGTACCTCCAGCGCTGACCTGACCTCTCTCCCCATCCCCAAGTAGGAGGCTAGGGTGACTGTGATGACAAGAGTAGTGCCTGCAGCTAGGGCATGGAATCCCCATGGAACCCCCAACTATGATGAAGGTGAGTGGACTATGACCATGTGACCCCTCTCTCCATCTTCCATTTCACCTCTTACTACCAGCCTCTCCTAGGGGAGACTATTGTGTGTGTGTGTGTGTGTGTGCGTGTACACCATTTCACCTCCTACTCCCGGCCTCTCCCAGGGGACTGAGGCTCTATGAATGGACTGATAGACTGGTCTCTTTATACTGTATATCAGGGGTACTCAAGTGCTATTTGAGAAGGTCTGGTCCCACACATTTCCTAGGTGGCAGGAGATCTGGATGGATAATGTAATTTACCACTGTCGTAACAAACTCCCACCTCGCAACCCATGCGACCCCAAACTGTTCAAACGCCTCGTCGGCAGAGAGAAAATCGAACCGTTTTCAAATATAATTTCCCGCAATTCTGCGCATTCTTCCTTGTCTTATGTGTGTTTTTGTGATACCAGAGGTCGAAGCTGTAAACTAGCAAGCTGCGTGAAGGCCAGCATATGAGGAATGACGACAGAAAACTGTATGCAGCCCAACCAAGTTAAAAAAATATATATAGATATACGGTACCAATCAAAAGTTTTAGAACACCTACTCATTCAAGTGTTTCTTTATTTTTTACTATTTTCTACATTGTAGAATAAGAGTGAATGTAACGATTCTCGTTGGTGGAAGGAGAGGAGGACCAAAATGCAGCATGGCAAGTGTTCGTCATATTTCAATTGAAAAACTAAACACTACACGAAATAACAACGAAGAGAAAACGAAATAGTTCTGCCAGGTGAACAGACACAACATAAATTAAACACCCACAACCAAAATGGGGAAAACAGGCTGCCTAAGTATGATTCTCAGAGACAACGAACGACACCTGCCTCTGATTGAGAACCATACTAGGCCAAACACATAGAAATATAACATAGAACAAATAACCTAGACTACCCACCCCAACTCACGCCCTGACCAACCTAACACAAAGACATAAAAAAGGAACTAAGGTCAGAACGTGACAGTGAAGACATCACTATGAAATAACACATACTATTCTGCAATGTAGAAAATAGTAAAAATAAAGAAAAACCCTTGAATGAGTAGGTTTTCTAAAACTTTTGACTGGTACTGTACAGATATTATTTTGGGACCCGTGGTCCGTTTTGACACCGTTCTGGGTCTGTATCCGATCAGCCAGTTGAGTTTAGGGGCTGTAGATCATAAACCCCAAACCTCAATGACCCTCTGGGAATGTGTTCATCCATAATATATCATGTCTGTTATCCAACTCTGTGGTCATTTAAATAGACCCTTTGCACTTCCCATTTCAGACCCAATGTGTAACAGAAGCCTTTCTGGAAAGGACTGTGGATCCCATAGAATACAAGTTACAGGCTTATTCCCCATTTTGATATTGAGTCCTAACCCCAAACTCAATAGCCTAAAGAGTCCCTGCAATGTATACTGCACTGCAGGTTCCGACAGAATATAATAATTCAATAGCACTCACCTCTGCAATCACTGTATACTGCTGATCCTGGCTCAAAGTTAAATTCCCTTGATTCAGCGGGCTGCTCCTTAACACCGTAATATGTAAGGTAAGAAGTAGAAGTCCTAAAAGCAACAACAGTTCTGCCGCAAATCGAACCATCTTTTTCACCCGACCCGTCTTGGGTCCCTGCGGTGTGACAGGGGGTCCTCCGCCAACTCCTCCCGCTCCAGACACTCCAAGCTCCGGATCCGCTGCGGGCGAGGAGTCACAACACCACTTCGGAGCCACTTCGAGGTTCAGAAGTACACTTTTAATGGGAAAGGGGGGTAGGACGTAATACAATAAAATCTGTCTAAAGTTTGTGTTTGGGATCAGGTTAGGTTGATTTAGTTTACTTTTAATTACATCAGACCAGCCTCGGTGGAGAGCGTTCTTCAAATGTGCCAAAAAGTGAGTCCGGATTCGCTGTGTAAAAAGGATAACGTTAAACCAAAGTTAAAGGTCCATTCAGCAAGGTTCCCTGTGGTATCCCCTTGAACTATGCTGCTTCTATGTTGGCATGGATCTCCAAAGTTAATTATCCAAATGCTGCCAGGGCGACTGAATAACACTACCCATGAGAAAAGTATTTAAATAACAGCGGGACAATTTTCTTGCGCAAAATTTAGCATGTTATAGAAATGTAGGCTATTGCTTGTTGCACTCCAGGTGCAGTCCTCTCCACGATCAAGAAACGTGCAGCCCAGTTCCAGGCCCGTGTTTCCCCCCACTGCATTCTCCACTGTTTACACGAATACTTTGGCTCAGCTTCAGAATCAAACCTCGTTCCCCTTCTCTCTCATCTGTGGTATGCAGCACTCCTTGGTTTTGATGCTTTGGACACAAATGATCCCTTATGCATTACATAGGCTATCCTCTATCCAAAAAGTGTCATTTTGAATTTGCGTAGAGAGTGAACTTGCTGGTGTGGCTACCTTTCGCACACCATCCAATCGCCAAGAAGTGGATCCCCCCCAAAATAATAATTTCTAGTTTGAATAGTTGTCCTTTTCAACCACGAACATCATCCGTCCATTAGTGGCGAATATAGGCGTGGTGGTGGTAATTCTGGGCTGAGTTCTGCGCAGCATAAAACCAGCAGCTATCCAATCCAAGCTCCAAGTGCGTCCCGTTCCTCACCGTGTCCAAATGGTGTAAACCAAACCGCAGTCAATCCACACTCCTATGGGCATGCTATACAGGCTGTTTTCTGTCGCAGCGCGCTGCCAGTGATTTTTAATACGCCCCTCTGCTGGTTTGCTGTCAGCTCCCCCTCCCCCTTTCTCTCCCTTCAGCGCCCGATACGGGTCATGTCAAATTGACGTCGAACGTATATATATTGTATTTTATCTAACCCGAACTATTTTCCTAACCTTAAGTTAATTCTCCTAACCTGTTACGTTAATTATCTCAACCTGTTACGTAATTCTCTCAATGTACTGGATATATTCTAACCTGCTACGAAAAATCACTTCTGACATTTAGTTCACCCCTTCTCGTCAAAACCCTGTGACGCGGGAGGGATAGTGGCAAGTCAAATCACCATGGCTCTACATCACAATCAAGTCACAGGCCACCTACTCTGTAGGGTAGGTATTTGCACATGTGCCCGATGTTATTACAGGAACTGGACATATCGACTTCAAACATGAATATATTTCAAATTAACATTATACTTTTAAGCACTTTGTTTATTGCCCTCTTCAAAGGACCTGGTCACTGATCACCCAGTGACATCTCCTTCTGTTCCCAATAGTACAGTTCCCTAAAACAAATGGAAACTTTAAAGGGTGACTGCACTTCCTGATTTACCCTTGTTTTTCCATTAATGCTCATTAAGAAATGCTAGCTGCCATGACTGAATGCAAACAACCATTGTCTTGGGGGTGTGGTTTGATGTGGGTGTGTCTTTGCCATTCAATAACGACAAATAAGGCCATTAGTGAGTACAGCGATATTAGCTAAGCTAGCTTTGCTATAGAGAGTTTTGAAGTTGAGGACTTCTCAAAATGGTCAGCTAATTCAGTTCTATGTGTAGGCTAAAGCTTACCGTATGCTTCCCAGCATATATTATGGCAACATTTTCCGAAGTTCGTTTTGGTCTTTGGCAGGTTTTTTTTCCGGCTGTTTGTGCACACAAAACATTTTCTAGCGGTAAGTCAATTTTTTTGTAGCTGAAGTCTACACCCCTTCGTCGGTGATTGGTTAATAGTACTACTGTTAGTAGGAGTGGGAACATTAAGTGTTTGTTGTCATCGAACAAGAGATGACTAGTTTTCATGCAGAATTTTTCACTTGAGAAATACTGCACCAAACAGCTTATCTAGATTTAAAATTGCGCGACTAAGACCTTGGAAAAAACATCATTACAGATGTCTTCAAAAAGAACGGAGAACCAAGGCATCCAAGACACAGCCATTTTTTCCAGCCTAAGAGAGGAGTCACAAAAAGCAGAAATTGAGATAAAATTAATCACTAACCTTTGATGATCTTCATCAGATGACACTCATAGGACTTCATGTTACATAATACATGTATGTTTTGTTTGATAAAGTTCATATTTATATACAAAAATCTGAGTGTACATTGGCGAGTTATGTTCAGTAGTTCCAAAACATCCAGTGATTTTTCAGAGAGCCTCATCAATTTACAGAAATACTCATCATAAATGTTGATGAAAATACAAGTGTTATGCATGTAACTTTAGATAAACTTCTCCTTAATCTTGAAACTACCCATCCCGGATCCGGGAGAATTGTCATCAACTACATTAATTAGCATAGTGCAACAGTCAAAAAATCTCTATTATAATATGACATACCAGTTAGATCTACTGTCTCTATTATATTATGACAGACCAGCTAGATCTACTGTCTCTATTATATTATGACAGACCAGCTAGATCTACTGTCTCTATTATATTATGACAGACCAGTTAGATCTACTGTCTCTATTATATTATGACAGACCAGCTAGATGTACTGTCTCTATTATATTATGACAGACCAGCTAGATCTACTGTCTCTATTATAATATGAAAGACCAGCTAGATCTACTGTCCCCATTATATTATGACAGACCAGCTAGATCTACTGTCTCTATTATATTATGACAGACCAGTTAGATCTACTATCTCTATTTTATTATGACAGACCAGCTAGATCTACTGTCTCTATTATATTATGACAGACCAGCTATATCTACTGTCGCTATTATATTATGTCAGACCAGCTAGATCTACTGTCTCTATTATATTATGACAGACCAGCTAGATCTACTGTCTCTATTATATTATGACAGACCAGCTAGATCTACTGTCTCTATTATATTATGACAGACCAGCTACATCTACTGTTTCTATTATATTATGTCAGACCAGCTAGATCTACTGTCTCTATTATATTATGACAGACCAGCTAGATCTACTGCCTCTATTATATTATGTCAGACCAGCTAGATCTACTGTCTCTATTATATTATGACGGACCATCTAGATCTACTGTCTCTATTATATTCATGACAGACCAGCTAGATCTACTGTCTCTATTATATTATGACAGACCAGCTAGATATACTGTCTCCATTATATTATGAAGGGCCAGCTTGAACTTTTGTCTCTATTATATTATGACAGACCAGCTAGATCTACTGTCTCTATTATATTATGACAGACCAGCTATATCTACTGTCTCTATTATATTATGATAGACCAGCTAGATCTACTGTCTCTATTATATTATGACAGACCAGCTAGTTCTACTGTCTCTATTATATTATGACAGACCAGCTAGATATACTGTCTCCATTATATTATGAAGGACCAGCTATAACTTTTGTCTCTATTATATTATGACAGACCAGCTAGATCTACTGTCTCTATTATATTATGACATACCAGTTAGCTCTACTGTCTCTATTATATTATGACAGACCAGCTAGATATACTGTCTCTATTATATTATGACAAACCAGCTATTTCTACTGTCTCTATTATATTATGACAGACCAGCTAGATATACTGTCTACTTACATTATGAAGGACCAGCTAGAACTTTTGTCTCTATTATATTATGACAGACCAGCTAGATATACTGTCTCCATTATATTATGAAGGACCAGCTGGAACTTTTGTCTCTATTATATTATGACAGACCAGCTAGATCTACTGTCTCTATTATATTATGACAGACCAGTTAGATCTACTGTCTCTATTATAATATGACATACCAGTTAGATCTACTGTCTCTATTATATTATGACAGACCAGCTAGATATACTGTCTCCATTATATTATGAAGGACCAGCTAGAACTTTTGTCTCTATTATATTATGTCAGACCAGCTAGATCTACTGTCTCTATTATAGTATGACAGACCAGCTAATTCTACTGTTTCTATTATAAGATGACAGACCAGCTAGATCTACTGTCTCTATTCTATTATGACAGACCAGCTAGATCTACTGTCTCTATGATATTATGACAGACAAGCTAATTCTACTGTCTCTATTATAATACGATAGACCATCTAGATCTACTGTCTCTATTATATTTTGACAGATCAACTAGAACTTTTGTCTCTATTATATTATGACAGACCAGCTAGGTCTACAGTCTCTATTATATTATGACAGACCAGCTATATCTACTGTCTCTATTATATTATGACATGCCAGTTAGATCTACTGTCTCTACTATATTATGACAGACCAGCTATATCTACTGTCTCTATTATATTATGACATACCAGTTAGATCTACTGTCTCTACTATATTATGACAAACCAGCTAGATCTCCTGTCTCTATTATATTATGACAGACCAGCTAGATCTACTGTCTCTATTATATTATGACAGACCAGCTAGATCTACTGTCTCTATTATAATATGACATACCAGTTAGATCTACTGTCTCTATTATATTATGACAGACCAGCTAGATATACTGTCTCCATTATATTATGAAGGACCAGCTAGAACTTTTGTCTCTATTATATTATGTCAGACCAGCTAGATCTACTGTCTCTATTATAGTATGACAGACCAGCTAATTCTACTGTTTCTATTATAAGATGACAGACCAGCTAGATCTACTGTCTCTATTCTATTATGACAGACCAGCTAGATCTACTGTCTCTATGATATTATGACAGACAAGCTAATTCTACTGTCTCTATTATAATACGATAGACCATCTAGATCTACTGTCTCTATTATATTATGACAGATCAACTATAACTTTTGTCTCTATTATATTATGACAGACCAGCTAGGTCTACAGTCTCTATTATATTATGACAGACCAGCTATATCTACTGTCTCTATTATATTATGACATGCCAGTTAGATCTACTGTCTCTACTATATTATGACAGACCAGCTATATCTACTGTCTCTATTATATTATGACATACCAGTTAGATCTACTGTCTCTACTATATTATGACATACCAGCTAGATCTCCTGTCTCTATTATATTATGACAGACCAGCTAGATCTACTGTCTCTATTATATTATGACAGACCAGCTAGATCTACTGTCTCTATTATATTATGACAGACCAGCTAGATCTACTGTCTCTATTATATTATGACCAACCAGCTATATCTACTGTCTCTATTATATTATGACAAACCAGCTAAATCTACTGTCTCTATTATATTATGACAGACCAGCTAGATATACTGTCTCCATTATATTATGACGGATCAACTAGAACTTTTGTCTCTATTATATTATGACAGACCAGCTAGATCTACTGTCTCTATTATATTATGACAGATAAGCTAATTCTACTGTCTCTATTATGATATGATAGACCATCTAGATCTACTGTCTCTATTATAATATGACAGACCAGTTAGATCTACTGTCTTTATTATATTATGACAGACCAGCTAGATATACTGTCTCCATTATATTATGAAGGACCAGCTAGAACGTTTGTCTCTATTATATTATGACGGATCAACTAGAACTTTTGTCTCTATTATATTATGACAGACCAGCTAGATCTACAGTCTCTATTATATTATGACAGACCAGCTAGATCTACTGTCTCTATTATATTATGACCAACCAGCTATATCTACTGTCTCTATTATATTATGACAAACCAGCTAAATCTACTGTCTCTATTATATTATGACAGACCAGCTAGATATACTGTCTCCATTATATTATGACGGATCAACTAGAACTTTTGTCTCTATTATATTATGACAGACCAGCTAGATCTACTGTCTCTATTATATTATGACAGACAAGCTAATTCTACTGTCTCTATTATGATATGATAGACCATCTAGATCTACTGTCTCTATTATATTATGACAGACCAGCTAGATATACTGTCTCCATTATATTATGAAGGACCAGCTAGAACTTTTGTCTCTATTATATTATGACAGACCAGCTAGATCTACTGTCTCTATTATATTATGACATACCAGTTAGCTCTACTGTCTCTATTATATTATGACAGACCAGCTAGATATACTGTCTCTATTATATTATGACAAACCAGCTATTTCTACTGTCTCTATTATATTATGACAGACCAGCTAGATATACTGTCTACTTACATTATGAAGGACCAGCTAGAACTTTTGTCTCTATTATATTATGACAGACCAGCTAGATATACTGTCTCCATTATATTATGAAGGACCAGCTGGAACTTTTGTCTCTATTATATTATGACAGACCAGCTAGATCTACTGTCTCTATTATATTATGACAGACCAGTTAGATCTACTGTCTCTATTATAATATGACATACCAGTTAGATCTACTGTCTCTATTATATTATGACAGACCAGCTAGATATACTGTCTCCATTATATTATGAAGGACCAGCTAGAACTTTTGTCTCTATTATATTATGTCAGACCAGCTAGATCTACTGTCTCTATTATAGTATGACAGACCAGCTAATTCTACTGTTTCTATTATAAGATGACAGACCAGCTAGATCTACTGTCTCTATTCTATTATGACAGACCAGCTAGATCTACTGTCTCTATGATATTATGACAGACAAGCTAATTCTACTGTCTCTATTATAATACGATAGACCATCTAGATCTACTGTCTCTATTATATTTTGACAGATCAACTAGAACTTTTGTCTCTATTATATTATGACAGACCAGCTAGGTCTACAGTCTCTATTATATTATGACAGACCAGCTATATCTACTGTCTCTATTATATTATGACATGCCAGTTAGATCTACTGTCTCTACTATATTATGACAGACCAGCTATATCTACTGTCTCTATTATATTATGACATACCAGTTAGATCTACTGTCTCTACTATATTATGACAAACCAGCTAGATCTCCTGTCTCTATTATATTATGACAGACCAGCTAGATCTACTGTCTCTATTATATTATGACAGACCAGCTAGATCTACTGTCTCTATTATAATATGACATACCAGTTAGATCTACTGTCTCTATTATATTATGACAGACCAGCTAGATATACTGTCTCCATTATATTATGAAGGACCAGCTAGAACTTTTGTCTCTATTATATTATGTCAGACCAGCTAGATCTACTGTCTCTATTATAGTATGACAGACCAGCTAATTCTACTGTTTCTATTATAAGATGACAGACCAGCTAGATCTACTGTCTCTATTCTATTATGACAGACCAGCTAGATCTACTGTCTCTATGATATTATGACAGACAAGCTAATTCTACTGTCTCTATTATAATACGATAGACCATCTAGATCTACTGTCTCTATTATATTATGACAGATCAACTATAACTTTTGTCTCTATTATATTATGACAGACCAGCTAGGTCTACAGTCTCTATTATATTATGACAGACCAGCTATATCTACTGTCTCTATTATATTATGACATGCCAGTTAGATCTACTGTCTCTACTATATTATGACAGACCAGCTATATCTACTGTCTCTATTATATTATGACATACCAGTTAGATCTACTGTCTCTACTATATTATGACAAACCAGCTAGATCTCCTGTCTCTATTATATTATGACAGACCAGCTAGATCTACTGTCTCTATTATATTATGACAGACCAGCTAGATCTACTGTCTCTATTATATTATGACAGACCAGCTAGATCTACTGTCTCTATTGTATTATGACCAACCAGCTATATCTACTGTCTCTATTATATTATGACAAACCAGCTAAATCTACTGTCTCTATTATATTATGACAGACCAGCTAGATATACTGTCTCCATTATATTATGACGGATCAACTAGAACTTTTGTCTCTATTATATTATGACAGACCAGCTAGATCTACTGTCTCTATTATATTATGACAGATAAGCTAATTCTACTGTCTCTATTATGATATGATAGACCATCTAGATCTACTGTCTCTATTATAATATGACAGACCAGTTAGATCTACTGTCTCTATTATATTATGACAGACCAGCTAGATATACTGTCTCCATTATATTATGAAGGACCAGCTAGAACGTTTGTCTCTATTATATTATGACGGATCAACTAGAACTTTTGTCTCTATTATATTATAACAGACCAGCTAGATCTACAGTCTCTATTATATTATGACAGACCAGCTAGATCTACTGTCTCTATTATATTATGACCAACCAGCTATATCTACTGTCTCTATTATATTATGACAAACCAGCTAAATCTACTGTCTCTATTATATTATGACAGACCAGCTAGATATACTGTCTCCATTATATTATGACGGATCAACTAGAACTTTTGTCTCTATTATATTATGACAGACCAGCTAGATCTACTGTCTCTATTATATTATGACAGACAAGCTAATTCTACTGTCTCTATTATGATATGATAGACCATCTAGATCTACTGTCTCTATTATAATATGACAGACCAGTTAGATCTACTGTCTCTATTATATTATGACAGACCAGCTAGATATACTGTCTCCATTATATTATGAAGGACCAGCTAGAACGTTTGTCTCTATTATATTATGACGGATCAACTAGAACTTTTGTCTCTATTATATTATGACAGACCAGCTAGATCTACAGTCTCTATTATATTATGACAGACCAGCTATATCTACTGTCTCTATTATATTATGACATACCAGTTAGATCTACTGTCTCTACTATATTATGACAGACCAGCTAGATCTCCTGTCTCTATTATATTATGACAGACCAGCTATATCTACTGTCTCTATTATATTATGACAGACCAGCTAGATCTACTGTCTCTATTATATTATGACAGACCAGCTAGATCTACTGTCTCTATTATATTATGACAGACCAGTTAGATCTACTGTCTCTATTATGTTATGACAGACCAGCTAGATCTACTGTCTCTATTATATTATGACCGACCAGCTATAACTACTGTCTCTATTATATTATGACAGACCAGCTATAACTACTGTCTCTACTATATTATGACAGACCAGCTAGATCTCCTGTCTCTATTATATTATGACAGACCAGCTATATCTACTGTCTCTATTATATTATGACAGACCAGCTACATCTACTGTTTCTATTTTATTATGTCAGACCAGCTAGATCTACTGTCTCTATTATATTATGTCAGACCAGCTAGATCTACTGTCTCTATTATAATATAACATACCAGTTAGATCTACTGTGTTATATTATGACAGACCAGCTAGATCTACTGTCTCTATTATATTATGACAGACCAGCTAGATCTACTGTCTCTATTATATTATGACAGACCAGTTAGATCTACTGTCTCTATTATGTTATGACAGACCAGCTAGATCTACTGTCTCTATTATATTATGACCGACCAGCTATAACTACTGTCTCTATTATATTATGACAGACCAGCTAGATCTACTGTCTCTATTATATTATGACAGACCAGCTAGATCTACTGTCTCTATTATAATATGACAGACCAGCTAGATCTACTGTCTCTATTATAATATGACAGACCAGCTAGATCTACTGTCTCTATTATTGTATGACATACCAGCTAATTCTACTGTCTCTATTATAACATGACAGACCAGCTAGATCTAATATCTCTATTATAATATGACAGACAAGCTAGATCTACTGTCTCTATTATATTATGACAAACCAGCTAGATCTAATGTCTCTATTATATTATGACAGACCAGCTAGATCTACTGTCTCTATTATATTATGACAGACCAGCTAGATCTACTGTCTCTATTATATTATGACAGACCAACTAGATATACTCTCCCCATTATATTATGAAGGACCAGCTAGAACTTTTGTCTCTATTATATTATGACATACCAGCTAGATCTACTGTCTCTATTATAATATGACAGACCAGCTAGACCTACTGTCTCTATTATATTATGACAGACCAGCTAGATCTACTGTCTCTATTATATTATGACAGACCAGCTAGATCTACTGTCTCTATTATATTATGACAGACCAGCTAGATCTACTGTCTCTATTATATTATGACAGACAAGCTAATTCTACTGTCTCTATTATAATATGATAGACCATCTAGATCTACTGTCTCTATTATAATATGACAGACCAGCTAGAACTTTTGTCTCTATTAAATTATGACGGATCAAATATAACTTTTGTCTCTATTATATTATGACAGACCAGCTAGATCTACTGTCTCTATTATATTATGTCAGACCAGCTAGATCTACTGTCTCTTTTATATTATGACGGACCATCTAGATCTACTGTCTCTATTATATTCATGACAGACCAGCTAGATCTACTGTCTCTATTATATTATGACAGACCAGCTAGATATACTGTCTCCATTATATTATGAAGGACCAGCTTGAACTTTTGTCTCTATTATATTATGACAGACCAGCTAGATCTACTGTCTCTATTATATTATGACAGACCAGCTATATCTACTGTCTCTATTATATTATGATAGACCAGCTAGATCTACTGTCTCTATTATATTATGACAGACCAGCTAGTTCTACTGTCTCTATTATATTATGACAGACCAGCTAGATATACTGTCTCCATTATATTATGAAGAACCAGCTAGAACTTTTGTCTCTATTATATTATGACAGACCAGCTAGATCTACTGTCTCTATTATATTATGACATACCAGTTAGCTCTACTGTCTCTATTATATTATGACAGACCAGCTAGAACTTTTGTCTCTATTAAATTATGACGGATCAAATATAACTTTTGTCTCTATTATATTATGACAGACCAGCTAGATCTACTGTCTCTATTATATTATGTCAGACCAGCTAGATCTACTGTCTCTTTTATATTATGACGGACCATCTAGATCTACTGTCTCTATTATATTCATGACAGACCAGCTAGATCTACTGTCTCTATTATATTATGACAGACCAGCTAGATATACTGTCTCCATTATATTATGAAGGACCAGCTTGAACTTTTGTCTCTATTATATTATGACAGACCAGCTAGATCTACTGTCTCTATTATATTATGACAGACCAGCTATATCTACTGTCTCTATTATATTATGATAGACCAGCTAGATCTACTGTCTCTATTATATTATGACAGACCAGCTAGTTCTACTGTCTCTATTATATTATGACAGACCAGCTAGATATACTGTCTCCATTATATTATGAAGAACCAGCTAGAACTTTTGTCTCTATTATATTATGACAGACCAGCTAGATCTACTGTCTCTATTATATTATGACATACCAGTTAGCTCTACTGTCTCTATTATATTATGACAGACCAGCTAGATATACTGTCTCTATTATATTATGACAAACCAGCTAGTTCTACTGTCTCTATTATATTATGACAGACCAGCTAGATATACTGTCTCCATTATATTATGAAGGACCAGCTAGAACTTTTGTCTCTATTATATTATGACAGACCAGCTAGATATACTGTCTCCATTATATTATGAAGGACCAGCTGGAACTTTTGTCTCTATTATATTATGACAGACCAGTTAGATCTACTGTCTCTATTATAATATGACATACCAGTTAGATCTACTGTCTCTATTATATTATGACAGACCAGCTAGATATACTGTCTCCATTATATTATGAAGGACCAGCTAGAACTTTTGTCTCTATTATATTATGTCAGACCAGCTAGATCTACTGTCTCTATTATAGTATGACAGACCAGCTAATTCTACTGTTTCTATTATAAGATGACAGACCAGCTAGATCTACTGTCTCTATTCTATTATGACAGACCAGCTACATCTACTGTCTCTATGATATTATGACAGACAAGCTAATTCTACTGTCTCTATTATAATACGATAGACCATCTAGATCTACTGTCTCTATTATATTATGACAGATCAACTAGAACTTTTGTCTCTATTATATTATGACAGACCAGCTAGGTCTACAGTCTCTATTATATTATGACAGACCAGCTATATCTACTGTCTCTATTATATTATGACATGCCAGTTAGATCTACTGTCTCTACTATATTATGACAGACCAGCTATATCTACTGTCTCTATTATATTATGACATACCAGTTAGATCTACTGTCTCTACTATATTATGACAAACCAGCTAGATCTCCTGTCTCTATTATATTATGACAGACCAGCTAGATCTACTGTCTCTATTATATTATGACAGACCAGCTAGATCTACTGTCTCTATTATATTATGACAGACCAGCTAGATCTACTGTCTCTATTATATTATGACCAACCAGCTATATCTACTGTCTCTATTATATTATGACAAACCAGCTAAATCTACTGTCTCTATTATATTATGACAGACCAGCTAGATATACTGTCTCCATTATATTATGACGGATCAACTAGAACTTTTGTCTCTATTATATTATGACAGACCAGCTAGATCTACTGTCTCTATTATATTATGACAGACAAGCTAATTCTACTGTCTCTATTATGATATGATAGACCATCTAGATCTACTGTCTCTATTATAATATGACAGACCAGTTAGATCTACTGTCTCTATTATATTATGACAGACTAGCTAGATCTAATGTCTCTATTATAATATGACAGACCGGTTATATCTACTGTCTCTATTACATTATGTCAGACCAGCTAGATCTACTGTCTCTATTAGAATATGACAGACCAGCTAGATCTACTGTCTCTATTATAATGTGACAGACCAGCTAGATCTACTGTCTCTATTATATTATGACATGCCTGGTAGATCTACTATCTCAATTACATTATGACAGACCAGCTAGATCTCCTTTCTCAATTATATTATGACAGACAAGCTAGATCAACTGTCTCTATGTCTCTATTATATTATGACAGACCAGGTAGATCTACTGTCTCTATTATATTACGACAGACCAGCTAGATCTGCTGTCTCTATTATATTATGACAGACCAGCTAGATCTACTGTCTCTATTATAATAGGACTGACCAGCTAGATCATCTTTCTCTATTATATTATGACAGACCAGCTATATCTACTGTCTCTATTATATTATGACAGACCAGGTAGATCTTCTTTCTCTATTATATTATGACAGACCAGCTAGATCTACTGTCTTTATTATATTGTGACAGACCAGCTAGATCTACTGTATCTATGTCTCTATTATATTATGACAGACCAGGTAGATCAGCTGTCTCTGTTATATCATGACAGAACAGCTAGATCTACTGTCCCTATTATAATATGACAGACCAGTTAGATCTACTGTCTCTATTATATTATGACAGACTAGCTAGATCTAATGTCTCTATTATAATATGACAGACCAGTTAGATCTACTGTCTCTATTATATTATGACAGACTAGCTAGATCTAATGTCTCTATTATAATATGACAGACCGGTTATATCTACTGTCTCTATTACATTATGTCAGACCAGCTAGATCTACTGTCTCTATTAGAATATGACAGACCATTTAGATCTACTGTCTCTATTATAATGTGACAGACCAGCTAGATCTACTGTCTCTATTATATTATGACATGCCTGGTAGATCTACTATCTCAATTACATTATGACAGACCAGCTAGATCTCCTTTCTCAATTATATTATGACAGACAAGCTAGATCAACTGTCTCTATGTCTCTATTATATTATGACAGACCAGGTAGATCTACTGTCTCTATTATATTACGACAGACCAGCTAGATCTGCTGTCTCTATTATATTATGACAGACCAGCTAGATCTACTGTCTCTATTATAATAGGACTGACCAGCTAGATCATCTGTCTCTATTATATTATGACAGACCAGCTATATCTACTGTCTCTATTATATTATGACAGACATGCTAGATCTACTGTCTCTATTATATTACGACAGACCAGCTAGATCTACTGTCTCTATTATAATATGAGAGACTAGCTAGAACTACTGTCTCTATGTCTCTATTATATTATGACAGACCAGGTAGATCTTCTTTCTCTATTATATTATGACAGACCAGCTAGATCTACTGTCTTTATTATATTGTGACAGACCAGCTAGATCTACTGTATCTATGTCTCTATTA
Organism: Oncorhynchus mykiss; assembly: GCF_057628025.1. Lineage (NCBI taxonomy): Eukaryota > Metazoa > Chordata > Actinopteri > Salmoniformes > Salmonidae > Oncorhynchus > Oncorhynchus mykiss. The sequence continues at coordinate 49,460,751 of NC_143041.1, read as the reverse complement.
TATTATGACAGACCAGGTAGATCAGCTGTCTCTGTTATATCATGACAGAACAGCTAGATCTACTGTCCCTATTATAATATGACAGACCAGTTAGATCTACTGTCTCTATTATATTATGACAGACTAGCTAGATCTAATGTCTCTATTATAATATGACAGACCGGTTATATCTACTGTCTCTATTACATTATGTCAGACCAGCTAGATCTACTGTCACTATTAGAATATGACAGACCAGCTAGATCTACTGTCTCTATTATAATGTGACAGACCAGCTAGATCTACTGTCTCTATTATATTATGACATGCCTGGTAGATCTACTATCTCAATTACATTATGACAGACCAGCTAGATCTCCTTTCTCAAATATATTATGACAGACAAGCTAGATCAACTGTCTCTATGTCTCTATTATATTATGACAGACCAGGTAGATCTACTGTCTCTATTATATTACGACAGACCAGCTAGATCTGCTGTCTCTATTATATTATGACAGACCAGCTAGATCTACTGTCTCTATTATAATATGACAGACCAGCTAGATCTTCTGTCTCTATTATATTATGACATACCAGCTATATCTACTGTCTCTATAATATTATGACAGACCAGCTAGATCTACTGTCTCTATTATAATAGGACTGACCAGCTAGATCATCTGTCTCTATTATATTATGACAGACCAGCTATATCTACTGTCTCTGTTATATTACGACAGACCAGCTAGATCTACTGTCTCTATTATATTATGACAGACATGCTAGATCTACTGTCTCTATTATATTACGACAGACCAGCTAGATCTACTGTCTCTATTATATTATGACAGACCAGGTAGATCTTCTTTCTCTATTATATTATGACAGACCAGGTAGATCTTCTGTCTCTATTATATTATGACAGACCAGATAGATCTACTGTCTCTATTATATTATGAAAGACCAGCTAGATCTACTGTCTCTTGTATAATGTGACAGACCAGCTAGACCTACTGTCTCTATTATAATGACAGACCAGCTAGATGTATTATCTCTATTATATTATAACAGACCAGCTAGAACTACTGTCTCTATTGTATTATGACAGACCAGCTAGATCTACTGTCTCTATTATATTATGACATTCCTGGTAGATCTACTATCTCTAATACATGATGACAGACCAGCTAGATATGCTGTCTCTATTATAATATGACACACCAGCTAGATCTTCTGTCTCTATTATATTATGACAGACCAGCTATATCTACTGTCTCAATTACATTATGTCAGACCAGCTAGATCTACTGTCTTTATTATATAATGACAGACCAGCTATATCTACTGTCTCTATTACAATATGACAGACCAGCTAGATCTGCTGTCTCTGTTATATTATGACAGACCAGATAGATCTACTGTCTCTATTATAATATGACAGACCTGCTAGATCTACTGTCTCTATTAGAATATGACAGACCAGCTAGATCTACTGTCTCTATTATAATGACAGACCAGCTAGATGTATTATCTCTATTATATTATGACAGACCAGCTAGAACTACTGTCTCTATTGTTTTATGACAGACCAGCTAGATGTATTATCTCTATTATATTATGACAGACCAGCTAGATCAACTGTCTCTATTATATTATGACAGACCAGGTAGATCTACTGTCTCTATTATAATGTGACAGACCAGCTAGAACTACTGTCTTTATTATAGTATGACAGACCAGCTAGATCTACTGTCTCTATTAGAATATGACAGACCAGCTAGATCTACTGTCTCTATTATATTATGACAGACCAGCTAGATCTACTGTCTCTATTATAATGACAAACCAGCTAGATGTATTATCTCTATTATATTTTGGCAGACCAGCTAGAACTACTGTCTCTATTGTTTTATGACAGACCAGCTAGATCTACTGTCTCTATGTCTCTATGATATTATGACATGCCTTGTAGATCTACTATCTCTATTACATTATTATATATTATGTCAGAACAGCTAGATCTACTGTCTCTATTAGAATATGACAGACCAGCTAGATCTACTGTCTCTATTATAATGTGACAGACCAGCTAGATCTACTGTCTCTATTAGAATATGACAGACCAGCTAGATCTACTGTCTCTATTATATTATGACATGCCTGGTAGATCTACTATCTCTATTACATTATGACCGACCAGCTAGATCTGCTGTCTCTATAATATTATGTCAGACCAGCTAGATCTACTGTCTCTATTAGAATATGACAGACCAGCTAGATCTACTGTCTCTATTATAATGTGACAGACCAGCTAGATCTACTTTCTCTATGTCTCTATTATATTATGACAGACCAGGTAGATCTACTGTCACTATTTTAATGTGACAGACCAGCTAGAACTACTGTCTTTATTATAGTATGACAGACCAGCTAGATCTACTGTCTCTATTAGAATATGACAGACCAGCGAGATCTACTGTCTCTATTATAATGACAAACCAGCTAGATGTATTATCTCTATTATATGATGACAGACCAGCTAGATGTATAATCTCTATTATATTATGACAGGCCAGCTAGAACTACTGTCTCTATTGTTTTATGACAGACCAGCTAGATCTACTGTCTCTATGTCTCTATTCTATTATGACATGCCTGGTAGATCTACTATCTCTATTACATTATGACAGACCAGCTAGATCTGCTGTCTCTATTATATTATGAAACACCAGCTAGATCTACTGTCTCTATTATAATATGACAGACCAGCTACATCTACTGTCTCTATTATATTATGACAGACCAGTTAGAACTTTTGTCTCTATTATATTATGACGGATCAACTAGAACTTTTGTCGCTATTATATTATGACAGACCAGCTAGATCTACAGTCTCTATTATATTATGACAGACCAGCTATATCTACTGTCTCTATTATATTATGACATACCAGTTAGATCTACTGTCTCTACTATATTATGACAGACCAGCTAGATCTCCTGTCTCTATTATATTATGACAGACCAGCTAGATCTACTGTCTCTATTATATTATGACAGACCAGCTACATCTACTGTTTCTATTATATTATGTCAGACCAGCTAGATCTACTGTCTCTATTATATTATGACAGACCAGCTAGATCTACTGTCTCTATTATAATATGACATACCAGTTAGATCTACTGTCTCTATTATATTATGACAGACCAGCTAGATCTACTGTCTCTATTATAATATGACATACCAGTTAGATCTACTGTCTCTATTATAATATGACAGACCAGCTAGATCTACTGTCTCTATTATATTATGATAGACCATCTAGATCTACTGTCTCTATTATAATATGACAGACCAGTTAGATCTACTGTCTCTAGTATATTATGACAGACCAGTAAAATGTACTGTCTCTATTATATTATAACAGACCAGCTAGATCTACTTTCTCCATTATAGTATGACAGACCAGCTAGATCTACTGTCTCTATTATATTATGACAGACAAGCTAATTCTACTGTCTCTATTATAATATGACAGTCCAGCTAGATCTACTGTCTCTATTATAATATGACAGACCAGCTAGATCTACTGTCTCTATTATAATATGACAAACCAGCTAGATCTACTGTCTCTATTATATTATGACAGACCAGGTAGATCTACTGTCTCTATTATAATGTGACAGACCAGCTAGAACTACTGTCTTTATTATAGTATGACAGACCAGCTAGATCTACTGTCTCTATTAGAATATGACAGACCAGCTAGATCTACTGTCTCTATTATATTATGACAGACCAGCTAGATCTACTGTCTCTATTATAATGACAAACCAGCTAGATGTATTATCTCTATTATATTTTGGCAGACCAGCTAGAACTACTGTCTCTATTGTTTTATGACAGACCAGCTAGATCTACTGTCTCTATGTCTCTATGATATTATGACATGCCTTGTAGATCTACTATCTCTATTACATTATTATATATTATGTCAGAACAGCTAGATCTACTGTCTCTATTAGAATATGACAGACCAGCTAGATCTACTGTCTCTATTATAATGTGACAGACCAGCTAGATCTACTGTCTCTATTATATTATGACATGCCTGGTAGATCTACTATCTCTATTACATTATGACCGACCAGCTAGATCTGCTGTCTCTATAATATTATGTCAGACCAGCTAGATCTACTGTCTCTATTAGAATATGACAGACCAGCTAGATCTACTGTCTCTATTATAATGTGACAGACCAGCTAGATCTACTTTCTCTATGTCTCTATTATATTATGACAGACCAGGTAGATCTACTGTCACTATTTTAATGTGACAGACCAGCTAGAACTACTGTCTTTATTATAGTATGACAGACCAGCTAGATCTACTGTCTCTATTAGAATATGACAGACCAGCGAGATCTACTGTCTCTATTATAATGACAAACCAGCTAGATGTATTATCTCTATTATATGATGACAGACCAGCTAGATGTATAATCTCTATTATATTATGACAGGCCAGCTAGAACTACTGTCTCTATTGTTTTATGACAGACCAGCTAGATCTACTGTCTCTATGTCTCTATTCTATTATGACATGCCTGGTAGATCTACTATCTCTATTACATTATGACAGACCAGCTAGATCTGCTGTCTCTATTATATTATGAAACACCAGCTAGATCTACTGTCTCTATTATAATATGACAGACCAGCTACATCTACTGTCTCTATTATATTATGACAGACCAGTTAGAACTTTTGTCTCTATTATATTATGACGGATCAACTAGAACTTTTGTCGCTATTATATTATGACAGACCAGCTAGATCTACAGTCTCTATTATATTATGACAGACCAGCTATATCTACTGTCTCTATTATATTATGACATACCAGTTAGATCTACTGTCTCTACTATATTATGACAGACCAGCTAGATCTCCTGTCTCTATTATATTATGACAGACCAGCTAGATCTACTGTCTCTATTATATTATGACAGACCAGCTACATCTACTGTTTCTATTATATTATGTCAGACCAGCTAGATCTACTGTCTCTATTATATTATGACAGACCAGCTAGATCTACTGTCTCTATTATAATATGACATACCAGTTAGATCTACTGTCTCTATTATATTATGACAGACCAGCTAGATCTACTGTCTCTATTATAATATGACATACCAGTTAGATCTACTGTCTCTATTATAATATGACAGACCAGCTAGATCTACTGTCTCTATTATATTATGATAGACCATCTAGATCTACTGTCTCTATTATAATATGACAGACCAGTTAGATCTACTGTCTCTAGTATATTATGACAGACCAGTAAAATGTACTGTCTCTATTATATTATAACAGACCAGCTAGATCTACTTTCTCCATTATAGTATGACAGACCAGCTAGATCTACTGTCTCTATTATATTATGACAGACAAGCTAATTCTACTGTCTCTATTATAATATGACAGTCCAGCTAGATCTACTGTCTCTATTATAATATGACAGACCAGCTAGATCTACTGTCTCTATTATAATATGACAAACCAGCTAGATCTACTGTCTCTATTATATTATGACAGACCAGCTAGATCTACTGTCTCTATTATATTATGACGGACCAGCTAGATCTACTGTCTCCATTATATTATGAAGGACCAGCTAGAACTATTTTCTCTATTATATTATGACAGGCCAGCTAGAACTTTTGTCTCTATTATATTATGACAGACCAGCTAGATCTACTGTCTCTATTATAATATGACAGACCAGCTAGATCTACTGTCTCTATTATATTATGACAGACCAGCTAGATCTACTGTCTCTATTATAATATGACATACCATTTAGATCTACTGTCTCTATTATATTATGACAGACCAGCTAGATCTACTGTCTCCATTATATTATGACAGACCAGGTAGATCTACTGTCTCTATGTCACACCCTGACCATAGTTTACTTTGTATAGTTCTATGTTGTGGTTGGTCAGGGTGTGATCTGAGTGTTCATTCTATGTTTCATGTCTAGTTTGTCTAGTTCTATGTTCGGCCTGATATGGTTCTCAATCAGAGGCAGGTGTTCGTCATTGTCTCTGATTGGGAACCATATTTAGGTAGCCTGGGTTTCACTGTGTGTTTGTGGGTGATTGTTCCTGTCTATGTGTTTTCACCAGATAGGCTGTTTAGGTTTTCGTCACGTTCATCACGTTCTTTATTTTGTAGTGTTTGTATTGATTCGTGTTTTACGTTTGTTCATTAAAACATGGATCGCAATCTACACGCTGCATTTTGGTCCGACTCTCCTTCTCACCAAGAAAACCGTTACAGAATCACCCACCTGAAAAGGACCAAGCAGCGTGTCAACAGGCAGGAGCAGCGCGAGGAGAAGCGCAATAAGGATTTCTGGACATGGGAGGAAATCCTCGACGGGAGAGGACCCTGGGCTAAACCAGGGGAGTGTAGCCGCACTAAGGTGCAGCGGGAGAAGAAACAACAGGAACAGCCCAAGGAGGAGTACAGTATGGAGTATACTACTTGGGAGGAGATCGACAGGTGGGCGGCCGACCCAGGGAGAGTGCCGGAGCCCGCCTGGGATTCGCTGGAGCAGTGCGAGGAAGGTTACCGTAGAATGGAGGCGGTGAAAGCAGAGAGGCGCTGGTATGAGAAGGCAGCACGGCGACGCGGATGGAAGCCTGAGAGGCAACCCCAAAAATTTCTTGGGGGGGGGCTAACAGGGAGTATGGCTACGCCAGGTAGGAGACCTGGGCAGACTCCCTGTGCTTACCGGGGGGCTAGAGAGACCGGACAGGCACCGTGTTATGCAGTGGTGCGCACGGTGTCTCCAGTGCGGGTGCATAGCCCGGTGCGGTATATTCCAGCTCCGCGTGTCTGCCGGGCTAGATTGAGCGTCGAGCCTAATGCCATGAAGCCGGCTCTACGCAGCTGGTCCCCAGTGCGTCTCCTTGGGCCGGTTTACATGGCACCAGCCTTGCGCTCGGTGTCTCCGGTTCGCCTGCATAGTCCAGTGCGGGCTATTCCACCTCGCCGCACTGGCAGGGCGACCGTGAGTATTCAACCAGGTAAGGTTGGGCAGGCTCGGTGCTCAAGAGCTCCAGTGCGCCTGCACGGTCCGGTTTTTCCAGTACCACCTCCACACCCCAGTCCTCCGGTAGCAGCTCCCCGCACCAGGCTTCCTGTGCGTGTCCTCGGCCCAGTACCACCAGTGCCAGCACCACGCATCAGGCCTACAGTGCGCCTCGCCTGTCCAGCGCTGTCGGAGCCCTCCTCCTCTCCAGCGCTGTCGGAGTCTCCCGCCTGTTTAGCGCTGTTAGAGCCTTCCTTCTCTACAGCGCTGCCGGAGTCTCCCGCCTGTTCAGAACTGCCAGTTAGCATAGAGCTGCCAGTTAGCATAGAGCTGCCAGTTAGCATAGAGCTGCCAGTTAGCATAGAGCTGCCAGTCTGCATAGAGCTGCCAGTCTGCAAGGAGCTGCCAGTCTGCAAGGAGCTGCCAGTCTGCATAGAGCTGCCAGTCTGTAAGGAGCTGCCAGTCTGCAAGGAGCCGCCAGAGCTGCCTGTCTGCAGGATGCCGCCAGAGCTGCCAGTCTGCAAGGAGCCGCCAGAGCTGCCAGTCTGCAAGGAGCCGCCAGAGCTGCCAGTTAGCATGGAGCAGCCAGGGCCGCCAGTCAGCATGGAGCAGCCAGGGCCGCCAGTCAGCATGGAGCAGCCAGGGCCGCCAGTCAGCATGGAGCAGCCAGGGCCGCCAGTCAGCATGGAGCAGCCAGTCAGCATGGAGCAGCCAGTCAGCATGGAGCAGCCAGAGCAGCCAGTCAGCATGCAGCTGCCTGTCAGCATGGAGCAGCCAGTCAGCATGGAGCAGCCAGAGCTGCCAGTCAGCATGGAGCAGCCAGTCAGCATGGAGCAGCCAGAGCTGCCAGTCATCATGGAGCAGCCAGTCAGCATGGAGCAGCCAGAGCTGCCAGTCGACCAGACTCTCCCAGATCTGCCAGTCGACCAGACTCTCCCAGATCTGCAAGTCGACCAGACTCTTCCAGATCTGCCAGTCGACCAGACTCTTCCAGATCTGCCAGTCGATCAGACTCTTCCAGATCTGCCAGTCGACCAGACTCTTCCAGATCTGCCAGTCGACCAGACTCTTCCAGATCTGCCAGTCGACCAGACTCTTCCAGATCTGCCAGTCGACCAGACTCTTCCAGATCTGCCAGTCGACCAGACTCTTCCAGATCTGCCAGTCGACCAGGATCTGCTAGATCCAACTACCTGCCTGGGCTTCCTCTCAGTGCTGAGCTTCCTCTCAGTGCTGAGCTTCCTCTCAGTGCTGAGCTACCCATCAGTCCCGAGCTACCTCTGTCCCGAGCTGTCCCTCTGTCCCGAGCGGTCATTAAGGAGGGTAACCTATTTAGGGACGCAAAGGAGGTGGACTAAAACGATTATGGAGTGGGGTCCACGTCCAGCGCCAGAGCCGCCACCGCGGACAGATGCCCACCCAGACCCTCCCCTATAGGTTCAGGTTTTGCGGCCGGAGTCCGCACCTTGGGGGGGGGGGTACTGTCACACCCTGACCATAGTTTACTTTGTATAGTTCTATGTTGTGGTTGGTCAGGGTGTGATCTGAGTGGGCATTCTATGTTTCATGTCTAGTTTGTCTAGTTCTATGTTCGGCCTGATATGGTTCTCAATCAGAGGCAGGTGTTCGTCATTGTCTCTGATTGGGAACCATATTTAGGTAGCCTGGGTTTCACTGTGTGTTTGTGGGTGATTGTTCCTGTCTATGTGTTTTCACCAGATAGGCTGTTTAGGTTTTCGTTACGTTCATCACGTTCTTTATTTTGTAGTGTTTGTATTGATTCGTGTTTTACGTTTGTTCATTAAAACATGGATCGCAATCTACACGCTGCATTTTGGTCCGACTCTCCTTCTCACCAAGAAAACCGTTACACTCTATTATATTATGACAGACCAGTTAGATATACTATCTCTATTATATTATGACAGACCAGATAGCTCTACTGTATCTACAAAATTACATTATGTCAGACCAGCTAGATCTACTGTCTCTATTATAATTTGACATGCCTGGTAGATCTACTATCTCAATTACATTATGACAGACCAGCTAGATCTGCTTTCTCTATTATATTATGACAGACCAGCTAGATCAACTGTCTCTATGTCTCTATTATATTATGACAGACCAGATAGATCTACTGTCTCTATTATATTACGACAGACCAGCTAGATCTACTGTCTCTATTATAATATGACAGACTAGCTAGATCTACTGTCTCTATTACATTATGACAGACCAGCTAGATCTACTGACTCTATAATATTATGTCAGACCAGCTAGATCTACTGTCTCTATTAGAATATGACAGACCAGCTAGATCTACTGTCTCTATTATAATGTGACAGACCAGCTAGATCTACTGTCTCTATGTCTCTATTATATTATGACAGACCAGGTAGATCTACTGTCTCTATTATAATGTGACAGACCAGCTAGTACTACTGTCTTTATAATAGTATGACAGACCAGCTAGATCTACTGTCTCTATTAGAATATGACAGACCAGCTAGATCTACTGTCTCTATTATAATATGACAGACTAGCTAGATCTACTGTCTCTATTACATTATGACAGACCAGCTAGATCTACTGACTCTATTATAATATGACAGACCAGCTAGATCTACTGTCTCTATGTCTCTATTATATTATGACATGCCTAGGAGATCTACTATCTCTATTACATTATGACAGACCAGCTAGATCTGCTGTCTCTATTATATTATGACAGACCAGCTAGATCTACTGTCTCTATTAGAATATGACAGACCAGCTAGATCTGCTGTCTCTGTTATATTATGAAAGACCAGCTGGATCTACTGTCTCTATTATAATATGACAGACCAGCTAGATCTACTGTCTCTATTAGAATATGACAGACCAGCTAGATCTACTGTCTCTATTATATTACGACAGACCAGCTAGATCTACTGTCTTTATTATAATGACAGACCAGCTAGATGTATTATCTCTATTATATTATGACAGACCAGCTAGATCAACTGTCTCTATGTCTCTAGTATATTATGACAGACCAGGTAGATCTACTGTCTCTATTATAATGTGACAGACCAGCTAGAACTACTGTCTTTATTATAGTATGACAGACCAGCTAGATCTACTGTCTCTATTAGAATATGACAGACCAGCTAGATCTACTGTCTCTATTGTTTTATGACAGACCAGCTAGATCTACTGTCTCTATTATATTATGACATGCCTGGTAGATCTACTATCTCTATTACATTATGACCGACCAGCTAGATCTGCTGTCTCTATAATATTATGTCAGACCAGCTAGATCTACTGTCTCTATTAGAATATGACAGACCAGCTAGATCTACTGTCTCTATTATAATGTGACAGACCAGCTAGATCTACTGTCTCTATGTCTCTATTATATTATGACAGACCAGGTAGATCTACTGTCTCTATTATAATGTGACAGACCAGCTAGAACTACTGTCTTTATAATAGTGTGACAGACCAGCTAGATCTACTGTCTCTATTAGAATATGACAGACCAGCTAGATCTACTGTCTCTCTTATATTACGACAGACCAGCTAGATCTACTGTCTCTATTATAATGACAGACCAGCTAGATGTATTATCTCTATTATATTATGACAGACCAGCTAGAACTACTGTCTCTATTGTTTTATGACAGACCAGCTAGATCTACTGTCTCTATGTCTCTATTATATTATGACATGCCTGGTAGATCTCCTATCTCTATTACATTATGACAGACCAGCTAGATCTACTGTCTCTATTATAATATGACAGACTAGCTAGATCTACTGTCTCTATTACATTATGACAGACCAGCTAGATCTACTGACTCTATTATAATATGACAGACCAGCTAGATCTACTGTCTCTATGTCTCTCTTATATTATGACATGCCTGGTAGATCTACTATCTCTATTACATTATGACAGACCAGCTAGATCTGCTGTCTCTATTATATTATGACAGACCAGCTAGATCTACTGTCTCTATTATAATATGACAGACCAGCTAGATTTCTGTCTCTATTATATTATGACAGACCAGCTAGATCTACTGTCTCTATTACATTATGTCAGATCAGCTAGATCTACTGTCTCTATTAGAATATGACAGACCAGCTAGATCTACTGTCTCTATTATAATGTGACAGACCAGCTAGATCTACTGTCTCTATGTCTCTATTATATTATGACAGACCAGGTAGATCTACTGTCTCTATTATAATGTGACAGACCAGCTAGAACTACTGTCTTTATAATAGTGTGACAGACTAGCTAGATCTACTGTCTCTATTACATTATGACAGACCAGCTAGATCTACTGACTCTATAATATTATGTCAGACCAGCTAGATCTACTGTCTCTATTAGAATATGACAGACCAGCTAGATCTACTGTCTCTATTATAATGTGACAGACCAGCTAGATCTACTGTCTCTATGTCTCTATTATATTATGACAGACCAGGTAGATCTACTGTCTCTATTATAATGTGACAGACCAGCTAGTACTACTGTCTTTATAATAGTATGACAGACCAGCTAGATCTACTGTCTCTATTAGAATATGACAGACCAGCTAGATCTACTGTCTCTATTATAATATGACAGACTAGCTAGATCTACTGTCTCTATTACATTATGACAGACCAGCTAGATCTACTGACTCTATTATAATATGACAGACCAGCTAGATCTACTGTCTCTGTCTCTATTATATTATGACATGCCTAGGAGATCTACTATCTCTATTACATTATGACAGACCAGCTAGATCTGCTGTCTCTATTATATTATGACAGACCAGCTAGATCTACTGTCTCTATTAGAATATGACAGACCAGCTAGATCTGCTGTCTCTGTTATATTATGAAAGACCAGCTGGATCTACTGTCTCTATTATAATATGACAGACCAGCTAGATCTACTGTCTCTATTAGAATATGACAGACCAGCTAGATCTACTGTCTCTATTATATTACGACAGACCAGCTAGATCTACTGTCTCTATTATAATGACAGACCAGCTAGATGTATTATCTCTATTATATTATGACAGACCAGCTAGATCAACTGTCTCTATGTCTCTAGTATATTATGACAGACCAGGTAGATCTACTGTCTCTATTATAATGTGACAGACCAGCTAGAACTACTGTCTTTATTATAGTATGACAGACCAGCTAGATCTACTGTCTCTATTAGAATATGACAGACCAGCTAGATCTACTGTCTCTATTGTTTTATGACAGACCAGCTAGATCTACTGTCTCTATTATATTATGACATGCCTGGTAGATCTACTATCTCTATTACATTATGACCGACCAGCTAGATCTGCTGTCTCTATAATATTATGTCAGACCAGCTAGATCTACTGTCTCTATTAGAATATGACAGACCAGCTAGATCTACTGTCTCTATTATAATGTGACAGACCAGCTAGATCTACTGTCTCTATGTCTCTATTATATTATGACAGACCAGGTAGATCTACTGTCTCTATTATAATGTGACAGACCAGCTAGAACTACTGTCTTTATAATAGTGTGACAGACCAGCTAGATCTACTGTCTCTATTAGAATATGACAGACCAGCTAGATCTACTGTCTCTCTTATATTACGACAGACCAGCTAGATCTACTGTCTCTATTATAATGACAGACCAGCTAGATGTATTATCTCTATTATATTATGACAGACCAGCTAGAACTACTGTCTCTATTGTTTTATGACAGACCAGCTAGATCTACTGTCTCTATTATATTATGACATGCCTGGTAGATCTACTATCTCTATTACATTATGACCGACCAGCTAGATCTGCTGTCTCTATAATATTATGTCAGACCAGCTAGATCTACTGTCTCTATTAGAATATGACAGACCAGCTAGATCTACTGTCTCTATTATAATGTGACAGACCAGCTAGATCTACTGTCTCTATGTCTCTATTATATTATGACAGACCAGGTAGATCTACTGTCTCTATTATAATGTGACAGACCAGCTAGAACTACTGTCTTTATAATAGTGTGACAGACCAGCTAGATCTACTGTCTCTATTAGAATATGACAGACCAGCTAGATCTACTGTCTCTCTTATATTACGACAGACCAGCTAGATCTACTGTCTCTATTATAATGACAGACCAGCTAGATGTATTATCTCTATTATATTATGACAGACCAGCTAGAACTACTGTCTCTATTGTTTTATGACAGACCAGCTAGATCTACTGTCTCTATGTCTCTATTATATTATGACATGCCTGGTAGATCTCCTATCTCTATTACATTATGACAGACCAGCTAGATCTACTGTCTCTATTATAATATGACAGACTAGCTAGATCTACTGTCTCTATTACATTATGACAGACCAGCTAGATCTACTGACTCTATTATAATATGACAGACCAGCTAGATCTACTGTCTCTATGTCTCTCTTATATTATGACATGCCTGGTAGATCTACTATCTCTATTACATTATGACAGACCAGCTAGATCTGCTGTCTCTATTATATTATGACAGACCAGCTAGATCTACTGTCTCTATTATAATATGACAGACCAGCTAGATTTCTGTCTCTATTATATTATGACAGACCAGCTAGATCTACTGTCTCTATTACATTATGTCAGATCAGCTAGATCTACTGTCTCTATTAGAATATGACAGACCAGCTAGATCTACTGTCTCTATTATAATGTGACAGACCAGCTAGATCTACTGTCTCTATGTCTCTATTATATTATGACAGACCAGGTAGATCTACTGTCTCTATTATAATGTGACAGACCAGCTAGAACTACTGTCTTTATAATAGTGTGACAGACTAGCTAGATCTACTGTCTCTATTACATTATGACAGACCAGCTAGATCTACTGACTCTATAATATTATGTCAGACCAGCTAGATCTACTGTCTCTATTAGAATATGACAGACCAGCTAGATCTACTGTCTCTATTATAATGTGACAGACCAGCTAGATCTACTGTCTCTATGTCTCTATTATATTATGACAGACCAGGTAGATCTACTGTCTCTATTATAATGTGACAGACCAGCTAGTACTACTGTCTTTATAATAGTATGACAGACCAGCTAGATCTACTGTCTCTATTAGAATATGACAGACCAGCTAGATCTACTGTCTCTATTATAATATGACAGACTAGCTAGATCTACTGTCTCTATTACATTATGACAGACCAGCTAGATCTACTGACTCTATTATAATATGACAGACCAGCTAGATCTACTGTCTCTGTCTCTATTATATTATGACATGCCTAGGAGATCTACTATCTCTATTACATTATGACAGACCAGCTAGATCTGCTGTCTCTATTATATTATGACAGACCAGCTAGATCTACTGTCTCTATTAGAATATGACAGACCAGCTAGATCTGCTGTCTCTGTTATATTATGAAAGACCAGCTGGATCTACTGTCTCTATTATAATATGACAGACCAGCTAGATCTACTGTCTCTATTAGAATATGACAGACCAGCTAGATCTACTGTCTCTATTATATTACGACAGACCAGCTAGATCTACTGTCTCTATTATAATGACAGACCAGCTAGATGTATTATCTCTATTATATTATGACAGACCAGCTAGATCAACTGTCTCTATGTCTCTAGTATATTATGACAGACCAGGTAGATCTACTGTCTCTATTATAATGTGACAGACCAGCTAGAACTACTGTCTTTATTATAGTATGACAGACCAGCTAGATCTACTGTCTCTATTAGAATATGACAGACCAGCTAGATCTACTGTCTCTATTGTTTTATGACAGACCAGCTAGATCTACTGTCTCTATTATATTATGACATGCCTGGTAGATCTACTATCTCTATTACATTATGACCGACCAGCTAGATCTGCTGTCTCTATAATATTATGTCAGACCAGCTAGATCTACTGTCTCTATTAGAATATGACAGACCAGCTAGATCTACTGTCTCTATTATAATGTGACAGACCAGCTAGATCTACTGTCTCTATGTCTCTATTATATTATGACAGACCAGGTAGATCTACTGTCTCTATTATAATGTGACAGACCAGCTAGAACTACTGTCTTTATAATAGTGTGACAGACCAGCTAGATCTACTGTCTCTATTAGAATATGACAGACCAGCTAGATCTACTGTCTCTCTTATATTACGACAGACCAGCTAGATCTACTGTCTCTATTATAATGACAGACCAGCTAGATGTATTATCTCTATTATATTATGACAGACCAGCTAGAACTACTGTCTCTATTGTTTTATGACAGACCAGCTAGATCTACTGTCTCTATGTCTCTATTATATTATGACATGCCTGGTAGATCTACTATCTCTATTACATTATGACAGACCAGCTAGATCTACTGTCTCTATTATAATATGACAGACTAGCTAGATCTACTGTCTCTATTACATTATGACAGACCAGCTAGATCTACTGACTCTATTATAATATGACAGACCAGCTAGATCTACTGTCTCTATGTCTCTCTTATATTATGACATGCCTGGTAGATCTACTATCTCTATTACATTATGACAGACCAGCTAGATCTGCTGTCTCTATTATATTATGACAGACCAGCTAGATCTACTGTCTCTATTATAATATGACAGACCAGCTAGATTTCTGTCTCTATTATATTATGACAGACCAGCTAGATCTACTGTCTCTATTACATTATGTCAGATCAGCTAGATCTACTGTCTCTATTAGAATATGACAGACCAGCTAGATCTACTGTCTCTATTATAATGTGACAGACCAGCTAGATCTACTGTCTCTATGTCTCTATTATATTATGACAGACCAGGTAGATCTACTGTCTCTATTATAATGTGACAGACCAGCTAGAACTACTGTCTTTATAATAGTATGACAGACCAGCTAGATCTACTGTCTCTATTAGAATATGACAGACCAGCTAGATCTACTGTCTCTCTTATATTACGACAGACCAGCTAGATCTACTGTCTCTATTATAATGACAGACCAGCTAGATGTATTATCTCTATTATATTATGACAGACCAGCTAGAACTACTGTCTCTATTGTTTTATGACAGACCAGCTAGATCTACTGTCTCTATGTCTCTATTATATTATGACATGCCTGGTAGATCTACTATCTCTATTACATTATGACAGACCAGCTAGATCTACTGTCTCTATTATAATATGACAGACTAGCTAGATCTACTGTCTCTATTACATTATGACAGACCAGCTAGATCTACTGACTCTATTATAATATGACAGACCAGCTAGATCTACTGTCTCTATGTCTCTCTTATATTATGACATGCCTGGTAGATCTACTATCTCTATTACATTATGACAGACCAGCTAGATCTGCTGTCTCTATTATATTATGACAGACCAGCTAGATCTACTGTCTCTATTATAATATGACAGACCAGCTAGATTTCTGTCTCTATTATATTATGACAGACCAGCTAGATCTACTGTCTCTATTACATTATGTCAGATCAGCTAGATCTACTGTCTCTATTAGAATATGACAGACCAGCTAGATCTACTGTCTCTATTAGAATATGACAAACCAGCTAGATCTACTGTCTCTATTATATTACGACAGACCAGCTAGATCTACAGTCTCTATTATATTATGACAGACCAGCAAGATCTAATGTCTCTATTATATTATGACAGACGAGCTAGAACTACTGTCTCTATTGTATTATGACAGACAAGCTATATCTACTGTCTCTATTACATTATGTCAGACCAGCTAGATCTACTGTCTCTATTAGAATATGATAGACCAGCTAGATCTACTGTCTCTATTATAATGTGACAGACCAGCTAGATCTACTGTCTCTATTATATTATGACATGCCTGGTAGATCTACTATCTCTATTACATTATGACAGACCAGCTAGATCTACTGTCTCTATTATAATATGACAGACCAGCTAGATCTACTGTCTCTATTATATTATGAAACACCAGCTAGATCTACTGTCTCTATTATAATGTGACAGACCAGCTAGATCTACTGTCTCTATTATAATGTGACATACCAGTTAGATCTACTGTCTCTACTATATTATGACAGACCAGCTAGATCTCCTGTCTCTATTATATTATGACAGACCAGCTAGATCTACTGTCTCTATTATATTATGACAGACCAGCTACATCTACTGTTTCTATTATATTATGTCAGAACAGCTAGATCTACTGTCTCTATTATATTATGACAGACCAGCTAGATCTACTGTCTCTATTATAATATGACATACCAGTTAGATCTACTGTCTCTATTATAATATGACAGACCAGCTAGATCTACTGTCTCTATTAGAATATGACAGACCAGCTAGATCTACTGTCTCTATTAGAATATGACAGACCAGCTAGATCTACTGTCTCTATTATATTATGACAGACCAGCTAGATCAACTGTCTCTATGTCTCTATTATATTATGACAGACCAGATAGATCTACTGTCTCTATTATATTACGACAGACCAGCTAGATCTACTGTCTCTATTGTTTTATGACAGACCAGCTAGATCTACTGTCTCTATGTCTCTATTATATTATGACATGCCTGGTAGATCTACTATCTCTATTACATTATGACAGACCAGCTAGATCTACTGTCTCTATTATAATATGACAGACTAGCTAGATCTACTGTCTCTATTACATTATGACAGACCAGCTAGATCTACTGACTCTATTATAATATGACAGACCAGCTAGATCTACTGTCTCTATGTCTCTATTATATTATGACATGCCTGGTAGATCTACTATCTCTATTACATTATGACAGACCAGCTAGATCTGCTGTCTCTATTATATTATGACAGACCAGCTAGATCTACTGTCTCTATTATAATATGACAGACCAGCTAGATTTCTGTCTCTATTATATTATGACAGACCAGCTAGATCTACTGTCTCTATTAGAATATGATAGACCAGCTAGATCTACTGTCTCTATTATAATGTGACAGACCAGCTAGATCTACTGTCTCTATTATAATGTGACAGACCAGCTAGATCTACTGTCTCTATTATATTATGAAACACCAGCTAGATCTACTGTCTCTATTATAATGTGACAGACCAGCTAGATCTACTGTCTCTATTATAATGTGACATACCAGTTAGATCTACTGTCTCTACTATATTATGACAGACCAGCTAGATCTCCTGTCTCTATTATATTATGACAGACCAGCTAGATCTACTGTCTCTATTATATTATGACATGCCTGGAAGATCTACTATCTCTATTACATTATGACAGACCAGCTAGATCTACTGTCTCTATTATAATATGACAGACCAGCTAGATCTACTGTCTCTATTATATTATGAAACACCAGCTAGATCTACTGTCTCTATTATAATGTGACAGACCAGCTAGATCTACTGTCTCTATTATAATGTGACATACCAGTTAGATCTACTGTCTCTACTATATTATGACAGACCAGCTAGATCTCCTGTCTCTATTATATTATGACAGACCAGCTAGATCTACTGTCTCTATTATATTATGACAGACCAGCTACATCTACTGTTTCTATTATATTATGTCAGAACAGCTAGATCTACTGTCTCTATTATATTATGACAGACCAGCTAGATCTACTGTCTCTATTATAATATGACATACCAGTTAGATCTACTGTCTCTATTATAATATGACAGACCAGCTAGATCTACTGTCTCTATTAGAATATGACAGACCAGCTAGATCTACTGTCTCTATTAGAATATGACAGACCAGCTAGATCTACTGTCTCTATTATATTATGACAGACCAGCTAGATCAACTGTCTCTATGTCTCTATTATATTATGACAGACCAGGTAGATCTACTGTCTCTATTATAATGTGACAGACCAGCTAGAACTACTGTATTCATTATAGTATGACAGACCAGCTAGATCTACTGTCTCTATTATAATATGACAGACCAGCTACATCTACTGTCTCTATTATATTATGACAGACCAGTTAGAACTTTTGTCTCTATTATATTATGACGGATCAACTAGAACTTTTGTCGCTATTATATTATGACAGACCAGCTAGATCTACAGTCTCTATTATATTATGACAGACCAGCTATATCTACTGTCTCTATTATATTATGACATACCAGTTAGATCTACTGTCTCTACTATATTATGACAGACCAGCTAGATCTCCTGTCTCTATTATATTATGACAGACCAGCTAGATCGACTGTCTCTATTATATTATGACAGACCAGCTACATCTACTGTTTCTATTATATTATGTCAGACCAGCTAGATCTACTGTCTCTATTATATTATGACAGACCAGCTAGATCTACTGTCTCTATTATAATATGACATACCAGTTAGATGTACTGTCTCTATTATATTATGACAGACCAGCTAGATCTACTGACTCTATTATAATATGACAGACCAGCTATATCTACTGTCTCTATTATATTATGACCGACAAGCTAATTTTACTGTCTCTATTATATTATAACAGACCAGCTAGATCTACTTTCTCCATTATAGTATGACAGACCAGCTAGATCTACTGTCTCTATTATATTATGACAGACAAGCTAATTCTACTGTCTCTATTATAATATGACAGTCCAGCTAGATCTACTGTCTCTATTATAATATGACAGACCAGCTAGATCTACTGTCTCTATTATAATATGACAAACCAGCTAGATCTACTGTCTCTGTTATATTATGACAGACCAGCTAGATCTACTGTCTCTATTATATTATGACGGACCAGCTAGATCTACTGTCTCCATTATATTATGAAGGACCAGCTAGAACTATTTTCTCTATTATATTATGACAGGCCAGCTAGAACTTTTGTCTCTATTATATTATGACAGACCAGCTAGATCTACTGTCTCTATTATAATATGACAGACCAGCTAGATCTACTGTCTCTATTATATTATGACAGACCAGCTAGATCTACTGTCTCTATTATAATATGACATACCAGTTAGATCTACTGTCTCTATTATATTATGACAGACCAGCTAGATCTACTGTCTCCATTATATTATGACAGACCAGGTAGATCTACTGTCTCTATTATATTATGACAGACCAGCTAGATATACTATCTCTATTATATTATGACAGACCAGATAGCTCTACTGTATCTACTCTATTACATTATGTCAGACCAGCTAGATCTACTGTCTCTATTAGACTATGACAGACCAGCTAGATCTACTGTCTCTATTATAATTTGACATGCCTGGTAGATCTACTATCTCAATTACATTATGACAGACCAGCTAGATCTGCTTTCTCTATTATATTATGACAGACCAGCTAGATCAACTGTCTCTATGTCTCTATTATATTATGACAGACCAGATAGATCTACTGTCTCTATTATATTACGACAGACCAGCTAGATCTACTGTCTCTATTGTTTTATGACAGACCAGCTAGATCTACTGTCTCTATGTCTCTATTATATTATGACATGCCTGGTAGATCTACTATCTCTATTACATTATGACAGACCAGCTAGATCTACTGTCTCTATTATAATATGACAGACTAGCTAGATCTACTGTCTCTATTACATTATGACAGACCAGCTAGATCTACTGACTCTATTATAATATGACAGACCAGCTAGATCTACTGTCTCTATGTCTCTATTATATTATGACATGCCTGGTAGATCTACTATCTCTATTACATTATGACAGACCAGCTAGATCTGCTGTCTCTATTATATTATGACAGACCAGCTAGATCTACTGTCTCTATTATAATATGACAGACCAGCTAGATTTCTGTCTCTATTATATTATGACAGACCAGCTAGATCTACTGTCTCTATTACATTATGTCAGACCAGCTAGATCTACTGTCTCTATTAGAATATGATAGACCAGCTAGATCTACTGTCTCTATTATAATGTGACAGACCAGCTAGATCTACTGTCTCTATTATATTATGACATGCCTGGAAGATCTACTATCTCTATTACATTATGACAGACCAGCTAGATCTACTGTCTCTATTATAATATGACAGACAAGCTAGATCTACTGTCTCTATTATATTATGAAACACCAGCTAGATCTACTGTCTCTATTATAATGTGACAGACCAGCTAGATCTACTGTCTCTATTATAATGTGACATACCAGTTAGATCTACTGTCTCTACTATATTATGACAGACCAGCTAGATCTCCTGTCTCTATTATATTATGACAGACCAGCTAGATCTACTGTCTCTATTATATTATGACAGACCAGCTACATCTACTGTTTCTATTATATTATGTCAGACCAGCTAGATCTACTGTCTCTATTATATTATGACAGACCAGCTAGATCTACTGTCTCTATTATAATATGACATACCAGTTAGATCTACTGTCTATATTATAATATGACAGACCAGCTAGATCTACTGTCTCTATTAGAATATGACAGACCAGCTAGATCTACTGTCTCTATTATATTACGACAGACCAGCTAGATCTACTGCCTCTATTATAATGACAGACCAGCTAGATGTATTATCTCTATTATATTATGACAGACCAGCTAGATCTACTGTCTCTACTTCTAATATGACAGACCAGCTACATCTACTGTCTCTATTATATTATGACAGACCAGTTAGAACTTTTGTCTCTATTATATTATGACTGATCAACTAGAACTTTTGTCGCTATTATATTATGACAGACCAGCTAGATCTACAGTCTCTATTATATTATGACAGACCAGCTATATCTACTGTCTCTATTATATTATGACATACCAGTTAGATCTACTGTCTCTACTATATTATGACAGACCAGCTAGATCTCCTGTCTCTATTATATTATGACAGACCAGCTAGATCGACTGTCTCTATTATATTATGACAGACCAGCTACATCTACTGTTTCTATTATATTATGTCAGACCAGCTAGATCTACTGTCTCTATTATATTATGACAGACCAGCTAGATCTACTGTCTCTATTATAATATGACATACCAGCTAGATCTACTGACTCTATTATAATATGACAGACCAGCTAGATCTACTGTCTCTATTATATTATGACAGACAAGCTAATTTTACTGTCTCTATTATATTATGATAGACCATCTAGATCTACTGTCTCTATTATAATAT
Source organism: Oncorhynchus mykiss (assembly GCF_057628025.1). Classification (NCBI taxonomy): domain Eukaryota; kingdom Metazoa; phylum Chordata; class Actinopteri; order Salmoniformes; family Salmonidae; genus Oncorhynchus; species Oncorhynchus mykiss. The sequence goes on along the minus strand of NC_143041.1, from coordinate 49,438,436 downwards.
GACAGACCAGTTAGATCTACTGTCTCTAGTATATTATGACAGACCAGTTAGAACTTTTGTCTCTATTATATTATGACTGATCAACTAGAACTTTTGTCGCTATTATATTATGACAGACCAGCTAGATCTACAGTCTCTATTATATTATGACAGACCAGCTATATCTACTGTCTCTATTATATTATGACATACCAGTTAGATCTACTGTCTCTACTATATTATGACAGACCAGCTAGATCTCCTGTCTCTATTATATTATGACAGACCAGCTAGATCGACTGTCTCTATTATATTATGACAGACCAGCTACATCTACTGTTTCTATTATATTATGTCAGACCAGCTAGATCTACTGTCTCTATTATATTATGACAGACCAGCTAGATCTACTGTCTCTATTATAATATGACATACCAGCTAGATCTACTGACTCTATTATAATATGACAGACCAGCTAGATCTACTGTCTCTATTATATTATGACAGACAAGCTAATTTTACTGTCTCTATTATATTATGATAGACCATCTAGATCTACTGTCTCTATTATAATATGACAGACCAGTTAGATCTACTGTCTCTAGTATATTATGACAGACCAGTAAAATGTACTGTCTCTATTATATTATAACAGACCAGCTAGATCTACTTTCTCCATTATAGTATGACAGACCAGCTAGATCTACTGTCTCTATTATATTATGACAGACAAGCTAATTCTACTGTCTCTATTATAATATGACAGTCCAGGTAAATCTACTGTCTCTATTATAATATGACAGACCCGCTAGATCTACTGTCTCTATTATAATATGACAAACCAGCTAGATCTACTGTCTCTGTTATATTATGACAGACCAGCTAGATCTACTGTCTCTATTATATTATGACGGACCAGCTAGATCTACTGTCTCCATTATATTATGAAGGACCAGCTAGAACTATTTTCTCTATTATATTATGACAGGCCAGGTAGAACTTTTGTCTCTATTATATTATGACAGACCAGCTAGATCTACTGTCTCTATTATAATATGACAGACCAGCTAGATCTACTGTCTCTATTATATTATGACAGACCAGCTAGATCTACTGTCTCTATTATAATATGACATACCAGTTAGATCTACTGTCTCTATTATATTATGACAGACCAGCTAGATCTACTGTCTCCATTATATTATGACAGACCAGGTAGATCTACTGTCTCTATTATATTATGACAGACCAGTTAGATATACTATCTCTATTATATTATGACAGACCAGATAGCTCTACTGTATCTACTCTATTACATTATGTCAGATCAGCTAGATCTACTGTCTCTATTAGACTATGACAGACCAGCTAGATCTAATGTCTCTATTATAATTTGACATGCCTGGTAGATCTACTATCTCAATTACATTATGACAGACCAGCTAGATCTGCTTTCTCTATTATATTATGACAGACCAGCTAGATCAACTGTCTCTATGTCTCTATTATATTATGACAGACCAGATAGATCTACTGTCTCTATTATATTACGACAGACCAGCTAGATCTACTGTCTCTATTATAATATGACAGACTAGCTAGATCTACTGTCTCTATTACATTATGACAGACCAGCTAGATCTACTGACTCTATAATATTATGTCAGACCAGCTAGATCTACTGTCTCTATTAGAATATGACAGACCAGCTAGATCTGCTTTCTCTATTATATTATGACAGACCAGCTAGATCAACTGTCTCTATGTCTCTATTATATTATGACAGACCAGATAGATCTACTGTCTCTATTATATTACGACAGACCAGCTAGATCTACTGTCTCTATTATAATATGACAGACTAGCTAGATCTACTGTCTCTATTACATTATGACAGACCAGCTAGATCTACTGACTCTATAATATTATGTCAGACCAGCTAGATCTACTGTCTCTATTATATTATGACAGACAAGGTAGATCTACTGTCTCTATTATAATGTGACAGACCAGCTAGAACTACTGTCTTTATAATAGTATGACAGACCAGCTAGATCTACTGTCTCTATTAGAATATGACAGACCAGCTAGATCTACTGTCTCTATTATAATATGACAGACTAGCTAGATCTACTGTCTCTATTACATTATGACAGACCAGCGAGATCTACTGACTCTATTATAATATGACAGACCAGCTAGATCTACTGTCTCTATGTCTCTATTATATTATGACATGCCTAGGAGATCTACTATCTCTATTACATTATGACAGACCAGCTAGATCTGCTGTCTCTATTATATTATGACAGACCAGCTAGATCTACTGTCTCTATTAGAATATGACAGACCAGCTAGATCTGCTGTCTCTGTTATATTATGAAAGACCAGCTGGATCTACTGTCTCTATTATAATATGACAGACCAGCTAGATCTACTGTCTCTATTACAATATGACAGACCAGCTAGATCTACTGTCTCTATTATATTACGACAGACCAGCTAGATCTACTGTCTCTATTATAATGACAGACCAGCTAGATGTATTATCTTTATTATATTATGACAGACCAGCTAGATCAACTGTCTCTATGTCTCTATTATATTATGACAGACCAGGTAGATCTACTGTCTCTATTATAATGTGACAGACCAGCTAGAACTACTGTCTTTATTATAGTATGACAGACCAGCTAGATCTACTGTCTCTATTAGAATATGACAGACCAGCTAGACCTACTGTCTCTATTGTTTTATGACAGACAAGCTAGATCTACTGTCTCTATTATATTATGACATGCCTGGTAGATCTACTATCTCTATTACATTATGACCCACCAGCTAGATCTGCTGTCTCTATTATATTATGTCAGAACAGCTAGATCTACTGTCTCTATTAGAATATGACAGACCAGCTAGATCTACTGTCTCTATTATAATGTGACAGACCAGCTAGATCTACTGTCTCTATTATATTATGACATGCCTGGTAGATCTACTATCTCTATTACATTATGACCGACCAGCTAGATCTGCTGTCTCTATAATATTATGTCAGACCAGCTAGATCTACTGTCTCTATTAGAATATGACAGACCAGCTAGATCTACTGTCTCTATTATAATGTGACAGACCAGCTAGATCTACTGTTTCTATGTCTCTATTATATTATGACAGACCAGGTAGATCTACTGTCTCTATTACAATGTGACAGACCAGCTAGAACTACTGTCTTTATAATAGTATGACAGACCAGCTAGATCTACTGTCTCTATTAGAATATGACAGACCAGCTAGATCTACTGTCTCTATTATATTACGACAGACCAGCTAGATCTACTGTTTCTATTATAATGACAGACCAGCTAGATCTACTGTCTCTATGTCTCTATTATATTATGACATGCCTGGTAGATCTACTATCTCTATTACATTATGACAGACCAGCTAGATCTACTGTCTCTATTATAATGTGACAGACCAGCTAGAACTACTGTCTTTATAATAGTATGACAGACCAGCTAGATCTACTGTCTCTATTAGAATATGACAGACCAGCTAGATCTACTGTCTCTATTATAATATGACAGACTAGCTAGATCTACTGTCTCTATTACATTATGACAGACCAGCGAGATCTACTGACTCTATTATAATATGACAGACCAGCTAGATCTACTGTCTCTATGTCTCTATTATATTATGACATGCCTAGGAGATCTACTATCTCTTTTACATTATGACAGACCAGCTAGATCTGCTGTCTCTATTATATTATGACAGACCAGCTAGATCTACTGTCTCTATTAGAATATGACAGACCAGCTAGATCTGCTGTCTCTGTTATATTATGAAAGACCAGCTGGATCTACTGTCTCTATTATAATATGACAGACCAGCTAGATCTACTGTCTCTATTACAATATGACAGACCAGCTAGATCTACTGTCTCTATTATATTACGATAGACCAGCTAGATCTACTGTCTCTATTATAATGACAGACCAGCTAGATGTATTATCTTTATTATATTATGACAGACCAGCTAGATCAACTGTCTCTATGTCTCTATTATATTATGACAGACCAGGTAGATCTACTGTCTCTATTATAATGTGACAGACCAGCTAGAACTACTGTCTTTATTATAGTATGACAGACCAGCTAGATCTACTGTCTCTATTAGAATATGACAGACCAGCTAGACCTACTGTCTCTATTGTTTTATGACAGACAAGCTAGATCTACTGTCTCTATTATATTATGACATGCCTGGTAGATCTACTATCTCTATTACATTATGACCCACCAGCTAGATCTGCTGTCTCTATTATATTATGTCAGAACAGCTAGATCTACTGTCTCTATTAGAATATGACAGACCAGCTAGATCTACTGTCTCTATTATAATGTGACAGACCAGCTAGATCTACTGTCTCTATTATATTATGACATGCCTGGTAGATCTACTATCTCTATTACATTATGACCGACCAGCTAGATCTGCTGTCTCTATAATATTATGTCAGACCAGCTACATCTACTGTCTCTATTAGAATATGACAGACCAGCTAGATCTACTGTCTCTATTATAATGTGACAGACCAGCTAGATCTACTGTTTCTATGTCTCTATTATATTATGACAGACCAGGTAGATCTACTGTCTCTATTACAATGTGACAGACCAGCTAGAACTACTGTCTTTATAATAGTATGACAGACCAGCTAGATCTACTGTCTCTATTAGAATATGACAGACCAGCTAGATCTACTGTCTCTATTATATTACGACAGACCAGCTAGATCTACTGTTTCTATTATAATGACAGACCAGCTAGATCTACTGTCTCTATGTCTCTGTTATATTATGACATGCCTGGTAGATCTACTATCTCTATTACATTATGACAGACCAGCTAGATCTACTGTCTCTATTATAATATGACAGACTAGCTAGATCTACTGTCTCTATTACATTATGACAGACCAGCTAGATCTACTGTCTCTATTATATTACGACAGACCAGCTAGATCTACTGTCTCTATTTCTCTATTATATTATGACATGCCTGGTAGATCTACTATCTCTATTACATTATGACAGACCAGCTAGATCTGCTGTCTCTATTATATTATGACAGACCAGCTAGATCTACTGTCTCTATTATATTATGACAGACCAGCTAGATTTCTGTCTCTATTATATTATGACAGACCAGCTAGATCTACTGTCTCTATTACATTATGTCAGACCAGCTAGATCTACTGTCTCTATTAGAATATGACAGACCAGCAAGATCTACTGTCTCTATTAGAATATGACAAACCAGCTAGATCTACTGTCTCTATTATATTACGACAGACCAGCTAGATCTACAGTCTCTATTATATTATGACAGACCAGCAAGATCTAATGTCTCTATTATATTATGACAGACGAGCTAGAACTACTGTCTCTATTGTATTATGACAGACAAGCTATATCTACTGTCTCTATTACATTATGTCAGACCAGCTAGATCTACTGTCTCTATTAGAATATGATAGACCAGCTAGATCTACTGTCTCTATTATAATGTGACAGACCAGCTAGATCTACTGTCTCTATTATATTATGACATGCCTGGTAGATCTACTATCTCTATTACGTTATGACAGACCAGCTAGATCTACTGTCTCTATTATAATATGACATACCAGTTAGATCTACTGTCTCTATTATATTATGACAGACCAGCTAGATCTACTGTCTCCATTATATTATGACAGACCAGGTAGATCTACTGTCTCTATTATATTATGACAGACCAGTTAGATATACTATCTCTATTATATTATGACAGACCAGATAGCTCTACTGTATCTACTCTATTACATTATGTCAGACCAGCTAGATCTACTGTCTCTATTATAATTTGACATGCCTGGTAGATCTACTATCTCAATTACATTATGACAGACCAGCTAGATCTGCTTTCTCTATTATATTATGACAGACCAGCTAGATCAACTGTCTCTATGTCTCTATTATATTATGACAGACCAGATAGATCTACTGTCTCTATTATATTACGACAGACCAGCTAGATCTACTGTCTCTATTATAATATGACAGACTAGCTAGATCTACTATCTCTATTACATTATGACAGACCAGCTAGATCTACTGACTCTATAATATTATGTCAGACCAGCTAGATCTACTGTCTCTATTAGAATATGACAGACCAGCTAGATCTACTGTCTCTATTATAATGTGACAGACCAGCTAGATCTACTGTCTCTATGTCTCTATTATATTATGACAGACAAGGTAGATCTACTGTCTCTATTATAATGTGACAGACCAGCTAGAACTACTGTCTTTATAATAGTATGACAGACCAGCTAGATCTACTGTCTCTATTAGAATATGACAGACCAGCTAGATCTACTGTCTCTATTATAATATGACAGACTAGCTAGATCTACTGTCTCTATTACATTATGACAGACCAGCTAGATCTACTGACTCTATTATAATATGACAGACCAGCTAGATCTACTGTCTCTATGTCTCTATTATATTATGACATGCCTAGGAGATCTACTATCTCTATTACATTATGACAGACCAGCTAGATCTGCTGTCTCTATTATATTATGACAGACCAGCTAGATCTACTGTCTCTATTAGAATATGACAGACCAGCTAGATCTGCTGTCTCTGTTATATTATGAAAGACCAGCTGGATCTACTGTCTCTATTATATTATGACAGACCAGCTAGATCTACTGTCTCTATTAGAATATGACAGACCAGCTAGATCTGCTGTCTCTGTTATATAATGGCAGACCAGCTAGATCTACTGTCTCTATTATAATGACAGACCAGCTAGATGTATTATCTTTATTATATTATGACAGACCAGCTAGATCAACTGTCTCTATGTCTCTATTATATTATGACAGACCAGGTAGATCTACTGTCTCTATTATAATGTGACAGACCAGCTAGAACTACTGTCTTTATTATAGTATGACAGACCAGCTAGATCTACTGTCTCTATTAGAATATGACAGACCAGCTAGATCTACTGTCTCTATTATAATGTGACAGACCAGCTAGATCTACTGTCTCTATTATATTATGACATGCCTGGTAGATCTACTATCTCTATTACATTATGACCGACCAGCTAGATCTGCTGTCTCTATAATATTATGTCAGACCAGCTAGATCTACTGTCTCTATTAGAATATGACAGACCAGCTAGATCTACTGTCTCTATTATAATGTGACAGACCAGCTAGATCTACTGTTTCTATGTCTCTATTATATTATGACAGACCAGGTAGATCTACTGTCTCTATTATAATGTGACAGACCAGCTAGAACTACTGTCTCTATTAGAATATGACAGACCAGCTAGATCTACTGTCTCTATTATATTACGACAGACCAGCTAGATCTACTGTCTCTATTAGAATATGACAGACCAGCTAGATCTACTGTCTCTATTATATTACGACAGACCAGCTAGATCTACTGTCTCTATTATAATGACAGACCAGCTAGATCTACTGTCTCTATGTCTCTATTATATTATGACATGCCTGGTAGATCTACTATCTCTATTACATTATGACAGATCAGCTAGATCTACTGTCTCTATTATAATATGACAGACTAGCTAGATCTACTGTCTCTATTACATTATGACAGACCAGCTAGATCTACTGACTCTATTATAATATGACAGACCAGCTAGATCTACTGTCTCTATTTCTCTATTATATTATGACATGCCTGGTAGATCTACTATCTCTATTACATTATGACAGACCAGCTAGATCTGCTCTCTATTATATTATGACAGACCAGCTAGATCTACTGTCTCTATTATAATATGACAGACCAGCTAGATTTCTGTCTCTATTATATTATGACAGACCAGCTAGATCTACTGTCTCTATTACATTATGTCAGACCAGCTAGATCTACTGTCTCTATTAGAATATGACAGACCAGCAAGATCTACTGTCTCTATTAGAATATGACAAACCAGCTAGATCTACTGTCTCTATTATATTACGACAGACCAGCTAGATCTACAGTCTCTATTATATTATGACAGACCAGCAAGATCTAATGTCTCTATTATATTATGACAGACGAGCTAGAACTACTGTCTCTATTGTATTATGACAGACAAGCTATATCTACTGTCTCTATTACATTATGTCAGACCAGCTAGATCTACTGTCTCTATTAGAATATGATAGACCAGCTAGATCTACTGTCTCTATTATAATGTGACAGACCAGCTAGATCTACTGTCTCTATTATATTATGACATGCCTGGTAGATCTACTATCTCTATTACGTTATGACAGACCAGCTAGATCTACTGTCTCTATTATAATATGACATACCAGTTAGATCTACTGTCTCTATTATATTATGACAGACAAGCTATATCTACTGTCTCTATTACATTATGTCAGACCAGCTAGATCTACTGTCTCTATTAGAATATGATAGACCAGCTAGATCTACTGTCTCTATTATAATGTGACAGACCAGCTAGATCTACTGTCTCTATTATATTATGACATGCCTGGTAGATCTACTATCTCTATTACGTTATGACAGACCAGCTAGATCTACTGTCTCTATTATAATATGACATACCAGTTAGATCTACTGTCTCTATTATATTATGACAGACCAGCTAGATCTACTGTCTCCATTATATTATGACAGACCAGGTAGATCTACTGTCTCTATTATATTATGACAGACCAGTTAGATATACTATCTCTATTATATTATGACAGACCAGATAGCTCTACTGTATCTACTCTATTACATTATGTCAGACCAGCTAGATCTACTGTCTCTATTAGACTATGACAGACCAGCTAGATCTACTGTCTCTATTATAATTTGACATGCCTGGTAGATCTACTATCTCAATTACAATATGACAGACCAGCTAGATCTGCTTTCTCTATTATATTATGACAGACCAGCTAGATCAACTGTCTCTATGTCTCTATTATATTATGACAGACCAGATAGATCTACTGTCTCTATTATATTACGACAGACCAGCTAGATCTACTGTCTCTATTATAATATGACAGACTAGCTAGATCTACTATCTCTATTACATTATGTCAGACCAGCTAGATCTACTGTCTCTATTAGAATATGACAGACCAGCTAGATCTACTGTCTCTATTATAATGTGACAGACCAGCTAGATCTACTGTCTCTATGTCTCTATTATATTATGACAGACCAGGTAGATCTACTGTCTCTATTATAGTGTGACAGACCAGCTAGAACTACTGTCTTTATAATAGTATGACAGACCAGCTAGATCTACTGTCTCTATTAGAATATGACAGACCAGCTAGATCTACTGTCTCTATTATAATATGACAGACTAGCTAGATCTACTGTCTCTATTACATTATGACAGACCAGCTAGATCTACTGACTCTATTATAATATGACAGACCAGCTAGATCTACTGTCTCTATGTCTCTATTATATTATGACATGCCTAGGAGATCTACTATCTCTATTACATTATGACAGACCAGCTAGATCTGTTGTCTCTATTATATTATGAAAGACCAGCTGGATCTACTGTCTCTATTATAATATGACAGACCAGCTAGATCTACTGTCTCTATTAGAATATGACAGACCAGCTAGATCTACTGTCTCTATTATAATGTGACAGACCAGCTATATCTACTGTTTCTATGTCTCTATTATATTATGACAGACCAGGTAGATCTACTGTCTCTATTATAATGTGACAGACCAGCTAGAACTACTGTCTCTATTAGAATATGACAGACCAGCTAGATCTACTGTCTCTATTATATTACGACAGACCAGCTAGATCTACTGTCTCTATTAGAATATGACAGACCAGCTAGATCTACTGTCTCTATTATATTACGACAGACCAGCTAGATCTACTGTCTCTATTATAATGACAGACCAGCTAGATCTACTGTCTCTATGTCTCTATTATATTATGACATGCCTGGTAGATCTACTATCTCTATTACATTATGACAGACCAGCTAGATCTACTGTCTCTATTATAATATGACAGACTAGCTAGATCTACTGTCTCTATTACATTATGACAGACCAGCTAGATCTACTGACTCTATTATAATATGACAGACCAGCTAGATCTACTGTCTCTATTTCTCTATTATATTATGACATGCCTGGTAGATCTACTATCTCTATTACATTATGACAGACCAGCTAGATCAGCTCTCTATTATATTATGACAGACCAGCTAGATCTACTGTCTCTATTATATTATGACAGACCAGCTAGATCTACTGTCTCCATTATATTATGACAGACCAGGTAGATCTACTGTCTCTATTATATTATGACAGACCAGTTAGATATACTATCTCTATTATATTATGACAGACCAGATAGCTCTACTGTATCTACTCTATTACATTATGTCAGACCAGCTAGATCTACTGTCTCTATTAGACTATGACAGACCAGCTAGATCTACTGTCTCTATTATAATTTGACATGCCTGGTAGATCTACTATCTCAATTACAATATGACAGACCAGCTAGATCTGCTTTCTCTATTATATTATGACAGACCAGCTAGATCAACTGTCTCTATGTCTCTATTATATTATGACAGACCAGATAGATCTACTGTCTCTATTATATTACGACAGACCAGCTAGATCTACTGTCTCTATTATAATATGACAGACTAGCTAGATCTACTATCTCTATTACATTATGACAGACCACCTAGATCTACTGACTCTATAATATTATGTCAGACCAGCTAGATCTATTGTCTCTATTAGAATATGACAGACCAGCTAGATCTACTGTCTCTATTATAATGTGACAGACCAGCTAGATCTACTGTCTCTATGTCTCTATTATATTATGACAGACCAGGTAGATCTACTGTCTCTATTATAGTGTGACAGACCAGCTAGAACTACTGTCTTTATAATAGTATGACAGACCAGCTAGATCTACTGTCTCTATTAGAATATGACAGACCAGCTAGATCTACTGTCTCTATTATAATATGACAGACTAGCTAGATCTACTGTCTCTATTACATTATGACAGACCAGCTAGATCTACTGACTCTATTATAATATGACAGACCAGCTAGATCTACTGTCTCTATGTCTCTATTATATTATGACATGCCTAGGAGATCTACTATCTCTATTACATTATGACAGACCAGCTAGATCTGTTGTCTCTATTATATTATGAAAGACCAGCTGGATCTACTGTCTCTATTATAATATGACAGACCAGCTAGATCTACTGTCTCTATTAGAATATGACAGACCAGCTAGATCTACTGTCTCTATTATAATGTGACAGACCAGCTATATCTACTGTTTCTATGTCTCTATTATATTATGACAGACCAGGTAGATCTACTGTCTCTATTATAATGTGACAGACCAGCTAGAACTACTGTCTCTATTAGAATATGACAGACCAGCTAGATCTACTGTCTCTATTATATTACGACAGACCAGCTAGATCTACTGTCTCTATTAGAATATGACAGACCAGCTAGATCTACTGTCTCTATTATATTACGACAGACCAGCTAGATCTACTGTCTCTATTATAATGACAGACCAGCTAGATCTACTGTCTCTATGTCTCTATTATATTATGACATGCCTGGTAGATCTACTATCTCTATTACATTATGACAGACCAGCTAGATCTACTGTCTCTATTATAATATGACAGACTAGCTAGATCTACTGTCTCTATTACATTATGACAGACCAGCTAGATCTACTGTCTCTATTATAATATGACAGACTAGCTAGATCTACTGTCTCTATTACATTATGACAGACCAGCTAGATCTACTGACTCTATTATAATATGACAGACCAGCTAGATCTACTGTCTCTATTTCTCTATTATATTATGACATGCCTGGTAGATCTACTATCTCTATTACATTATGACAGACCAGCTAGATCTCTATTATATTATGACAGACCAGCTAGATCTACTGTCTCTATTATAATATGACAGACCAGCTAGATTTCTGTCTCTATTATATTATGACAGACCAGCTAGATCTACTGTCTCTATTACATTATGTCAGACCAGCTAGATCTACTGTCTCTATTAGAATATGACAGACCAGCAAGATCTACTGTCTCTATTAGAATATGACAAATCAGCTAGATCTACTGTCTCTATTATATTACGACAGACCAGCTAGATCTACAGTCTCTATTATATTATGACAGACCAGCAAGATCTAATGTCTCTATTATATTATGACAGACGAGCTAGAACTACTGTCTCTATTGTATTATGACAGACAAGCTATATCTACTGTCTCTATTACATTATGTCAGACCAGCTAGATCTACTGTCTCTATTAGAATATGATAGACCAGCTAGATCTACTGTCTCTATTATAATGTGACAGACCAGCTAGATCTACTGTCTCTATTATATTATGACATGCCTGGTAGATCTACTATCTCTATTACGTTATGACAGACCAGCTAGATCTACTGTCTCTATTATAATATGACATACCAGTTAGATCTACTGTCTCTATTATATTATGACAGACCAGCTAGATCTACTGTCTCCATTATATTATGACAGACCAGGTAGATCTACTGTCTCTATTATATTATGACAGACCAGTTAGATATACTATCTCTATTATATTATGACAGACCAGATAGCTCTACTGTATCTACTCTATTACATTATGTCAGACCAGCTAGATCTACTGTCTCTATTAGACTATGACAGACCAGCTAGATCTACTGTCTCTATTATAATTTGACATGCCTGGTAGATCTACTATCTCAATTACAATATGACAGACCAGCTAGATCTGCTTTCTCTATTATATTATGACAGACCAGCTAGATCAACTGTCTCTATGTCTCTATTATATTATGACAGACCAGATAGATCTACTGTCTCTATTATATTACGACAGACCAGCTAGATCTACTGTCTCTATTATAATATGACAGACTAGCTAGATCTACTATCTCTATTACATTATGACAGACCACCTAGATCTACTGACTCTATAATATTATGTCAGACCAGCTAGATCTACTGTCTCTATTAGAATATGACAGACCAGCTAGATCTACTGTCTCTATTATAATGTGACAGACCAGCTAGATCTACTGTCTCTATGTCTCTATTATATTATGACAGACCAGGTAGATCTACTGTCTCTATTATAGTGTGACAGACCAGCTAGAACTACTGTCTTTATAATAGTATGACAGACCAGCTAGATCTACTGTCTCTATTAGAATATGACAGACCAGCTAGATCTACTGTCTCTATTATAATATGACAGACTAGCTAGATCTACTGTCTCTATTACATTATGACAGACCAGCTAGATCTACTGACTCTATTATAATATGACAGACCAGCTAGATCTACTGTCTCTATGTCTCTATTATATTATGACATGCCTAGGAGATCTACTATCTCTATTACATTATGACAGACCAGCTAGATCTGTTGTCTCTATTATATTATGAAAGACCAGCTGGATCTACTGTCTCTATTATAATATGACAGACCAGCTAGATCTACTGTCTCTATTAGAATATGACAGACCAGCTAGATCTACTGTCTCTATTATAATGTGACAGACCAGCTATATCTACTGTTTCTATGTCTCTATTATATTATGACAGACCAGGTAGATCTACTGTCTCTATTATAATGTGACAGACCAGCTAGAACTACTGTCTCTATTAGAATATGACAGACCAGCTAGATCTACTGTCTCTATTATATTACGACAGACCAGCTAGATCTACTGTCTCTATTAGAATATGACAGACCAGCTAGATCTACTGTCTCTATTATATTACGACAGACCAGCTAGATCTACTGTCTCTATTATAATGACAGACCAGCTAGATCTACTGTCTCTATGTCTCTATTATATTATGACATGCCTGGTAGATCTACTATCTCTATTACATTATGACAGACCAGCTAGATCTACTGTCTCTATTATAATATGACAGACTAGCTAGATCTACTGTCTCTATTACATTATGACAGACCAGCTAGATCTACTGACTCTATTATAATATGACAGACCAGCTAGATCTACTGTCTCTATTTCTCTATTATATTATGACATGCCTGGTAGATCTACTATCTCTATTACATTATGACAGACCAGCTAGATCTGCTCTCTATTATATTATGACAGACCAGCTAGATCTACTGTCTCTATTATAATATGACAGACCAGCTAGATTTCTGTCTCTATTATATTATGACAGACCAGCTAGATCTACTGTCTCTATTACATTATGTCAGACCAGCTAGATCTACTGTCTCTATTAGAATATGACAGACCAGCAAGATCTACTGTCTCTATTATATTACGACAGACCAGCTAGATCTACAGTCTCTATTATATTATTATTATTATTATTTTTTTTTTTTTTTTTTTTTTTTTTTTTTTTTTACCTTTATTTAACCAGGCAAGTCAGTTAAGAACAAATTCTTATTTTCAATGACGGCCTGGGAACAGTGGGTTAACTGCCTGTTCAGGGGCAGAACGACAGATTTGTACCTTGTCAGCTCGGGGGTTTGAACTCGCAACCTTCCGGTTACTAGTCCAACGCTCTAACCACTAGGCTACCCTGCCGCCCCAAATTATGACAGACCAGCAAGATCTAATGTCTCTATTATATTATGACAGACGAGCTAGAACTACTGTCTCTATTGTATTATGACAGACAAGCTATATCTACTGTCTCTATTACATTATGTCAGACCAGCTAGATCTACTGTCTCTATTAGAATATGATAGACCAGCTAGATCTACTGTCTCTATTATAATGTGACAGACCAGCTAGATCTACTGTCTCTATTATATTATGACATGCCTGGTAGATCTACTATCTCTATTACGTTATGACAGACCAGCTAGATCTACTGTCTCTATTATAATATGACATACCAGTTAGATCTACTGTCTCTATTATATTATGACAGACCAGCTAGATCTACTGTCTCCATTATATTATGACAGACCAGGTAGATCTACTGTCTCTATTATATTATGACAGACCAGTTAGATATACTATCTCTATTATATTATGACAGACCAGATAGCTCTACTGTATCTACTCTATTACATTATGTCAGACCAGCTAGATCTACTGTCTCTATTAGACTATGACAGACCAGCTAGATCTACTGTCTCTATTATAATTTGACATGCCTGGTAGATCTACTATCTCAATTACAATATGACAGACCAGCTAGATCTGCTTTCTCTATTATATTATGACAGACCAGCTAGATCAACTGTCTCTATGTCTCTATTATATTATGACAGACCAGATAGATCTACTGTCTCTATTATATTACGACAGACCAGCTAGATCTACTGTCTCTATTATAATATGACAGACTAGCTAGATCTACTATCTCTATTACATTATGACAGACCACCTAGATCTACTGACTCTATAATATTATGTCAGACCAGCTAGATCTACTGTCTCTATTAGAATATGACAGACCAGCTAGATCTACTGTCTCTATTATAATGTGACAGACCAGCTAGATCTACTGTCTCTATGTCTCTATTATATTATGACAGACCAGGTAGATCTACTGTCTCTATTATAGTGTGACAGACCAGCTAGAACTACTGTCTTTATAATAGTATGACAGACCAGCTAGATCTACTGTCTCTATTAGAATATGACAGACCAGCTAGATCTACTGTCTCTATTATAATATGACAGACTAGCTAGATCTACTGTCTCTATTACATTATGACAGACCAGCTAGATCTACTGACTCTATTATAATATGACAGACCAGCTAGATCTACTGTCTCTATGTCTCTATTATATTATGACATGCCTAGGAGATCTACTATCTCTATTACATTATGACAGACCAGCTAGATCTGTTGTCTCTATTATATTATGAAAGACCAGCTGGATCTACTGTCTCTATTATAATATGACAGACCAGCTAGATCTACTGTCTCTATTAGAATATGACAGACCAGCTAGATCTACTGTCTCTATTATAATGTGACAGACCAGCTAGATCTACTGTTTCTATGTCTCTATTATATTATGACAGACCAGGTAGATCTACTGTCTCTATTATAATGTGACAGACCAGCTAGAACTACTGTCTCTATTAGAATATGACAGACCAGCTAGATCTACTGTCTCTATTATATTACGACAGACCAGCTAGATCTACTGTCTCTATTAGAATATGACAGACCAGCTAGATCTACTGTCTCTATTATATTACGACAGACCAGCTAGATCTACTGTCTCTATTATAATGACAGACCAGCTAGATCTACTGTCTCTATGTCTCTATTATATTATGACATGCCTGGTAGATCTACTATCTCTATTACATTATGACAGACCAGCTAGATCTACTGTCTCTATTATAATATGACAGACTAGCTAGATCTACTGTCTCTATTACATTATGACAGACCAGCTAGATCTACTGACTCTATTATAATATGACAGACCAGCTAGATCTACTGTCTCTATTTCTCTATTATATTATGACATGCCTGGTAGATCTACTATCTCTATTACATTATGACAGACCAGCTAGATCTGCTCTCTATTATATTATGACAGACCAGCTAGATCTACTGTCTCTATTATAATATGACAGACCAGCTAGATTTCTGTCTCTGTTATATTATGACAGACCAGCTAGATCTACTGTCTCTATTACATTATGTCAGACCAGCTAGATCTACTGTCTCTATTAGAATATGACAGACCAGCAAGATCTACTGTCTCTATTAGAATATGACAAACCAGCTAGATCTACTGTCTCTATTATATTACGACAGACCAGCTAGATCTACAGTCTCTATTATATTATGACAGACCAGCAAGATCTAATGTCTCTATTATATTATGACAGACGAGCTAGAACTACTGTCTCTATTGTATTATGACAGACAAGCTATATCTACTGTCTCTATTACATTATGTCAGACCAGCTAGATCTACTGTCTCTATTAGAATATGATAGACCAGCTAGATCTACTGTCTCTATTATAATGTGACAGACCAGCTAGATCTACTGTCTCTATTATATTATGACATGCCTGGTAGATCTACTATCTCTATTACGTTATGACAGACCAGCTAGATCTACTGTCTCTATTATAATATGACATACAAATTAGATCTACTGTCTCTATTATATTATGACAGACCAGCTAGATCTACTGTCTCCATTATATTATGACAGACCAGGTAGATCTACTGTCTCTATTATATTATGACAGACCAGTTAGATATACTATCTCTATTATATTATGACAGACCAGATAGCTCTACTGTATCTACTCTATTACATTATGTCAGACCAGCTAGATCTACTGTCTCTATTAGACTATGACAGACCAGCTAGATCTACTGTCTCTATTATAATTTGACATGCCTGGTAGATCTACTATCTCAATTACATTATGACAGACCAGCTAGATCTGCTTTCTCTATTATATTATGACAGACCAGCTAGATCAACTGTCTCTATGTCTCTATTATATTATGACAGACCAGATAGATCTACTGTCTCTATTATATTACGACAGACCAGCTAGATCTACTGTCTCTATTATAATATGACAGACTAGCTAGATCTACTATCTCTATTACATTATGACAGACCAGCTAGATCTACTGACTCTATAATATTATGTCAGACCAGCTAGATCTACTGTCTCCATTAGAATATGACAGACCAGCTAGATCTACTGTCTCTATTATAATGTGACAGACCAGCTAGATCTACTGTCTCTATGTCTCTATTATATTATGACAGACCAGGTAGATCTACTGTCTCTATTATAGTGTGACAGACCAGCTAGAACTACTGTCTTTATAATAGTATGACAGACCAGCTAGATCTACTGTCTCTATTAGAATATGACAGACCAGCTAGATCTACTGTCTCTATTATAATATGACAGACTAGCTAGATCTACTGTCTCTATTACATTATGACAGACCAGCTAGATCTACTGACTCTATTATAATATGACAGACCAGCTAGATCTACTGTCTCTATGTCTCTATTATATTATGACATGCCTAGGAGATCTACTATCTCTATTACATTATGACAGACCAGCTAGATCTGTTGTCTCTATTATATTATGAAAGACCAGCTGGATCTACTGTCTCTATTATAATATGACAGACCAGCTAGATCTACTGTCTCTATTAGAATATGACAGACCAGCTAGATCTACTGTCTCTATTATATTACGACAGACCAGCTAGATCTACTTCCTCTATTATAATGACAGACCAGCTAGATGTATTACCTCTATTATATTATGACAGACCAGCTAGATCAACTGTCTCTATGTCTCTATTATATTATGACAGACCAGCTAGATCTACTGTCTCTATTATATTATGACATGCCTGGTAGATCTACTATCTCTATTACATTATGACCAACCAGCTAGATCTGCTGTCTCTATTATATTATGTCAGAACAGCTAGATCTACTGTCTCTATTAGAATATGACAGACCAGCTAGATCTACTGTCTCTATTATAATGTGACAGACCAGCTAGATCTACTGTCTCTATTATATTATGACATGCCTGGTAGATCTACTATCTCTATTACATTATGACCGACCATCTAGATCTGCTGTCTCTATAATATTATGTCAGACCAGCTAGATCTACTGTCTCTATTAGAATATGACAGACCAGCTAGATCTACTGTCTCTATTATAATGTGACAGACCAGCTAGATCTACTGTCTCTATGTCTCTATTATATTATGACAGACCAGGTAGATCTACTGTCTCTATTATAATGTGACAGACCAGCTAGAACTACTGTCTTTATTATAGTATGACAGACCAGCTAGATCTACTGTCTCTATTAGAATATCACAGACCAGCTAGATCTACTGTCTCTATTATATTACGACAGACCAGCTAGATCTACTGTCTCTATTATATTGACAGACCAGCTAGATGTATTATCTCTATTATATTATGACAGACCAGCTAGAACTACTGTCTCTATTGTTTTATGACAGACCAGCTAGATCTACTGTCTCTATGTCTCTATTATATTATGACATGCCTGGTAGATCTACTATCTCTATTACATTATGACAGACCAGCTAGATCTACTGTCTCTATTATAATATGACAGACTAGCTAGATCTACTGTCTCTATTACATTATGACAGACCAGCTAGATCTACTGACTCTATTATAATATGACAGACCAGCTAGATCTACTGTCTCTATGTCTCTATTATATTATGACATGCCTGGTAGATCTACAATCTCTATTACATTATGACAGACCAGCTACATCTGCTGTCTCTATTATATTATGACAGACCAGCTAGATCTACTGTCTCTATTATAATATGACAGACCAGCTAGATCTTCTGTCTCTATTTTATTATGACAGACCAGCTATATCTACTGTCTCTATTACATTATGTCAGACCAGCTAGATCTACTGTCTCTATTAGAATATGACAGACCAGCTAGATCTACTGTCTCTATTAGAATATGACAAACCAGCTAGATCTACTGTCTCTATTATAGTACGACAGACCAGCTAGATCTACAGTCTCTATTATATTATGACAGACCAGCAAGATCTAATGTCTCTATTATATTACGACAGACCAGCTAGATCTACTGTCTCTATTATAATTACAGACCAGCTAGAAGTATTCTCTCTAAATCAAATCAAAATTTTATTTGTCACATACACATGGTTAGCAGATGTTAATGCGAGTGTAGCGAAATGCTTGTGCTTCTAGTTCCGACAATGCAGTAATAACCAACAAGTAATCTAACTAACAATTCCAAAACTACTGTCTTGTACACAGTGTGAGGGGATAAAGAATATGTACATAAGGATATATGAATGAGTGATGGTACAGAGCAGCATAGGCAAGATACAGTAGATGGTATCGAGTACAGTATATACATATGAGATGAGTATGTAAACAAAGTGGCATAGTTAAAGTGGCTAGTGATACATGTATTACATAAGGATACAGTCGATGATATAGAGTACAGTATATACGTATGCATATGAGATGAATAAGAGTATTCTCTCTATTATATTATGACAGACGAGCTAGAACTACTGTCTCTATTGTATTATGACAGACAAGCTATATCTACTGTCTCTATTAGAATATGATAGACCAGCTAGATCTACTGTCTCTATTATAATGTGACAGACCAGCTAGATCTACTGTCTCTATTATATTATGACATGCCTGGTAGATCTACTATCTCTATTACATTATGACAGACCAGCTAGATCAACTGTCTCAATGTCTCTATTATATTATGACAGACCAGGTAGATCTACTGTCTCTATTATAATGTGACAGACCAGCTAGAACTACTGTCTTTATTATAGTATGACAGACCAGCTAGATCTACTGTCTCTATTAGAATACGACAGACCAGCTAGATCTACTGTCTCTATTGTTTTATGACAGACCAGCTAGATCTACTGTCTCTATTATATTATGACATGCCTGGTAGATCTACTATCTCTATTACATTATGACCGACCAGCTAGATCTGCTGTCTCTATTATATTATGTCAGAACAGCTAGATCTACTGTCTCTATTAGAATATGACAGACCAGCTAGATCTGCTGTCTCTATAATATTATGTCAGACCAGCTAGATCTACTGTCTCTATTAGAATATGACAGACCAGCTAGATCTACTGTCTCTATTATAATGTAACAGACCAGCTAGATCTACTGTCTCTATGTCTCTATTATATTATGACAGACCAGGTAGATCTACTGTCTCTATTATAATGTGACAGATCAGCTAGAACTACTGTCTTTTTTATAGTATGACAGACCAGCTAGATCTACTGTCTCTATTAGAATATGACAGACCAGCTAGATCTACTGTCTCTATTATATTACGACAGACCAGCTAGATCTACAGTCTCTATTATATTATGACAGACCAGCAAGATCTAATGTCTCTATTATATTACGACAGACCAGCTAGATCTACTGTCTCTATTATAATTACAGACCAGCTAGAAGTATTCTCTCTAAATCAAATCACATTTTTATTTGTCACATACACATGGTTAGCAGATGTTAATGCGAGTGTAGCGAAATGCTTGTGCTTCTAGTTCCGACAATGCAGTAATAACCAACAAGTAATCTAACTAACAATTCCAAAACTACTGTCTTGTACACAGTGTGAGGGGATAAAGAATATGTACATAAGGATATATGAATGAGTGATGGTACAGAGCAGCATAGGCAAGATACAGTAGATGGTACCGAGTACAGTATATACATATGAGATGAGTATGTAAACAAAGTGGCATAGTTAAAGTGGCTAGTGATACATGTATTACATAAGGATACAGTCGATGATATAGAGTACAGTATATACGTATGCATATGAGATGAATAAGAGTATTCTCTCTATTGTATTATGACAGACAAGCTATATCTACTGTCTCTATTAGAATATGATAGACCAGCTAGATCTACTGTCTCTATTATAATGTGACAGACCAGCTAGATCTACTGTCTCTATTATATTATGACATGCCTGGTAGATCTACTATCTCTGTTACATTATGACAGACCAGCTAGATCAACTGTCTCTATGTCTCTATTATATTATGACAGACCAGGTAGATCTACTGTCTCTATTATAATGTGACAGACCAGCTAGAACTACTGTCTTTATTATAGTATGACAGACCAGCTAGATCTACTGTCTCTATTAGAATACGACAGACCAGCTAGATCTACTGTCTCTATTGTTTTATGACCGACCAGCTAGATCTGCTGTCTCTATTATATTATGTCAGAACAGCTAGATCTACTGTCTCTATTAGAATATGACAGACCAGCTAGATCTACTGTCTCTATTATAATGTGACAGACCAGCTAGATCTGCTGTCTCTATTATATTATGTCAGAACAGCTAGATCTACTGTCTCTATTAGAATATAACAGACCAGCTAGATCTGCTGTCTCTATAATATTATGTCAGACCAGCTAGATCTACTGTCTCAATTAGAATATGACAGACCAGCTAGATCTACTGTCTCTATTATAATGTGACAGACCAGCTAGATCTACTGTCTCTATGTCTCTATTATATTATGACAGACCAGGTAGATCTACTGTCTCTATTATAATGTGACAGACCAGCTAGAACTACTGTCTTTATTATAGTATGACAGACCAGCTAGATCTACTGTCTCTATTATAATGTGACAGACCAGCTAGATCTGCTGTCTCTATTATATTATGTCAGAACAGCTAGATTTACTGTCTCTATTAGAATATGACAGACCAGCTAGATCTGCTGTCTCTATAATATTATGTCAGACCAGCTAGATCTACTGTCTCTATTAGAATATGACAGACCAGCTAGATCTACTGTCTCTATTATAATGTGACAGACCAGCTAGATCTACTGTCTCTATGTCTCTATTATATTATGACAGACCAGGTAGATCTACTGTCTCTATTATAATGTGACAGACCAGCTAGAACTACAGTCTCTATTATATTATGACAGACCAGCAAGATCTACTGTCTCTATTACATTATGTCAGACCAGCTAGATCTACTGTCTCTATTAGAATATGACAGACCAGCTAGATCTACTGTCTCTATTAGAATATGACAAACCAGCTAGATCTACTGTCTCTATTATATTACGACAGACCAGCTAGATCTACAGTCTCTATTATATTATGACAGACCAGCAATATCTAATGTCTCTATTATATTACGACAGACCAGCTAGATCTACTGTCTCTATTATAATTACAGACCAGCTAGAAGTATTCTCTCTAAATCAAATCAAATTTTTATTTGTCACATACACATGGTTAGCAGATGTTAATGCGAGTGTAGCGAAATGCTTATGCTTCTAGTTCCGACAATGCAGTAATAACCAACAAGTAATCTAACTAACAATTCCAAAACTACTGTCTTGTACACAGTGTGAGGGGATAAAGAATATGTACATAAGGATATATGAATGAGTGATGGTACAGAGCAGCATAGGCAAGATACAGTAGATGGTATCGAGTACAGTATATACATATGAGATGAGTATGTAAACAAAGTGGCATAGTTAAAGTGGCTAGTGATACATGTATTACATAAGGATACAGTCGATGATATAGAGTACAGTATATACGTATGCATATGAGATGAATAAGAGTATTCTCTCTATTATATTATGACAGACGAGCTAGAACTACTGTCTCTATTGTATTATGACAGACAAGCTATATATACTGTCTCTATTAGAATATGATAGACCAGCTAGATCTACTGTCTCTATTATAATGTGACAGACCAGCTAGATCTACTGTCTCTATTATATTATGACATGCCTGGTAGATCTACTATCTCTATTACATTATGACAGACCAGCTAGATCAACTGTCTCTATGTCTCTATTATATTATGACAGACAAGGTAGATCTGCTGTCCCTATTATAATATGACAGACCAGTTAGATCTACTGTCTCTATTATATTATGACAGACCAGCTAGATCTAATGTCTCTATTATAATATGACAGACAAGCTATATATACTGTCTCTATTACATTATGTCAGACCAGCTAGATCTACTGTCTATATTAGAATATGACAGACCAGCTTGATCTACTGTCTCTATTAGACTATGACAGACCAGCTAGATGTACTGTCTCTATTATAATATGACATGCCTGGTAGATCTACTATCTCAATTACATTATGACAGACCAGCTAGATCTGCTTTCTCTATTATATTATGACAGACCAGCTAGATCAACTGTCTCTATGTCTCTTTTATATTATGACAGACCAGGTAGATCTACTGTCTCTATTATATTACGACAGACCAGCTAGATCTACTGTCTCTATTATAATATGACAGACTAGCTAGATCTACTGTCTCTATTACATTATGACAGACCAGCTAGATCTACTGACTCTATTATAATATGACAGACCAGCTAGATCTACTGTCTCTATGTCTCTGTTATATTATGACATGCCTGGTAGATCTACTATCTCTATTACATTATGACAGACCAGCTAGATCTGCTGTCTCTATTATATTATGACAGACCAGCTAGATCTACTGCCTCTATTATAATATGACAGACCAGCTAGATCTTCTGTCTCTATTATATTATGACAGACCAGCTATATCTACTGTCTCTATTATATTACGACAGACCAGTTAGATCTACTGTCTCTATTATAATGTCTAATGTCTATTCTAATGTCTCTATTATAATATGACAGACCGGTTTTATGTACTGTCTCTATTACATTATGTCAGACCAGCTAGATCTACTGTCTCTATTAGAATATGACAGACCAGCTAGATCTACTGTCTCTATTATAATGTGACAGACCAGCTAGATCTACTGTCTCTATTATATTATGACATGCCTGGTAGATCTACTATCTCAATTACATTATGACAGACCAGCTAGATCTCCTTTCTCAATTATATTATGTCAGACCAGCTATATCTACTGTCTCTATTACATTATGTCAGACCAGCTAGATCTACTGTCTATATTAGACTATGACAGACCAGCTAGATCTACTGTCTCTATTAGAATATGACAGACCAGCTAGATCTACTGTCTCTATTAGAATATGACAGACCAGCTAGATCTACTGTCTCTATTATATTACGACAGACCAGCTAGATCTACTGTCTCTATTATAATGACAAACCAGCTAGATGTATTATCTCTATTATATTATGACAGACCAGCTAGATCTACTGTCTCTATTATAATGACAGACCAGCTAGATGTATTATCTCTATTATATTATGACAGACCAGCTAGAACTGCTGTCTCTATTGTTTTATGACCGACCAGCTAGATCTGCTGTCTCTATTATATTATGTCAGACCAGCTAGATCTACTGTCTCTATTAGAATATGACAGACCAGCTAGATCTACTGTCTCTATTATAATGTGACAGACCACCTAGATCTACTGTCTCTATTACATTATGACATGCCTGGTAGATCTACTATCTCAACCAGCTATGACAGACCAGCTAGATCTGCTTTCTCTTTTATATTATGACAGACCAGCTAGATCAACTGTCTCTATGTCTCTATTATATTATGACAGACCAGGTAGATCTACTGTCTCTATTATAATGTGACAGACCAGCTAGAACTACTGTCTTTATTATAGTATGACAGACCAGCTATATCTACTGTCTATATTACATTATGACATGCCTGGTAGATCTACTATCTCTATTACATTATGACAGACCAGCTAGATCTGCTGTCTCTATTATAATGACAGACCAGCTAGATGTATTATCTCCATTATATTATGACAGACCAGATAGATCTAATGTCTCTATTATAATTTGACAGACCAGCTATATCTAATGTCTCTATTATAATATGACAGACTAGCTAGATGTACTGTCTCTATTATATTATGACAGACCAGCTATATCTACTGTCTATATTATAATATGACAGACCAGCTAGATCTACTGTCTCTATGTCTCTATTATATTATGACAGACCAGGTAGATCTACTCTCCCTATTATATTATGACAGACCAGCTAGATCTGCTGTCTCTGTTACAGTATATTATGACAGACCAGCTAGATCTACTGTCTCTATTATAATATGACAGATCAGCTAGATCTTCTGTCTCTATTATATTATGAAAGACCAGCTATATCTACTGTCTCTATTACATAATGTCAGACCAGCTAGATCTACTGTCTCTATTAGACTATGACAGACCAGCTAGATCTAAAGTCTCTATTAGAATATGACAGACCAGCTAGATCTACTGTCTCTATTATATTACGACAGACCAGCTAGATCTACAGTCGCTATTATATTATGACAGACCAGCAAGATCTACTGTCTCTATTATATTACGACAGACCAGCTAGATCTACTGTCTCTATTAGAATATGAAAGACCAGCTAGATCTACTCTCTATTATAATGTGACAGACCAGCTAGATCAAATGTCTCTAAGTCTCTATTATATTATGACAGACCAGCTAGATCTACTGTCTCTATTATATTATGACAGACCAGCTAGATCTAATGTCTCTATTATAACATGACAGACTAGCTATATATACTGTCTCTATTACATTATGTCAGACCAGCTAGATCTACTGTCTATATTAGAATATGACAGACCAGCTAGATCTACTGTCTCTATTATAATGTGACAGACCAGCTAGATCTACTGTCTCTATTATATTATGACATGCCTGGTAGATCTACTATCTCAATTACATTATGACAGACCAGCTAGATCTACTGTCTATATTATATTACGACAGACCAGCTAGATCTACTGTCTCTATTATAATGACAAACCAGCTAGATGTATTATCTCTATTATATTATGACAGACCAGCTAGATCTACTGTCTCTATTATAATGACAGACCAGCTAGATGTATTATCTCTATTATATTATGACAGACCAGCTAGAACTACTGTCTCTATTATATTATGACAGACCAGCTAGATCTACTGTCTCTATTATATTATGACATGCCTGGTAGATCTACTATATCTATTACATTATGACCGACCAGCTAGATCTGCTGTCTCTATTATATTATGTCAGACCAGCTAGATCTACTGTCTCTATTAGAATATGACAGACCAGCTAGATCTACTGTCTCTATTATAATGTGACAGACCAGCTAGATCTACTGTCTCTATTACATTATGACATGCCTGGTAGATCTATTATCTCAACCGGCTATGACAGACCAGCTAGATCTGCTTTCTCCATTATATTATGACAGACCAGCTAGATCTGCTGTCTCTATTATATTATGACAGACCAGCTATATCTACTATCTCTATTACATTATGACAGACCAGCTATATCTACTATCTCTATTACATTATGTCAGTCCAGCTAGATCGAATATCTATATTAGAATATGACAGACCAGCTAGATCTACTATCTCTATTATACTACGACAGACCAGCTAGATCTACTGTCTCTATTATAATGACAAACCAGCTAGATGTATTATCTCTATTATATTATGACAGACCAGCTAGATCTACTGTCTCTATTATAATGACAGACCAGCTAGATGTATTATCTCTATTATATTATGACAGACCAGCTAGAACTGCTGTCTCTATTGTTTTATGACCGACCAGCTAGATCTGCTGTCTCTATTATATTATGTCAGACCAGCTAGATCTACTGTCTCTATTAGAATATGGCAGACCAGCTAGATCTACTGTCTCTATTATAATGTGACATACCAGCTAGATCTACTGTCTCTATTACATTATGACATGCCTGGTAGATCTACTATCTTAACCAGCTATGACAGACCAGCTAGATCTGCTTTCTCTTTTATATTATGACAGACCAGCTAGATCAACTGTCTCTATGTCTCTATTATATTATGACAGACCAGGTAGATCTACTGTCTCTATTATAATGTGACAGACCAGCTAGAACTACTGTCTTTATTATAGTATGACAGACCAGCTATATCTACTGTCTATATTACATTATGACATGCCTGGTAGATCTACTATCTCTATTACATTATGACAGACCAGCTAGATCTGCTGTCTCTATTATAATGACAGACCAGCTAGATGTATTATCTCTATTATATTATGACAGACCAGATAGATCTAATGTCTCTATTATAATTTGACAGACCAGCTATATCTAATGTCTCTATTATAATATGACAGACTAGCTAGATGTACTGTCTCTATTATATTATGACAGACCAGCTATATCTACTGTCTATATTATAATATGACAGACCAGCTAGATCTACTGTCTCTATGTCTCTATTATATTATGACAGACCAGGTAGATCTACTCTCCCTATTATATTATGACAGACCAGCTAGATCTGCTGTCTCTGTTACAGTATATTATGACAGACCAGCTAGATCTACTGTCTCTATTATAATATGACAGACCAGCTAGATCTTCTGTCTCTATTATATTATGAAAGACCAGCTATATCTACTGTCTCTATTTCATAATGTCAGACCAGCTAGATCTACTGTCTCTATTAGACTATGACAGACCAGCTAGATCTACTGTCTCTATTAGAATATGACAGACCAGCTAGATCTACTGTCTCTATTATATTACGACAGACCAGCTAGATCTACAGTCGCTATTATATTATGACAGACCAGCAAGATCTACTGTCTCTATTATATTACGACAGACCAGCTAGATCTACTGTCTCTATTAGAATATGAAAGACCAGCTAGATCTTCTGTCTCTATTATAATGTGACAGACCAGCTAGATGTATTATCTCTATTACATTATGACAGACCAGCTAGTTCTGCTGTCTCTATTATATTATGACAGACCAGCTAGATCTACTGTCTCTATTATTTTATGACATGCCTGGTAGATCTACTATCTCTATTACATTACGACAGACCAGCTAGTTCTGCTGTCTCTATTATATTATGACAGACCAGCTAGATCTACTGTCTTTATTATATTACGACAGACCAGCTAGATCTACTGTCTCTAAAATAATATGACAGACCAGCTAGATCTACTGTCTCTATTATATCATGACAGACCAGCTAGATCTACTGTCTCTATTATATTACGAAAGACCAGCTAGATCTACTGTCTCTATTATAATATGACAGACTAGCTAGAACTACTGTCTCTATTATATTATGACAGACCAGCTAGATCTACTGTCTTTATTATATTGTGACAGACCAGCTAGATCTACTGTCTCTATGTCTCTATTATTTTATGAAAGACCAGGTAGATCTTCTTTCTCTATTATATTATGACAGACCAGGTAAATCTTCTGTCTCTATTATATTATGACAGACCAGATAGATGTATTATCTCTTTTATATTATAACAGACCAGCTAGAACTACTGTCTCTATTGTATTATGACAGACCAGCTATATCTACTGCCTCTATTACATTATGTCAGACCAGCTAGATTTACTGTCTCTATTACAATATGACAGACCAGCTAGATCTACTGTCTCTATTATAATGTGACAGACCAGCTAGATCTACTGTCTCTATTATATTATGACAGACCAGCTAGATCTACTGTCTCTATTATAATATGACAGACCAGCTAGATCTTCTGTCTCTATTATATTATGACAGGCCAGCTATATCTACTATCTCTATTACATTATGACAGACCAGCTAGATCTGCTGTCTCTATTATATTATGACAGACCAGCTAGATCTACTGTCTCTATTATAATATGACAGACCAGCTAGATCTTCTGTTTCTATTATATTATGACAGACCAGCTATATCTACTAACTCTATTACATTATGTCAGTCCAGCTAGATCTAATGTCTCTATTAGAATATGACAGACCAGCTAGATCTACTGTCTCTATTATATTACGACAGACCAGCTAGATCTACTGTCTCTATTATGATGACAGACCAGCTAGATGTATTATCTCTATTACATTATGACAGACCAGCTAGTTCTGCTGTCTCTATTATAATATGACAGACCAGCTAGATCTACTGTCTCTATTATAATATGACAGACCAGCTAGATCTTCTGTCTCTATTATATTATGACAGACCAGTTATATCTACTGCCTCTATTACATTATGTCAGACCAGCTAGATTTACTGTCTCTATTACAATATGACAGACCAGCTAGATCTACTGTCTCTATTAGACTATGACAGACCAGCTAGATCTACTGTCTCTATTATAATGACAGACCAGCTAGATGTATTATATCTATTATATTATGACAGTCCAGCTAGAACTACTGTCTCTATTGTATTATGACAGACCAGCTAGATCTACTATCTCTATTATATTATGACATGCCTGGTAGATCTACTATCTCTATTACATTATGACAGACCAGCTAGATCTACTATCTCTATTATATTATGACATGCCTGGTAGATCTACTATCTCTATTATATTATGACAGACCAGCTAGATCTACTGTCTCTATTATAATATGACAGACCAGCTAGATCTTCTGTCTCTATTATATTATGACAGACCAGCTATATCTACTATCTCTATTACATTATGTCATTCCAGCTAGATCTAATGTCTCTATTAGAATATGACAGACCAGCTAGATCTACTGTCTCTATTATATTACGACAGACCAGCTAGATTTACTGTCTCTATTATGATGACAGACCAGCTAGATGCATTATCTCTATTACACTATGACAGACCAGCTAGCACTACTGTCTCTATTGTTTTATGACAGACCAGCTAGATCTACTGTCTCTATTATATTATGACATGCCTGGTAGATCTACTATCTCTATTACATTATGACAGACCAGCTAGTTCTGCTGTCTCTATTATATTATGACAGACCAGCTAGATCTACTGTCTTTATTATATTACGACAGACCAGCTAGATCTACTGTCTCTATTATAAAAGGACAGACTAGCTAGAACTACTGTCTCTAATATATTATGACAGACCAGCTAGATCTACTGTCTTTATTATATTGTGACAGACCAGCTAGATCTACTGTCTTTATTATATTGTGACAGACCAGCTAGATCTACTGTCTCTATGTCTCTATTATTTTATGAAAGACCAGGTAGATCTTCTTTCTCTATTATATTATGACAGACCAGATAGATCTACTGTCTCTATTATAATATGACAGACCAGCTAGATGTATTATCTCTTTTATATTATAACAGACCAGCTAGAACTACTGTCTCTATTGTATTATGACAGACCAGCTATATCTACTGCCTCTATTACATTATGTCAGACCAGCTAGATTTACTGTCTCTATTACAATATGACAGACCAGCTAGATCTACTGTCTCTATTATAATGTGACAGACCAGCTAGATCTACTGTCTCTATTATATTATGACAGACCAGCTAGATCTACTGTCTCTATTATAATATGACAGACCAGCTAGATCTTCTGTCTCTATTATATTATGACAGCCCAGCTAGATCTACTGTCTCTATTATAATATGACAGACCAGCTAGATCTTCTGTCTCTATTATATTATGACAGACCAGCTATATCTACTAACTCTATTACATTATGTCAGTCCAGCTAGATCTAATGTCTCTATTAGAATATGACAGACCAGCTAGATCTACTGTCTCTATTATATTACGACAGACCAGCTAGATCTACTGTCTCTATTATGATGACAGACCAGCTAGATGAATTATCTCTATTACATTATGACAGACCAGCTAGTTCTGCTGTCTCTATTATAATATGACAGACCAGCTAGATCTACTGTCTCTATTATAATATGACAGACCAGCTAGATCTTCTGTCTCTATTATATTATGACAGACCAGTTATATCTACTGCCTCTATTACATTATGTCAGACCAGCTAGATTTACTGTCTCTATTACAATATGACAAACCAGCTAGATCTACTGTCTCTATTAGACTATGACAGACCAGCTAGATCTACTGTCTCTATTATAATGACAGACCAGCTAGATGTATTATATCTATTATATTATGACAGTCCAGCTAGAACTACTGTCTCTATTGTATTATGACAGACCAGCTAGATCTACTATCTCTATTATATTATGACATGCCTGGTAGATCTACTATCTCTACTACATTATGACAGACCAGCTAGATCTACTATCTTTATTATATTATGACATGCCTGGTAGATCTACTATCTCTATTATATTATGACAGACCAGCTAGATCTACTGTCTCTATTATAATATGACAGACCAGCTAGATCTTCTGTCTCTATTATATTATGACAGACCAGCTATATCTACTATCTCTATTACATTATGTCAGTCCAGCTAGATCTAATGTCTCTATTAGAATATGACAGACCAGCTAGATCTACTGTCTCTATTATATTACGACAGACCAGCTAGATTTACTGTCACTATTATGATGACAGACCAGCTAGATGCATTATCTCTATTACACTATGACAGACCAGCTAGCACTACTGTCTCTATTGTTTTATGACAGACCAGCTAGATCTACTGTCTCTATTATATTATGACATGCCTGGTAGATCTACTATCTCTATTACATTATGACAGACCAGCTAGTTCTGCTGTCTCTATTATATTATGACAGACCAGCTAGATCTACTGTCTTTATTATATTACGACAGACCAGCTAGATCTACTGTCTCTATTATAAAAGGACAGACTAGCTAGAACTACTGTCTCTAATATATTATGACAGACCAGCTAGATCTACTGTCTTTATTATATTGTGACAGACCAGCTAGATCTACTGTCTATATGTCTCTATTATATTATGACAGACCAGGTAGATCTTCTTTCTCTATTATATTATGACAGACCAGGTAGATCTTCTGTCTCTATTATATTATGTCAGACCAGCTAGATATACTGTCTCTATTACAATATGAAATACCAGCTAGATCTACTGTCTCTTTTATAATGTGACAGACCAGCTAGATCTACTGTCTCTATTATAATGACAGACCAGCTAGATGTATTATCTCTATTATATTATAACAGACCAGCTAGAACTACTGTCTCTATTGTATTATGACAGACCAGCTAGATCTACTGTCTCTAAAATAATATGACAGACCAGCTAGATCTACTGTCTCTATTATATTACGACAGACCAGCTAGATCTACTGTCTCTATTATAATATGACAGACTAGCTAGATCTAATGTCTCTATTATAATATGACAGACCAGCTAGATCTACTGTCTCTATGTCTCTATTATAATATGACAGACTAGCTAGATCTAATGTCTCTATTATAATATGACAGACCAGCTAGATATACTGTCTCTATTACAATATGAAATACCAGCTAGATCTACTGTCTCTATTACAATATGAAAGACCAGCTAGATCTACTGTCTCTATTATAATGACAGACCAGCTAGATGTATTATCTCTATTATATTATGACAGACCAGCTGGAAGTACTGTCTCTATTGTATTGTGAGAGACCAGCTGAATCTACTGTCTCTATTATACTATGACATGCCTGGTAGATCTACTATCTCTATTACATTATGACAGACCAGCTAGATCTGATGTCTCTATTATATTATGACAGACCAGCTAGATCTACTGTCTCTATTATATTCTGACAGACCAGCTAGATCTTCTCTCTCTATTATATTATGACAGACCAGCTATATATACTGTCTCTATTACATTATGTCAGACCAGCTAGATCTACTGTCTCTATTAGAATGTGACAGACCAGCTAGATCTACTGTCTCTATTATATTACGACAGACCAGCTAGATCTACAGTCTCTATTATTTTATGACAGACCAGCAAGTTCTACTGTCTCTATTATATTACGACAGACCAGCTAGATCTACTGTCTCTATTATAATGACAGACCAGGTAGAAGTATTATCTCTATTATATTATGACAGACCAGCTAGAACTACTGTCTCTACTGTATTATGACAGACCAGCTATATCTACTGTCTCTATTACATTATGTCAGACCAGCTAGATCTACTGTCTCTATTAGAATATGACAGACCAGCTAGATCTACTGTCTCTATTATAATGTGACAGACCAGCTAGATCTACTGTCTCTATTATATTATGACATGCCTGGTAGATCTACTATCTCTATTACATTATGACAGACCAGCTAGATCTGCTGTCTCTATTATATTATGACAGACCAGCTAGATCAACTGTCTCTATGTCTCTATTATATTATGACAGACCAGGTAGATCTGCTGTCTCTATTATAATGTGACAAACCAGCTAGATCTACTGTCTCTATTATATTATGACATGCCTGGTAGATCTACTATCTCTATTACATGATGACTGACCAGCTAGATCTGCTGTCTCTATTATATTATGACAGACCAGCTAGATCTACTGTCTCTATTATAATATGACAGACCAGCTAGAACTTCTGTCTCTATTATATTATTACAAACCAGCTATATCTACTGTCTCTATTACATTATGTCAGACCAGCCAAATCTACTGTCTCTATTTCTCTATTATTTTATGACAGACCAGGTAGATCTTCTTTCTCTATTATATTATGACAGACCAGGTAGATCTTCTGTCTCTATTATATTATGACAGACCAGATAGATCTACTGTCTCTATTAAATTATGTCAGACCAGCTTGATCTTCTGTCTCTATTACAATATGAAAGACCAGCTAGATCTACTGTCTCTATTATAATGTGACAGACCAGCTAGATCTACTGTCTCTATTATAATGACAGACCAGCTAGATGTATTATCTCTATTATATTATGACAGACCAGCTGGAAGTACTGTCTCTATTGTATTGTGAGAGACCAGCTAAATCTACTGTCTCTATTATATTATGACATGCCTGGTAGAACTACTATCTCTATTACATTATGACAGACCAGCTAGATCTGATGTCTCTATTATATTATGACAGACCAGCTAGATCTACTGTCTCTATTATATTATGACAGACCAGCTAGATCTTATCTCTCTATTATATTATGACAGACCAGCTATATATACTGTCTCTATTACATTATGTCAGACCAGCTAGATCTACTGTCTCTATTAGAATATGACAGACCAGCTAGATCTACTGTCTCTATTAGAATATGACAGACCAGCTAGATCTACTGTCTCTATTATATTACGACAGACCAGCTAGATCTACAGTCTCTATTATTTTATGACAGACCAGCAAGTTCTACTGTCTCTATTATATTACGACAGACCAGCTAGATCTACTGTCTCTATTATAATGACAGACCAGGTAGAAGTATTATCTCTATTATATTATGACAGACCAGCTAGAACTACTGTCTCTATTATATTATGACAGACCAGCTAGATCTACTGTCTCTATTATATTATGACAGACCAGCTAGATCTTCTCTCTCTATTATATTATGACAGACCAGCTATATATACTGTCTCTAATACATTATGTCAGACCAGCTAGATCTACTGTCTCTATTAGAATATGACAGACCAGCTAGATCTACTGTCTCTATTAGAATATGACAGACCAGCTAGATCTACTGTCTCTATTATATTACGACAGACCAGCTAGATCTACAGTCTCTATTATATTATGACAGACCAGCAAGATCTACTGTCTCTATTATATTACGACAGACCAGCTAGATCTACTGTCTCTATTAGAATATGACAGACCAGCTAGATCTACTGTCTCTATTATAATGTGACAGACCAGCTAGATCTACTGTCTCTATTATATTATGACATGCCTGGTAGATCTACTATCTCTATTACATTATGACATTCCAGCTAGAACTACTGTCTCTATTGTATTATGACAGACCAGCTAGATCTTCTATCTCTATTATATTTTGACATGCCTGGTAGATCTACTATCTCTATTATATTATGAGAGACCAGCTAGATCTGCTGTCTCTATTATAATATGACAGACCAGCTAGATCTACTGTCTCTATTATAATATGACAGACCAGCTAGATCTTCTGTCTCTATTATATTATGACAGACCAGTTATATCTACTGCCTCTATTACATTATTTCAGACCAGCTAGATTTACTGTCTCTATTACAATATGACAGACCAGCTAGATCTACTGTCTCTATTATATTATGACAGACCAGCTAGATCTTCTCTCTCTATTATATTATGACAGACCAGCTATATATACTGTCTCTATTACATTATGTCAGACCAGCTAGATCTACTGTCTCTATTAGAATATGACAGACCAGCTAGATCTACTGTCTCTATTATATTACGACAGACCAGCTAGATCTACAGTCTCTATTATTTTATGACAGACCAGCAAGTTCTACTGTCTCTATTATATTACGACAGACCAGCTAGATCTACTGTCTCTATTATAATGACAGACCAGGTAGAAGTATTACCTCTATTATATTATGACAGACCAGCTAGAACTACTGTCTCTACTGTATTATGACAGACCAGCTATATCTAGTGTCTCTATTACATTATGTCAGACCAGCTAGATCTACTGTCTCTATTAGAATATGACAGACCAGCTAGATCTACTGTCTCTATTATAATGTGACAGACCAGCTAGATCTACTGTCTCTATTATAATGACAGACCAGCTAGATCTACTATCTCTATTACATTATGACAGACCAGCTAGATCTGCTGTCTCTATTATATTATGACAGACCAGCTAGATCAACTGTCTCTATGTCTCTATTATATTATGACAGACCAGGTAGATCTGCTGTCTCTATTATAATGTGACAAACCAGCTAGATCTACTGTCTCTATTATATTATGACATGCCTGGTAGATCTACTATCTCTATTACATGATGACTGACCAGCTAGATCTGCTGTCTCTATTATATTATGACAGACCAGCTAGATCTACTGTCTCTATTATAATATGACAGACCAGCTAGATCTTCTGTCTCTATTACATTATGACAGACCATCTATATCTACTGTCTCTATTACATTATGTCAGACCAGCCAAATCTACTGTCTCTATGTCTCTAGTATTTTATGACAGACCAGGTAGATCTTCTTTCTCTATTATATTATGACAGACCAGGTAGATCTTCTGTCTCTATTATATTGTGACAGACCAGATAGATCTACTGTCTCTATTAAATTATGTCAGACCAGCTTGATCTTCTGTCTCTATTACAATATGAAAGACCAGCTAGATCTACTGTCTCTATTATAATGTGACAGACCAGCTAGATCTACTGTCTCTATTATAATGACAGACCAGCTAGATGTATTATCTCTATTATATTATGACAGACCAGCTGGAAGTACTGTCTCTATTGTATTGTGAGAGACCAGCTAAATCTACTGTCTCTATTATATTATGACATGCCTGGTAGAACTACTATCTCTATTACATTATGACAGACCAGCTAGATCTGATGTCTCTATTATATTATGACAGACCAGCTAGATCTACTGTCTCTATTATATTATGACAGACCAGCTAGATCTTCTCTCTCTATTATATTATGACAGACCAGCTATATATACTGTCTCTATTACGTTATGTCAGACCAGCTAGATCTACTGTCTCTATTAGAATATGACAGACCAGCTAGATCTACTGTCTCTATTAGAATATGACAGACCAGCTAGATCTACTGTCTCTATTATATTACGACGGACCAGCTAGATCTACAGTCTCTATTATATTATGACAGACCAGCAAGATCTACTGTCTCTATTATATTACGACAGACCAGCTAGATCTACTGTCTCTATTAGAATATGACAGACCAGCTAGATCTACTGTCTCTATTATAATGTGACAGACCAGCTAGATCTACTGTCTCTATTATATTATGACATGCCTGGTAGATCTACTATCTCTATTACATTATGACATTCCAGCTAGAACTACTGTCTCTATTGTATTATGACAGACCAGCTAGATCTTCTATCTCTATTATATTTTGACATGCCTGGTAGATCTACTATCTCTATTACATTATGAGAGACCAGCTAGATCTGCTGTCTCTATTATAATATGACAGACCAGCTAGATCTACTGTCTCTATTATAATATGACAGACCAGCTAGATCTTCTGTCTCTATTATATTATGACAGACCAGTTATATCTACTGCCTCTATTACATTATTTCAGACCAGCTAGATTTACTGTCTCTATTACAATATGACAGACCAGCTAGATCTACTGTCTCTATTATAATGTGACAGACCAGCTAGATCTACTGTCTCTATTATATTATGACATGCCTGGTAGATCTACTATCTCTATTACATTATGACAGACCAGCTAGATCTGCTGTCTCTATTATATTATGACAGACCAGCTAGATCAACTGTCTCTATGTCTCTATTATATTATGACAGACCAGGTAGATCTGCTGTCTCTATTATAATGTGACAAACCAGCTAGATCTACTGTCTCTATTATATTATGACATGCCTGGTAAATCTACTATCTCTATTACATGATGACTGACCAGCTAGATCTGCTGTCTCTGTTATAATATGACAGACCAGCTAGATCTTCTGTCTCTATTATATTATGACAGACCAGCTAGATCTACTGTCTCTATTATAATATGACAGACCAGCTAGATCTTCTGTCTCTATTACATTATGACAGACCATCTATATCTACTGTCTCTATTACATTATGTCAGACCAGCCAAATCTACTGTCTCTATGTCTCTATTAGACTATGACAGACCAGCTAGATCTACTGTCTCTATTATAATGACAGACCAGCTAGATGTATTATATCTATTATATTATGACAGTCCAGCTAGAACTACTGTCTCTATTGTATTATGACAGACCAGCTAGATCTACTATCTCTATTATATTATGACATGCCTGGTAGATCTACTATCTCTATTACATTATGACAGACCAGCTAGATCTACTATCTCTATTATATTATGACATGCCTGGTAGATCTACTATCTCTATTATATTATGACAGTCCAGCTAGATCTACTGTCTCTATTATAATATGACAGACCAGCTAGATCTTCTGTCTCTATTACATTATGACAGACCATCCATATCTACTGTCTCTATTACATTATGTCAGACCAGCCAAATCTACTGTCTCTATGTCTGTATTATTTTATGACAGACCAGGTAGATCTTCTTTCTCTATTATATTATGACAGACCAGGTAGATCTTCTGTCTCTATTATATTGTGACAGACCAGATAGATCTACTGTCTCTGTTAAATTATGTCAGACCAGCTTGATCTTCTGTCTCTATTACAATATGAAAGACCAGCTAGATCTACTGTCTCTATTATAATGTGACAGACCAGCTAGATCTACTGTCTCTATTATAATGACAGACCAGCTAGATGTATTATCTCTATTATATTATGACAGACCAGCTGGAAGTACTGTCTCTATTGTATTGTGAGAGACCAGCTAAATCTACTGTCTCTATTATATTATGACATGCCTGGTAGAACTACTATCTCTATTACATTATGATAGACCAGCTAGATCTGATGTCTCTATTATATTATGACAGACCAGCTAGATCTACTGTCTCTATTATATTATGACAGACCAGCTAGATCTACTGTCTCTATTAGAATATGACAGACCAGCTAGATCTACTGTCTCTATTATATTACGACAGACCAGCTAGATCTACAGTCTCTATTATATTATGACAGACCAGCAAGATCTACTGTCTCTATTATATTACGACAGACCAGCTAGATCTACTGTCTCTATTAGAATATGACAGACCAGCTAGATCTACTGTCTCTATTATAATGTGACAGACCAGCTAGATCTACTCTCTCTATTATATTATGACATGCCTGGTAGATCTACTATCTCTATTACATTATGACATTCCAGCTAGAACTACTGTCTCTATTGTATTATGACAGACCAGCTAGATCTTCTATCTCTATTATATTTTGACATGCCTGGTAGATCTACTATCTCTATTACATTATGAGAGACCAGCTAGATCTGCTGTCTCTATTATAATATGACAGACCAGCTAGATCTACTGTCTCTATTATAATATGACAGACCAGCTAGATCTTCTGTCTCTATTATATTATGACAGACCAGTTATATCTACTGCCTCTATTACATTATTTCAGACCAGCTAGATTTACTGTCTCTATTACAATATGACAGACCAGCTAGATCTACTGTCTCTATTAGACTATGACAGACCAGCTAGATCTACTGTCTCTATTATAATGACAGACCAGCTAGATGTATTATATCTATTATATTATGACAGTCCAGCTAGAACTACTGTCTCTATTGTATTATGACAGACCAGCTAGATCTACTATCTCTATTATATTATGACATGCCTGGTAGATCTACTATCTCTATTACATTATGACAGACCAGCTAGATCTACTATCTCTATTATATTATGACATGCCTGGTAGATCTACTATCTCTATTATATTATGACAGTCCAGCTAGATCTACTGTCTCTATTATAATATGACAGACCAGCTAGATCTTCTGTCTCTATTATATTATGACAGACCAGCTATATCTACTATCTCTATTACATTATGTCAGTCCAGCTAGATCTAATGTCTCTATTAGAATATGACAGACCAGCTAGATCTACTGTCTCTATTATATTACGACAGACCAGCTAGATTTACTGTCTCTATTATGATGACAGACCAGCTAGATGTATTATCTCTATTACACTATGACAGACCAGCTAGCACTACTGTCTCTATTGTTTTATGACAGACCAGCTAGATCTACTGTCTCTATTATATTATGACATGCCTGGTAGATCTACTATCTCTATTACATTATGACAGACCAGCTAGTTCTGCTGTCTCTATTATATTATGACAGACCAGCTAGATCTACTGTCTTTATTATATTACGACAGACCAGCTAGATCTACTGTCTCTAAAATAATATGACAGACCAGCTAGATCTACTGTCTCTATTATATTATGACAGACCAGCTAGATCTACTGTCTCTATTATAATATGACAGACTAGCTAGAACTACTGTCTCTAATATCTTATGACAGACCAGCTAGATCTACTGTCTTTATTATATTGTGACAGACCAGCTAGATCTACTGTCTATATGTCTCTATTACAATATGAAATACCAGCTAGATCTACTGTCTCTTTTATAATGTGACAGACCAGCTAGATCTACTGTCTCTATTATAATGACAGACCAGCTAGATGTATTGTCTCTATTATATTATAACAGACCAGCTAGAACTACTGTCTCTATTGTATTATGACAGACCAGCTAGATCTACTGTCTCT
This sequence comes from Oncorhynchus mykiss, assembly GCF_057628025.1. Lineage (NCBI taxonomy): Eukaryota > Metazoa > Chordata > Actinopteri > Salmoniformes > Salmonidae > Oncorhynchus > Oncorhynchus mykiss. Next base: position 49,397,529 of record NC_143041.1, on the reverse strand, counting down.
ATTATATTATGACATGCCTGGTAGATCTACTATCTCTATTACATGATGACAGACCAGCTAGATCTACTGTCTCTAAAATAATATGACAGACCAGCTAGATCTACTGTCTCTATTATATTATGACAGACCAGCTAGATCTACTGTCTCTATTATATTATGACAGACCAGCTAGATCTACTGTCTCTATTATAATATGACAGACTAGCTAGATCTAATGTCTCTATTATAATATGACAGACCAGCTAGATCTACTGTCTCTATGTCTCTATTATTTTATGACAGACCAGGTAGATCTTCTTTCTCTATTATATTATGACAGACCAGATAGATCTACTGTCTCTATTAAATTATGTCAGACCAGCTTGATCTTCTGTCTCTATTACAATATGAAAGACCAGCTAGATCTACTGTCTCTATTATAATGTGACAGACCAGCTAGATCTACTGTCTCTATTATAATGACAGACCAGCTAGATGTATTATCTCTATTATATTATGACAGACCAGCTGGAAGTACTGTCTCTATTGTATTGTGAGAGACCAGCTAAATCTACTGTCTCTATTATACTATGACATGCCTGGTAGATCTACTATCTCTATTACATTATGACAGACCAGCTAGATCTGATGTCTCTATTATATTATGACAGACCAGCTATATCTACTGTCTCTATTACATTATGTCAGACCAGCTAGATCTACTGTCTCTATGTCTCTATTATTTTATGACAGACCAGGTAGATCTTCTATCTCTATTATATTATGTCAGACCTTTTAGATCTACTGTCTCTATTACAACATGAAATACCAGCTAGATCTACTGTCTCTTTTATAATGTGACAGACCAGCTAGATCTACTGTCTCTATTATAATGACAGACCAGCTAGATGTATTATCTCTATTATATTATAACAGACCAGCTAGAACTACTCTCTCTATTGTATTATGACAGACCAGCTAGATCTACTGTCTCTATTATAGTATGACATGCCTGGTAGATCTACTATCTCTATTACATGATGACAGACCAGCTAGATCTACTGTCTCTAAAATAATATGACAGACCAGCTAGATCTACTGTCTCTATTATATTATGACAGACCAGCTAGATCTACTGTCTCTATTATATTATGACAGACCAGCTAGATCTTCTCTCTCTATTATATTATGACAGACCAGCTAGATCTACTGTCTCTATTATATTATGACAGACCAGCTAGATCTTCTCTCTCTATTATATTATGACAGACCAGCTATATATACTGTCTCTATTACATTATGTCAGACCAGCTAGATCTACTGTCTCTATTAGAATATGACAGACCAGCTAGTTCTACTGTCTCTATTAGAATATGACAGACCAGCTAGATCTACTGTCTCTATTATATTACGACAGACCAGCTAGATCTACAGTCTCTATTAAATGATGACAGACCAGCTAGATCTGCTGTCTCTATTATAATATGACAGACCAGCTAGATCTGATGCCTCTATTATATTACGACAGACCAGCTAGATCTTCTCTCTCTATTATATTATGACAGACCAGCTAGATCTGCTGTCTCTATTATATTATGACAGACCAGCTAGATCAACTGTCTCTATGTCTCTATTATATTATGACAGACCAGGTAGATCTGCTGTCTCTATTATAATGTGACAGACCAGCTAGATCTACTGTCTCTATTATATTATGACATGCCTGGTAGATCTACTATCTCTATTACATGATGACTGACCAGCTAGATCTGCTGTCTCTATTATAATATGACAGACCAGCTAGATCTTCTGTCTCTATTATATTATGACAGACCAGCTATATCTACTGTCTCTATTACATTATGTCAGACCAGCTAGATCTACTGTCTCTATTAGAATATGACAGACCAGCTAGATCTCCTGTCTCTATTAGAATATGACAGTCCAGCTATAACTAATGTCTCCATTGTATTATGACAGACCAGCTAGATCTACTGTCTCTATTATATTATGACATGCCTGGTAGATCTACTATCTCTATTACATGATGACTGACCAGCTAGATCTGCTGTCTCTATTATTTTATGACAGACCAGGTAGATCTACTGTCTCTATTATATTACGACAGACCAGCTAGATCTACTGTCTCTATTATAATATGACAAACTAGCTAGATCTACTGTCTCTATTATATTATGACAGACCAGCTAGAACTACTGTCTCTACTGTATTATGACAGACCAGCTATATCTACTGTCTCTATTACATTATGTCAGACCAGCTAGATCTCCTGTCTCTATTAGAATATGACAGTCCAGCTATAACTAATGTCTCCATTGTATTATGACAGACCAGCTAGATCTACTGTCTCTATTATATTATGACATGCCTGGTAGATCTACTATCTCTATTACATGATGACAGACCAGCTAGATCTGCTGTCTCTATTATATTATGACAGACCAGCTAGATCTACTGTCTCTATTACAATATGAAAGACCAGCTAGATCTACAGTCTCTTTTATAATGTGACAGACCAGCTAGATCTGCTGTCTCTATTATAATGACAGACCAGCTAGATGTATTATCTCTATTATATTATAACAGACCTGCTATAACTATTGTCTCTATTGTATTATGACAGACCAGCTAGCTCTTTTGTCTCTATTATATTATGACATGCCTGGTAGATCTACTATCTCTATTAAATGATGACAGACCAGCTAGATCTGCTGTCTCTATTATAATATGACAGACCAGCTAGATCTGATGCCTCTATTATATTATGACAGACCAGCTAGATCTACTGTCTCTATTATATTATAACAGACCAGCTAGATCTTCTCTCTCTATTATATTATGACAGACCAGCTATATATACTGTCTCTATTACATTATGTCTGACCAGCTAGATCTACTGTCTCTATTAGAATATGACAGACCAGCTAGATCTACTGTCTCTATTATATTACGACAGACCAGCTAGATCTACAGTCTCTATTATATTATGACAGACCAGCAAGATCTACTGTCTCTATTATATTACGACAGACCAGCTAGATCTACTGTCTCTATTAGAATATGACAGACCAGCTAGATCTACTGTCTCTATTAGAATATGACAGACCAGCTAGATCTACTATCTCTATTATATTACGACAGACCAGCTAGATCTACTGTCTCTATTATAATGACAGACCAGGTAGAAGTATTATCTCTATTATATTATGACAGACCAGCTAGTACTACTGTCTCTACTGTTTTATGACAGACCAGCTATATCTACTGTCTCTATTGCATTATGTCAGACCAGCTAGATCTACTGTCTCTATTAGAATATTACAGACCAGCTAGATCTACTGTCTCTATTATAATGTGAAAGACCAGCTAGATCTACTGTCTCTATTATATTATGACATGCCTGGTAGATCTACTATCTCTATTACATTATGACAGACCAGCTAGATCTGCTGTCTCTATTATATTATGACAGACCAGCTAGATCAACTGTCTCTATGTCTCTATTATAATGTGACAGACCAGCTAGATCTACTGTCTCTATGTCTCTATTATTTTATGACAGACCAGGTAGATCTTCTTTCTCTATTATATTATGACAGACCAGCAAGATCTACTGTCTCTATTATATTACGACAGACCAGCTAGATCTACTGTCTCTATTATAATATGACAGACTAGCTAGATCTACTGTCTCTATTATAATGACAGACCAGGTAGAAGTATTATCTCTATTATATTATGACAGACCAGCTAGAACTACTGTCTCTACTGTATTATGACAGACCAGCTATATCTACTGTCTCTATTACATTATGTCAGACCAGCTAGATCCACTGTCTCTATTAGAATATGACAGTCCAGCTAGAACTACTGTCTCCATTGTATTATGACAGACCAGCTAGATCTACTATCTCTATGATATTATGACATCCCTGGTAGATCTACTATCTCTATTACATGATGACAGACCAGCTAGATCTGCTGTCTCTATTATATTATGACAGACCAGCTAGATCTGCTGTCTCTATTATAATGACAGACCAGCTAGATGTATTATCTCTATTATATTATAACAGACCTGCTAGAACTATTGTCTCTATTGTATTATGACAGACCATCTAGATCTTTTGTCTCTATTATATTATGACATGCCTGGTAGGTCTACTATCTCTATTAAATGATGACAGACCAGCTAGATCTGCTGTCTCTATTATAATATGACAGACCAGCTAGATCTGATGTCTCTATTATATTATGACAGACCAGCTAGATCTACTGTCTCTATTATATTATGACAGACCAGCTAGATCTTGTCTCTCTATTATATTATGACAGACCAGCTATATATACTGTCTCTATTACATTATGTCTGACCAGCTAGATCTACTGTCTCTATTAGAATATGACAGACCAGCTAGATCTACTGTCTCTATTAGAATATGACAGACCAGCTAGATCTACTGTCTCTATTATATTACGACAGACCAGCTAGATCTGCTGTCTCTATTATATTATGACAGACCAGCTAGATCAACTGTCTCTATGTCTCTATTATATTATGACAGACCAGGTAGATCTGCTGTCTCTATTACATGATGACTGACCAGCTAGATCTGCTGTCTCTATTATAATATAACAGACCAGCTAGATCTTCTGTCTCTATTATATTATGACAGACCAGCTATATCTACTGTCTCTATTACATTATGTCAGACCAGCTAGATCTACTGTCTCTATGTCTCTATTATTTTATGACAGACCAGGTAGATCTTCTTTCTCTATTATATTATGACAGACCAGCAAGATCTACTGTCTCTATTATATTATGACAGACCAGCTAGATCTACTGTCTCTATTACAATATGAAAGACCAGCTAGATCTACAGTCTCTTTTATAATGTGACAGACCAGCTAGATCTGCTGTCTCTATTATAATGACAGACCAGCTAGATGTATTATCTCTATTATTTTATAACATACCTGCTAGAACTACTGTCTCTATTAAATGATGACAGACCAGCTAGATCTGCTGTCTCTATTATAATATGACAGACCAGCTAGATCTTCTGTCTCTATTATATTATGACAGACCAGGTAGATCTTCTGTCTCTATTATATTGTGACAGACCAGATAGATCTACTGTCTCTATTATATTATGTCAGACCAGCTAGATCTACTGTCTCTATTACAATATGAAAGACCAGCTAGATCTACTGTCTCTTTTATAATGTGACAGACCAGCTAGATCTACTGTCTCTATTATAATGACAGACCACCTAGATGTATTATCTCTATTATATTATGACAGTCCAGCTAGAACTACTGTCTATATTGTATTATGACAGACCAGCTAGATCTTCTATCTCTATTATATTATGACATGCCTGGTAGATCTACTATCTCTATTACATTATGACAGACCAGCTAGATCTGCTGTCTCTATTATATTATGACAGACCAGCTAGATCTACTGTCTCTATTTTAATATGACAGACCAGCTAGATCTTCTGTCCCTATTATATTATGACAGACCAGCTATAACTACTGCCTCTATTACATTATGTCAGACCAGCTAGATTTACTGTCTCTATTACAATATGACAGACCAGCTAGATCTACTGTCTCTATTATAATGTGAGAGACCAGCTAGATCTACTGTCTCTATTATAATGACAGACCAGCTAGATGTATTATATCTATTATATTATGACAGTCCAGCTAGAACTACTGTCTCTATTGTATTATGACAGACCAGCTATATCTACTATCTCTATTATATTATGACATGCCTGGTAGACCTACTATCTCTATTACATTAAGACAGACCAGCTAGATCTCCTATCTCTATTACATTATGTCAGTCCAGCTAGATCTAATGTCTCTATTAGAATATGACAGACCAGCTAGATCTACTGTCTCTATTATATTACGACAGACCAGCTAGATTTACTGTCTCTATTATGATGACAGACCAGCTAGATGTATTATCTCTATTACATTATGACAGACCAGCTAGCACTACTGTCTCTATTGTTTTATGACAGACCAGCTAGATCTACTGTCTCTATTATATTATGACATGCCTGGTAGATCTACTATCTCTATTACATTATGACAGACCAGCTAGTTCTGCTGTCTCTATTATATTATGACAGACCAGCTAGATCTACTGTCTTTATTATATTACGACAGACCAGCTAGATCTACTGTCTCTAAAATAATATGACAGACCAGCTAGATCTACTGTCTCTATTATATTATGACAGACCAGCTAGATCTACTGTCTCTATTATATTACGACAGACCAGCTAGATCTACTGTCTCTATTATAATATGACAGACTAGCTAGAACTACTGTCTCTATTATAATATGACAGACCAGCTAGATCTACTGTCTCTATTATAATATGACAGACCAGCTAGATCTTCTGTCTCTATTATATTATGACAGACCAGTTATATCTACTGCCTCTATTACATTATTTCAGACCAGCTAGATTTACTGTCTCTATTACAATATGACAGACCAGCTAGATCTACTGTCTCTATTAGACTATGACAGACCAGCTAGATCTACTGTCTCTATTATAATGACAGACCAGCTAGATGTATTATATCTATTATATTATGACAGTCCAGCTAGAACTACTGTCTCTATTGTATTATGACAGACCAGCTAGATCTACTATCTCTATTATATTATGACATGCCTGGTAGATCTACTATCTCTATTACATTATGACAGACCAGCTAGATCTACTATCTCTATTATATTATGACATGCCTGGTAGATCTACTATCTCTATTATATTATGACAGTCCAGCTAGATCTACTGTCTCTATTATAATATGACAGACCAGCTAGATCTTCTGTCTCTATTATATTATGACAGACCAGCTATATCTACTATCTCTATTACATTATGTCAGTCCAGCTAGATCTAATGTCTCTATTAGAATATGACAGACCAGCTAGATCTACTGTCTCTATTATATTACGACAGACCAGCTAGATTTACTGTCTCTATTATGATGACAGACCAGCTAGATGTATTATCTCTATTACACTATGACAGACCAGCTAGCACTACTGTCTCTATTGTTTTATGACAGACCAGCTAGATCTACTGTCTCTATTATATTATGACATGCCTGGTAGATCTACTATCTCTATTACATTATGACAGACCAACTAGTTCTGCTGTCTCTATTATATTATGACAGACCAGCTAGATCTACTGTCTTTATTATATTACGACAGACCAGCTAGATCTACTGTCTCTAAAATAATATGACAGACCAGCTAGATCTACTGTCTCTATTATATTATGACAGACCAGCTAGATCTACTGTCTCTATTATAATATGACAGACTAGCTAGAACTACTGTCTCTAATATCTTATGACAGACCAGCTAGATCTACTGTCTTTATTATATTGTGACAGACCAGCTAGATCTACTGTCTATATGTCTCTATTACAATATGAAATACCAGCTAGATCTACTGTCTCTTTTATAATGTGACAGACCAGCTAGATCTACTGTCTCTATTATAATGACAGACCAGCTAGATGTATTGTCTCTATTATATTATAACAGACCAGCTAGAACTACTGTCTCTATTGTATTATGACAGACCAGCTAGATCTACTGTCTCTATTATATTATGACATGCCTGGTAGATCTACTATCTCTATTACATGATGACAGACCAGCTAGATCTACTGTCTCTAAAATAATATGACAGACCAGCTAGATCTACTGTCTCTATTATATTATGACAGACCAGCTAGATCTACTGTCTCTATTATATTACGACAGACCAGCTAGATCTACTGTCTCTATTATAATATGACAGACTAGCTAGATCTAATGTCTCTATTATAATATGACAGACCAGCTAGATCTACTGTCTCTATGTCTCTATTATTTTATGACAGACCAGGTAGATCTTCTTTCTCTATTATATTATGACAGACCAGATAGATCTACTGTCTCTATTAAATTATGTCAGACCAGCTTGATCTTCTGTCTCTATTACAATATGAAAGACCAGCTAGATCTACTGTCTCTATTATAATGTGACAGACCAGCTAGATCTACTGTCTCTATTATAATGACAGACCAGCTAGATGTATTATCTCTATTATATTATGACAGACCAGCTGGAAGTACTGTCTCTATTGTATTGTGAGAGACCAGCTAAATCTACTGTCTCTATTATACTATGACATGCCTGGTAGATCTACTATCTCTATTACATTATGACAGACCAGCTAGATCTGATGTCTCTATTATATTATGACAGACCAGCTATATCTACTGTCTCTATTACATTATGTCAGACCAGCTAGATCTACTGTCTCTATGTCTCTATTATTTTATGACAGACCAGGTAGATCTTCTTTCTCTATTATATTATCACAGACCAGGTAGATCTTCTATCTCTATTATATTATGTCAGACCTTTTAGATCTACTGTCTCTATTACAACATGAAATACCAGCTAGATCTACTGTCTCTTTTATAATGTGACAGACCAGCTAGATCTACTGTCTCTATTATAATGACAGACCAGCTAGATGTATTATCTCTATTATATTATAACAGACCAGCTAGAACTACTCTCTCTATTGTATTATGACAGACCAGCTAGATCTACTGTCTCTATTATAGTATGACATGCCTGGTAGATCTACTATCTCTATTACATGATGACAGACCAGCTAGATCTACTGTCTCTAAAATAATATGACAGACCAGCTAGATCTACTGTCTCTATTATATTATGACAGACCAGCTAGATCTACTGTCTCTATTATATTATGACAGACCAGCTAGATCTTCTCTCTCTATTATATTATGACAGACCAGCTAGATCTACTGTCTCTATTATATTATGACAGACCAGCTAGATCTTCTCTCTCTATTATATTATGACAGACCAGCTATATATACTGTCTCTATTACATTATGTCAGACCAGCTAGATCTACTGTCTCTATTAGAATATGACAGACCAGCTAGTTCTACTGTCTCTATTAGAATATGACAGACCAGCTAGATCTACTGTCTCTATTATATTACGACAGACCAGCTAGATCTACAGTCTCTATTAAATGATGACAGACCAGCTAGATCTGCTGTCTCTATTATAATATGACAGACCAGCTAGATCTGATGCCTCTATTATATTACGACAGACCAGCTAGATCTTCTCTCTCTATTATATTATGACAGACCAGCTAGATCTGCTGTCTCTATTATATTATGACAGACCAGCTAGATCAACTGTCTCTATGTCTCTATTATATTATGACAGACCAGGTAGATCTGCTGTCTCTATTATAATGTGACAGACCAGCTAGATCTACTGTCTCTATTATATTATGACATGCCTGGTAGATCTACTATCTCTATTACATGATGACTGACCAGCTAGATCTGCTGTCTCTATTATAATATGACAGACCAGCTAGATCTTCTGTCTCTATTATATTATGACAGACCAATTATATCTACTGTCTCTTACATTATGTCAGACCAGCTAGATCTACTGTCTCTATGTCTCTATTATTTTATGACAGACCAGGTAGATCTACTGTCTCTATTATATTACGACAGACCAGCTAGATCTACTGTCTCTATTATAATATGACAAACTAGCTAGATCTACTGTCTCTATTATATTATGACAGACCAGCTAGAACTACTGTCTCTACTGTATTATGACAGACCAGCTATATCTACTGTCTCTATTACATTATGTCAGACCAGCTAGATCTCCTGTCTCTATTAGAATATGACAGTCCAGCTATAACTAATGTCTCCATTGTATTATGACAGACCAGCTAGATCTACTGTCTCTATTATATTATGACATGCCTGGTAGATCTACTATCTCTATTACATGATGACAGACCAGCTAGATCTGCTGTCTCTATTATATTATGACAGACCAGCTAGATCTACTGTCTCTATTACAATATGAAAGACCAGCTAGATCTACAGTCTCTTTTATAATGTGACAGACCAGCTAGATCTGCTGTCTCTATTATAATGACAGACCAGCTAGATGTATTATCTCTATTATATTATAACAGACCTGCTATAACTATTGTCTCTATTGTATTATGACAGACCAGCTAGCTCTTTTGTCTCTATTATATTATGACATGCCTGGTAGATCTACTATCTCTATTAAATGATGACAGACCAGCTAGATCTGCTGTCTCTATTATAATATGACAGACCAGCTAGATCTGATGCCTCTATTATATTATGACAGACCAGCTAGATCTACTGTCTCTATTATATTATAACAGACCAGCTAGATCTTCTCTCTCTATTATATTATGACAGACCAGCTATATATACTGTCTCTATTACATTATGTCTGACCAGCTAGATCTACTGTCTCTATTAGAATATGACAGACCAGCTAGATCTACTGTCTCTATTATATTACGACAGACCAGCTAGATCTACAGTCTCTATTATATTATGACAGACCAGCAAGATCTACTGTCTCTATTATATTACGACAGACCAGCTAGATCTACTGTCTCTATTAGAATATGACAGACCAGCTAGATCTACTGTCTCTATTAGAATATGACAGACCAGCTAGATCTACTATCTCTATTATATTACGACAGACCAGCTAGATCTACTGTCTCTATTATAATGACAGACCAGGTAGAAGTATTATCTCTATTATATTATGACAGACCAGCTAGTACTACTGTCTCTACTGTTTTATGACAGACCAGCTATATCTACTGTCTCTATTGCATTATGTCAGACCAGCTAGATCTACTGTCTCTATTAGAATATTACAGACCAGCTAGATCTACTGTCTCTATTATAATGTGAAAGACCAGCTAGATCTACTGTCTCTATTATATTATGACATGCCTGGTAGATCTACTATCTCTATTACATTATGACAGACCAGCTAGATCTGCTGTCTCTATTATATTATGACAGACCAGCTAGATCAACTGTCTCTATGTCTCTATTATAATGTGACAGACCAGCTAGATCTACTGTCTCTATGTCTCTATTATTTTATGACAGACCAGGTAGATCTTCTTTCTCTATTATATTATGACAGACCAGCAAGATCTACTGTCTCTATTATATTACGACAGACCAGCTAGATCTACTGTCTCTATTATAATATGACAGACTAGCTAGATCTACTGTCTCTATTATAATGACAGACCAGGTAGAAGTATTATCTCTATTATATTATGACAGACCAGCTAGAACTACTGTCTCTACTGTATTATGACAGACCAGCTATATCTACTGTCTCTATTACATTATGTCAGACCAGCTAGATCCACTGTCTCTATTAGAATATGACAGTCCAGCTAGAACTACTGTCTCCATTGTATTATGACAGACCAGCTAGATCTACTATCTCTATGATATTATGACATCCCTGGTAGATCTACTATCTCTATTACATGATGACAGACCAGCTAGATCTGCTGTCTCTATTATATTATGACAGACCAGCTAGATCTACTGTCTCTATTACAATATCAAAGACCAGCTAGATCTACAGTCTCTTTTATAATGTGACAGACCAGCTAGATCTGCTGTCTCTATTATAATGACAGACCAGCTAGATGTATTATCTCTATTATATTATAACAGACCTGCTAGAACTATTGTCTCTATTGTATTATGACAGACCATCTAGATCTTTTGTCTCTATTATATTATGACATGCCTGGTAGATCTACTATCTCTATTAAATGATGACAGACCAGCTAGATCTGCTGTCTCTATTATAATATGACAGACCAGCTAGATCTGATGTCTCTATTATATTATGACAGACCAGCTAGATCTACTGTCTCTATTATATTATGACAGACCAGCTAGATCTTCTCTCTCTATTATATTATGACAGACCAGCTATATATACTGTCTCTATTACATTATGTCTGACCAGCTAGATCTACTGTCTCTATTAGAATATGACAGACCAGCTAGATCTACTGTCTCTATTAGAATATGACAGACCAGCTAGATCTACTGTCTCTATTATATTACGACAGACCAGCTAGATCTGCTGTCTCTATTATATTATGACAGACCAGCTAGATCAACTGTCTCTATGTCTCTATTATATTATGACAGACCAGGTAGATCTGCTGTCTCTATTACATGATGACTGACCAGCTAGATCTGCTGTCTCTATTATAATATGACAGACCAGCTAGATCTTCTGTCTCTATTATATTATGACAGACCAGCTATATCTACTGTCTCTATTACATTATGTCAGACCAGCTAGATCTACTGTCTCTATGTCTCTATTATTTTATGACAGACCAGGTAGATCTTCTTTCTCTATTATATTATGACAGACCAGCAAGATCTACTGTCTCTATTATATTATGACAGACCAGCTAGATCTACTGTCTCTATTACAATATGAAAGACCAGCTAGATCTACAGTCTCTTTTATAATGTGACAGACCAGCTAGATCTGCTGTCTCTATTATAATGACAGACCAGCTAGATGTATTATCTCTATTATTTTATAACATACCTGCTAGAACTACTGTCTCTATTAAATGATGACAGACCAGCTAGATCTGCTGTCTCTATTATAATATGACAGACCAGCTAGATCTTCTGTCTCTATTATATTATGACAGACCAGGTAGATCTTCTGTCTCTATTATATTGTGACAGACCAGATAGATCTACTGTCTCTATTATATTATGTCAGACCAGCTAGATCTACTGTCTCTATTACAATATGAAAGACCAGCTAGATCTACTGTCTCTTTTATAATGTGACAGACCAGCTAGATCTACTGTCTCTATTATAATGACAGACCACCTAGATGTATTATCTCTATTATATTATGACAGTCCAGCTAGAACTACTGTCTATATTGTATTATGACAGACCAGCTAGATCTTCTATCTCTATTATATTATGACATGCCTGGTAGATCTACTATCTCTATTACATTATGACAGACCAGCTAGATCTGCTGTCTCTATTATATTATGACAGACCAGCTAGATCTACTGTCTCTATTTTAATATGACAGACCAGCTAGATCTTCTGTCCCTATTATATTATGACAGACCAGCTATAACTACTGCCTCTATTACATTATGTCAGACCAGCTAGATTTACTGTCTCTATTATATTATGACAGACCAGCTAGATCTACTGTCTCTATTATAATGTGAGAGACCAGCTAGATCTACTGTCTCTATTATAATGACAGACCAGCTAGATGTATTATATCTATTATATTATGACAGTCCAGCTAGAACTACTGTCTCTATTGTATTATGACAGACCAGCTATATCTACTATCTCTATTATATTATGACATGCCTGGTAGACCTACTATCTCTATTACATTAAGACAGACCAGCTAGATCTCCTATCTCTATTACATTATGTCAGTCCAGCTAGATCTAATGTCTCTATTAGAATATGACAGACCAGCTAGATCTACTGTCTCTATTATATTACGACAGACCAGCTAGATTTACTGTCTCTATTATGATGACAGACCAGCTAGATGTATTATCTCTATTACATTATGACAGACCAGCTAGCACTACTGTCTCTATTGTTTTATGACAGACCAGCTAGATCTACTGTCTCTATTATATTATGACATGCCTGGTAGATCTACTATCTCTATTACATTATGACAGACCAGCTAGTTCTGCTGTCTCTATTATATTATGACAGACCAGCTAGATCTACTGTCTTTATTATATTACGACAGACCAGCTAGATCTACTGTCTCTAAAATAATATGACAGACCAGCTAGATCTACTGTCTCTATTATATTATGACAGACCAGCTAGATCTACTGTCTCTATTATATTACGACAGACCAGCTAGATCTACTGTCTCTATTATAATATGACAGACTAGCTAGAACTACTGTCTCTATTATATTATGACAGACCAGCTAGATCTACTGTCTTTATTATATTGTGACAGACCAGCTAGATCTACTGTCTCTATGTCTCTATTATATTATGACATACCAGGTAGATCTTCTTTCTCTATTATATTATGACAGACCAGGTAGATCTTCTGTCTCTCTTATATTATGACAGACCAGATAGATCTACTGTCTCTAGTATATTATGTCAGACCAGCTAGATATACTGTCTCTATTACAATATGAAAGACCAGCTAGATCTACTGTCTCTTTTATAATGTGACAGACCAGCTAGATCTACTGTTTCTATTATAATGACAGACCAGCTAGATGTATTATCTCTATTATATTATAACAGACCAGCTAGAACTACTGTTTATATTGTATTATGACAGACCAGCTAGATCTTCTATCTCTATTATATTATGACATGCCTGGTAGATCTACTATCTCTATTACATTATGACAGACCAGCTAGATCTGCTGTCTCTATTATATTATGACAGACCAGCTAGATCTACTGTCTCTATTTTAATATGACAGACCAGCTAGATCTTCTGTCCCTATTATATTATGACAGACCAGCTATAACTACTGCCTCTATTACATTATGTCAGACCAGCTAGATTTACTGTCTCTATTATATTATGACAGACCAGCTAGATCTACTGTCTCTATTATAATGTGAGAGACCAGCTAGATCTACTGTCTCTATTATAATGACAGACCAGCTAGATGTATTATATCTATTATATTATGACAGTCCAGCTAGAACTACTGTCTCTATTGTATTATGACAGACCAGCTATATCTACTATCTCTATTATATTATGACATGCCTGGTAGACCTACTATCTCTATTACATTAAGACAGACCAGCTAGATCTCCTATCTCTATTACATTATGTCAGTCCAGCTAGATCTAATGTCTCTATTAGAATATGACAGACCAGCTAGATCTACTGTCTCTATTATATTACGACAGACCAGCTAGATTTACTGTCTCTATTATGATGACAGACCAGCTAGATGTATTATCTCTATTACATTATGACAGACCAGCTAGCACTACTGTCTCTATTGTTTTATGACAGACCAGCTAGATCTACTGTCTCTATTATATTATGACATGCCTGGTAGATCTACTATCTCTATTACATTATGACAGACCAGCTAGTTCTGCTGTCTCTATTATATTATGACAGACCAGCTAGATCTACTGTCTTTATTATATTACGACAGACCAGCTAGATCTACTGTCTCTAAAATAATATGACAGACCAGCTAGATCTACTGTCTCTATTATATTATGACAGACCAGCTAGATCTACTGTCTCTATTATATTACGACAGACCAGCTAGATCTACTGTCTCTATTATAATATGACAGACTAGCTAGAACTACTGTCTCTATTATATTATGACAGACCAGCTAGATCTACTGTCTTTATTATATTGTGACAGACCAGCTAGATCTACTGTCTCTATGTCTCTATTATATTATGACATACCAGGTAGATCTTCTTTCTCTATTATATTATGACAGACCAGGTAGATCTTCTGTCTCTCTTATATTATGACAGACCAGATAGATCTACTGTCTCTAGTATATTATGTCAGACCAGCTAGATATACTGTCTCTATTACAATATGAAAGACCAGCTAGATCTACTGTCTCTTTTATAATGTGACAGACCAGCTAGATCTACTGTTTCTATTATAATGACAGACCAGCTAGATGTATTATCTCTATTATATTATAACAGACCAGCTAGAACTACTGTCTCTATTGTATTATGAAAGACCAGCTAGATCTACTGTCTCTATTATAATGACAGACCAGCTAGATGTATTATCTCTATTGTATTATGACAGACCAGCTAGATCTACTGTCTCTATTATATTATGACATGCCTGGTAGATCTACTATCTCTAGTACATGATGACAGACCAGCTAGATCTACTGTCTCTAAAATAATATGACAGACCAGCTAGATCTACTGTCTCTATTATATTATGACAGACCAGCTAGATCTACTGTCTCTATTATATTACGACAGACCAGCTAGATCTACTGTCTCTATTATAATATGACAGACTAGCTAGATCTACTGTCTCTATTATAATATGACAGACCAGCTATATCTACTGTCTCTATGTCTCTATTATTTTATGACAGACCAGGTAGATCTTCTTTCTCTATTATATTATGACAGACCAGATAGATCTACTGTCTCTATTATAATGTGACAGACCAGCTAGATCTACTGTCTCTATTATAATGACAGACCAGCTAGATGTATTATCTCTATTATATTATGACAGACCAGCTGGAAGTACTGTCTCTATTGTATTGTGAGAGACCAGCTAAATCTACTATCTCTATTATATTATGACATGCCTGGTAAATCTACTATCTCTATTACATTATGACAGACCAGCTAGATCTGATGTCTCTATTTGAATATGACAGACAACCTAGATCTACTGTCTCTATTATATTACGACAGACCAGCTAGATCTACTGTCTCTATTATAATGACAGACCAGGTAGAACTACTGTCTCTACTGTATTATGACAGACCAGCTATATCTACTGTCTCTATTACATTATGTCAGGCCAGCTAGATCTACTGTATTATCTCTATTATATTATGACAGACCAGCTAGAACTGCTGTCTCTATTATATTATGTCAGACCAGCTAGAACTACTGTCTCTACTGTATTATGACAGACCAGCTATATCTACTGTCTCTATTACATTATGTCAGACCAGCTAGATCTACTGTCTCTATTAGAATATGACAGACCAGCTAGATCTACTGTCTCTATTATATTACGACAGACCAGCTAGATCTAATGTCTCTATTATAATGACAGACCAGGTAGAAGTATTATCTCTATTATATTGTGACAGACCAGCTAGAACTGCTGTCTCTATTATATTATGTCAGACCAGCTAGAACTACTGTCTCTACTGTATTATGACAGACCAGCTATATCTACTGTCTCTATTATATTATGACATGCCTGGTAGATCTACTATCTCTATTACATTATGACAGACCAGCTACATCTGCTGTCTCTATTATATTATGACAGACCAGCTAGATCTACTGTCTCTATTATAATGACAGACCAGGTAGAAGTATTATCTCTATTATATTGTGACAGACCAGCTAGATCTACTGTCTCTATTAGAATATGACAGACCAGCTAGATCTACTGTCTCTATTATAATGTGACAGACCAGCTAGATCTACTGTCTCTATTATATTATGACATGCCTGGTAGATCTACTATCTCTATTACATTATGACAGACCAGCTACATCTGCTGTCTCTATTATATTATGACAGACCAGCTAGATCAACTGTCTCTATGTCTCTATTATATTATGACAGACCAGGTAGATCTGCTGTCTCTATTATAATGTGACAGACCAGCTAGATCTACTGTCTCTATTATATTATGACATGCCTGGTAGATCTACTATCTCTATTACATGATGACTGACCAGCTAGATCTGCTGTCTCTATTATAATATGACAGACCAGCTAGATCTTCTGTCTATATTATATTATGACAGACCAGCTAGATCTACTGTCTCTATTATAATATGACAGACCAGCTAGATATTCTGTCTCTATTATATTATGACAGACCAGCTATATCTACTGTCTCTATTACATCATGTCAGACCAGCTGGATTTACTGTCTCTATTACAATATGACAGACCAGCTAGATCTACTGTCTCTATTATAATGTGGCAGACCAGCTAGATCTACTGTCTCTATTATAATGACAGATCAGCTAGATGTATTATCTCTATTATATTATGACAGTCCAGCTAGAACTACTGTCTCCATTGTATTATGACAGACCAGCTAAATCTACTGTCTCTATTATATTATGACATGCCTGGTAGATCTACTATCTCTATTACATGATGACAGACCAGCTAGATCTGCTGTCTCTATTATATTATGACAGACCAGCTAGATCTACTGTCTCTATTATAATATGACAGACCAGCTAGATCTTCTGTCTCTATTATATTATGACAGACCAGCTATATCTACTGCCTCTATTACATTATGTCAGACCAGCTAGATTTACTGTCTCTATTACAATATGACAGACCAGCTAGATCTACTGTCTCTATTATAATGTGACAGACCAGCTAGATCTAATGTCTCTATTATAATGACAGACCAGCTAGATGTATTATATCTATTATATTATGACAGTCCAGCTAGAACTACTGTCTCTATTGTATTATGACAGACCAGCTAGATCTACTATCTCTATTATATTATGACATGCCTGGTAGATCTACTATCTCTATTACATTAAGACAGACCATCTAGATCTGCTGTCTCTATTATATTATGACAGACCAGCTAGATCTACTGTCTCTATTATAATATGACAGACCAGCTAGATCTTCTGTCTCTATTATATTATGACAGACCAGCTATATCTACTATCTCTATTACATTATGTCAGTCCAGCTAGATCTAATGTCTCTATTAGAATATGACAGACCAGCTAGATCTACTGTCTCTATTATATTACGACAGACCAGCTAGATTTACTGTCTCTATTATGATGACAGACCAGCTAGATGTATTATCTCTTTTACACTATGACAGACCAGCTAGCACTACTGTCTCTATTGTTTTATGACAGACCAGCTAGATCTAATGTCTCTATTATATTATGACATGCCTGGTAGATCTACTATCTCTATTACATTATGACAGACCAGCTAGTTCTGCTGTCTCTATTATATTATGACAGACCAGCTAGATCTACTGTCTTTATTATATTACGACAGACCAGCTAGATCTACTGTCTCTAAAATAATATGACAGACCAGCAAGATCTACTGTCTCTATTATATTATGACAGACCAGCTAGATCTACTGTCTCTATTATATTACGACAGACCAGCTAGATCTACTGTCTCTATTATAATATGACAGACTAGCTAGAACTACTGTCTCTAATATCTTATGACAGACCAGCTAGATCTACTGTCTTTATTATATTGTGACAGACCAGCTAGATCTACTGTCTATATGTCTCTATTATATTATGACAGACCAGGTAGATCTTCTTTCTCTATTATATTATGACAGACCAGGTAGATCTTCTGTCTCTATTATATTATGTCAGACCAGCTAGATATACTGTCTCTATTACAATATGAAATACCAGCTAGATCTACTGTCTCTTTTATAATGTGACAGACCAGCTAGATCTACTGTCTCTATTATAATGACAGACCAGCTAGATGTATTATCTCTATTATATTATAACAGACCAGCTAGAACTACTGTCTCTATTATATTATGTCAGACCAGCTAGATATACTGTCTCTATTACAATATGAAATACCAGCTAGATCTACTGTCTCTTTTATAATGTGACAGACCAGCTAGATCTACTGTTTCTATTATAATGACAGACCAGCTAGATGTATTATCTCTATTATATTATAACAGACCAGCTAGAACTACTGTCTCTATTGTATTATGAAAGACCAGCTAGATCTACTGTCTCTATTATAATGACAGACCAGCTAGATGTATTATCTCTATTGTATTATGACAGACCAGCTAGATCTACTGTCTCTATTATATTATGACATGCCTGGTAGATCTACTATCTCTAGTACATGATGACAGACCAGCTAGATCTACTGTCTCTAAAATAATATGACAGACCAGCTAGATCTACTGTCTCTATTATATTATGACAGACCAGCTAGATCTACTGTCTCTATTATATTACGACAGACCAGCTAGATCTACTGTCTCTATTATAATATGACAGACTAGCTAGATCTACTGTCTCTATTATAATATGACAGACCAGCTATATCTACTGTCTCTATGTCTCTATTATTTTATGACAGACCAGGTAGATCTTCTTTCTCTATTATATTATGACAGACCAGATAGATCTACTGTCTCTATTATAATGTGACAGACCAGCTAGATCTACTGTCTCTATTATAATGACAGACCAGCTAGATGTATTATCTCTATTATATTATGACAGACCAGCTGGAAGTACTGTCTCTATTGTATTGTGAGAGACCAGCTAAATCTACTATCTCTATTATATTATGACATGCCTGGTAAATCTACTATCTCTATTACATTATGACAGACCAGCTAGATCTGATGTCTCTATTTGAATATGACAGACAACCTAGATCTACTGTCTCTATTATATTACGACAGACCAGCTAGATCTACTGTCTCTATTATAATGACAGACCAGGTAGAACTACTGTCTCTACTGTATTATGACAGACCAGCTATATCTACTGTCTCTATTACATTATGTCAGGCCAGCTAGATCTACTGTATTATCTCTATTATATTATGACAGACCAGCTAGAACTGCTGTCTCTATTATATTATGTCAGACCAGCTAGAACTACTGTCTCTACTGTATTATGACAGACCAGCTATATCTACTGTCTCTATTACATTATGTCAGACCAGCTAGATCTACTGTCTCTATTAGAATATGACAGACCAGCTAGATCTACTGTCTCTATTATATTACGACAGACCAGCTAGATCTAATGTCTCTATTATAATGACAGACCAGGTAGAAGTATTATCTCTATTATATTGTGACAGACCAGCTAGAACTGCTGTCTCTATTATATTATGTCAGACCAGCTAGAACTACTGTCTCTACTGTATTATGACAGACCAGCTATATCTACTGTCTCTATTATATTATGACATGCCTGGTAGATCTACTATCTCTATTACATTATGACAGACCAGCTACATCTGCTGTCTCTATTATATTATGACAGACCAGCTAGATCTACTGTCTCTATTATAATGACAGACCAGGTAGAAGTATTATCTCTATTATATTGTGACAGACCAGCTAGATCTACTGTCTCTATTAGAATATGACAGACCAGCTAGATCTACTGTCTCTATTATAATGTGACAGACCAGCTAGATCTACTGTCTCTATTATATTATGACATGCCTGGTAGATCTACTATCTCTATTACATTATGACAGACCAGCTACATCTGCTGTCTCTATTATATTATGACAGACCAGCTAGATCAACTGTCTCTATGTCTCTATTATATTATGACAGACCAGGTAGATCTGCTGTCTCTATTATAATGTGACAGACCAGCTAGATCTACTGTCTCTATTATATTATGACATGCCTGGTAGATCTACTATCTCTATTACATGATGACTGACCAGCTAGATCTGCTGTCTCTATTATAATATGACAGACCAGCTAGATCTTCTGTCTATATTATATTATGACAGACCAGCTAGATCTACTGTCTCTATTATAATATGACAGACCAGCTAGATATTCTGTCTCTATTATATTATGACAGACCAGCTATATCTACTGTCTCTATTACATCATGTCAGACCAGCTGGATTTACTGTCTCTATTACAATATGACAGACCAGCTAGATCTACTGTCTCTATTATAATGTGGCAGACCAGCTAGATCTACTGTCTCTATTATAATGACAGATCAGCTAGATGTATTATCTCTATTATATTATGACAGTCCAGCTAGAACTACTGTCTCCATTGTATTATGACAGACCAGCTAAATCTACTGTCTCTATTATATTATGACATGCCTGGTAGATCTACTATCTCTATTACATGATGACAGACCAGCTAGATCTGCTGTCTCTATTATATTATGACAGACCAGCTAGATCTACTGTCTCTATTATAATATGACAGACCAGCTAGATCTTCTGTCTCTATTATATTATGACAGACCAGCTATATCTACTGCCTCTATTACATTATGTCAGACCAGCTAGATTTACTGTCTCTATTACAATATGACAGACCAGCTAGATCTACTGTCTCTATTATAATGTGACAGACCAGCTAGATCTAATGTCTCTATTATAATGACAGACCAGCTAGATGTATTATATCTATTATATTATGACAGTCCAGCTAGAACTACTGTCTCTATTGTATTATGACAGACCAGCTAGATCTACTATCTCTATTATATTATGACATGCCTGGTAGATCTACTATCTCTATTACATTAAGACAGACCATCTAGATCTGCTGTCTCTATTATATTATGACAGACCAGCTAGATCTACTGTCTCTATTATAATATGACAGACCAGCTAGATCTTCTGTCTCTATTATATTATGACAGACCAGCTATATCTACTATCTCTATTACATTATGTCAGTGCAGCTAGATCTAATGTCTCTATTAGAATATGACAGACCAGCTAGATCTACTGTCTCTATTATATTACGACAGACCAGCTAGATTTACTGTCTCTATTATGATGACAGACCAGCTAGATGTATTATCTCTATTACACTATGACAGACCAGCTAGCACTACTGTCTCTATTGTTTTATGACAGACCAGCTAGATCTAATGTCTCTATTATATTATGACATGCCTGGTAGATCTACTATCTCTATTACATTATGACAGACCAGCTAGTTCTGCTGTCTCTATTATATTATGACAGACCAGCTAGATCTACTGTCTTTATTATATTACGACAGACCAGCTAGATCTACTGTCTCTAAAATAATATGACAGACCAGCAAGATCTACTGTCTCTATTATATTATGACAGACCAGCTAGATCTACTGTCTCTATTATATTACGACAGACCAGCTAGATCTACTGTCTCTATTATAATATGACAGACTAGCTAGAACTACTGTCTCTAATATCTTATGACAGACCAGCTAGATCTACTGTCTTTATTATATTGTGACAGACCAGCTAGATCTACTGTCTATATGTCTCTATTATATTATGACAGACCAGGTAGATCTTCTTTCTCTATTATATTATGACAGACCAGGTAGATCTTCTGTCTCTATTATATTATGTCAGACCAGCTAGATATACTGTCTCTATTACAATATGAAATACCAGCTAGATCTACTGTCTCTTTTATAATGTGACAGACCAGCTAGATCTACTGTCTCTATTATAATGACAGACCAGCTAGATGTATTATCTCTATTATATTATAACAGACCAGCTAGAACTACTGTCTCTATTATATTATGTCAGACCAGCTAGATATACTGTCTCTATTACAATATGAAATACCAGCTAGATCTACTGTCTCTTTTATAATGTGACAGACCAGCTAGATCTACTGTCTCTATTATAATGACAGACCAGCTAGATGTATTATCTCTATTATATTATAACAGACCAGCTAGAACTACTGTCTCTACTGTATTATGACAGACCAGCTATATCTACTGTCTCTATTACAATATGTCAGACCAGCTAGATCTACTGTCTCTATTATAATATGACAGACCAGCTAGATCTACTGTCTCTATTATAATGTGACAGACCAGCTAGATCTACTGTCTCTATTATATTATGACATGCCTGGTAGATCTACTATCTCTATTACATTATGACAGACCAGCTACATCTGCTGTCTCTATTATATTATGACAGACCAGCTAGATCAACTGTCTCTATGTCTCTATTATATTATGACAGACCAGGTAGATCTGCTGTCTCTATTATAATGTGACAGACCAGCTAGATCTACTGTCTCTATTATATTATGACATGCCTGGTAGATCTACTATCTCTATTACATGATGACTGACCAGCTAGATCTGCTGTCTCTATTATAATATGACAGACCAGCTAGATCTTCTGTCTATATTATATTATGACAGACCAGCTAGATCTACTGTCTCTATTATAATATGACAGACCAGCTAGATATTCTGTCTCTATTATATTATGACAGACCAGCTATATCTACTGTCTCTATTACATCATGGCAGACCAGCTGGATTTACTGTCTCTATTACAATATGACAGACCAGCTAGATCTACTGTCTCTATTATAATGTGACAGACCAGCTAGATCTACTGTCTTTATTATATTACGACAGACCAGCTAGATCTACTGTCTCTAAAATAATATGACAGACCAGCTAGATCTACTGTCTCTATTATATTATGACAGACCAGCTAGATCTACTGTCTCTATTATATTACGACAGACCAGCTAGATCTACTGTCTCTATTATAATATGGCAGACTAGCTAGAACTACTGTCTCTATTATATTATGACAGACCAGCTAGATCTACTGTCTTTATTATATTACGACAGACCAGCTAGATCTACTGTCTCTAAAATAATATGACAGACCAGCTAGATCTACTGTCTCTATTATATTATGACAGACCAGCTAGATCTACTGTCTTTATTATATTGTGACAGACCAGCTAGATCTACTGTCTCTATGTCTCTATTATATTATGACAGACCAGGTAGATCTTCTTTCTCTATTATATTATCACAGACCAGGTAGATCTTCTGTCTCTCTTATATTATGACAGACCAGATAGATCTACTGTCTCTATTATATTATGTCAGACCAGCTAGATATACTGTCTCTATTATATTACGACAGACCAGCTAGATCTACTGTCTCTATTATAATATGACAGACCAGCTAGATCTTCTCTCTCTATTATATTATGACAGACGAGCTATATATACTGTCTCTATTACTTTATGTCAGACCAGCTAGATCTACTGTCTCTATTAGAATATGACAGACCAGCTAGATCTACTGTCTCTATTATATTACGACAGACCAGCTAGATCTACAGTCTCTATTATATTATGACAGACCAGCAAGATCTACTCTCTCTATTATATTACGACAGACCAGCTAGATCTACTGTCTCCATTATAATAACAGACCAGGTAGAAGTATTATCTCTATTATATTATGACAGACCAGCTAGAACTACTGTCTCTACTTTATTATGACAGACCAGCTATATCTACTGTCTCTACTTCATTATGTCAGACCAGCTAGATCTACTGTCTCTATTAGAATATGACAGACCAGCTAGATCTACTGTCTCTATTATAATGTGACAGACCAGCTAGATCTACTGTCTCTATTATATTATGACATGCCTGGTAGATCTACTATCTCTATTACATTATGACAGACCAGCTAGATCTGCTGTCTCTATTATAATATGACAGACCAGCTAGATCAACTGTCTCTATGTCTCTATTATATTATGACAGACCAGGTAGATCTGCTGTCTCTATTATAATGTGACAGACCAGCTAGATCTACTGTCTCTATTATATTATGACATGCCTGGTAGATCTACTATCTCTATTACATGATGACTGACCAGCTAGATCTGCTGTCTCTATTATAATATGACAGACCAGCTAGATCTTCTGTCTATATTATATTATGACAGACCAGCTAGATCTACTGTCTCTATTATAATATGACAGACCAGCTAGATCTTCTGTCTCTATTATATTATGACAGACCAGCTAGATCTACTGTCTTTATTATATTATGACAGACCAGCTATATCTACTGTCTCTATTACATCATGTCAGACCAGCTGGATTTACTGTCTCTATTACAATATGACAGACCAGCTAGATCTACTGTCTCTATTATAATGTGACAGACCAGCTAGATCTATTGTCTCTATTATAATGACAGATCAGCTAGATGTATTATCTCTATTATATTATGACAGTCCAGCTAGAACTACTGTCTCCATTGTATTATGACAGACCAGCTAAATCTACTGTCTCTATTATATTATGACATGCCTGGTAGATCTACTATCTCTATTACATGATGACAGACCAGCTAGATCTGCTGTCTCTATTATATTATGACAGACCAGCTAGATCTACTGTCTCTATTATAATATGACAGACCAGCTAGATCTTCTGTCTCTATTATATTATGACAGACCAGCTATATCTACTGCCTCAATTACATTATGTCAGACCAGCTAGATTTACTGTCTCTATTACAATATGACAGACCAGCTAGATCTACTGTCTCTATTATAATGTGACAGACCAGCTAGATCTACTGTCTCTATTATAATGACAGACCAGCTAGATGTATTATATCTATTATATTATGACAGTCCAGCTAGAACTACTGTCTCTATTGTATTATGACAGACCAGCTAGATCGACTATCTCTATTATATTATGACATGCCTGGTAGATCTACTATCTCTATTACATTAAGACAGACCATCTAGATCTGCTGTCTCTATTATATTATGACAGACCAGCTAGATCTACTGTCTCTATTATAATATGACAGACCAGCTAGATCTTCTGTCTCTATTATATTATGACAGACCAGCTATATCTACTATCTCTATTACATTATGTCAGTCCAGCTAGATCTAATGTCTCTATTAGAATATGACAGACCAGCTAGATCTACTGTCTCTATTATATTACGACAGACCAGCTAGATTTACTGTCTCTATTATGATGACAGACCAGCTAGATGTATTATCTCTATTACACTCTGACAGACCAGCTAGCACTACTGTCTCTATTGTTTTATGACAGACCAGCTAGATCTAATGTCTCTATTATATTATGACATGCCTGGTAGATCTACTATCTCTATTACATTATGACAGACCAGCTAGTTCTGCTGTCTCTATTATATTATGACAGACCAGCTAGATCTACTGTCTTTATTATATTACGACAGACCAGCTAGATCTACTGTCTCTAAAATAATATGACAGACCAGCTAGATCTACTGTCTCTATTATATTATGACAGACCAGCTAGATCTACTGTCTCTATTATATTACGACAGACCAGCTAGATCTACTGTCTCTATTATAATATGGCAGACTAGCTAGAACTACTGTCTCTATTATATTATGACAGACCAGCTAGATCTACTGTCTTTATTATATTACGACAGACCAGCTAGATCTACTGTCTCTAAAATAATATGACAGACCAGCTAGATCTACTGTCTCTATTATATTATGACAGACCAGCTAGATCTACTGTCGTTATTATATTGTGACACACCAGCTAGATCTACTGTCTCTATGTCTCTATTATATTATGACAGACCAGGTAGATCTTCTTTCTCTATTATATTATAACAGACCAGGTAGATCTTCTGTCTCTCTTATATTATGACAGACCAGATAGATCTACTGTCTCTATTATATTATGTCAGACCAGCTAGATCTACTGTCTCTATGTCTCTATTATTTCATGACAGACCAGGTAGATCTTCTTTCTCTATTATATTATGACAGACCAGATAGATCTACTGTCTCTATTACATTATGACAGACCAGCTAGATCTGATGTCTCTATTATATTATGACAGACCAGCTAGATCTACTGTCTCTATTATATTATGACAGACCAGCTAGATCTTCTCTCTCTATTATATTATGACAGACCAGCTATATATACTGTCTCTATTACATTATGTCAGACCAGCTAGATCTACTGTCTCTATTAGAATATGACAGACCAGCTAGATCTACTGTCTCTATTATAATATGACAGACCAGCTAGATCTACTGTCTCTATTATATTACGACAGACCAGCTAGATCTACTGTCTCTATTATTTTATGACAGACCAGGTAGATCTTCTTTCTCTATTATGTTATGACAGACCAGGTAGATCTTCTGTCTCTATTATATTATGACAGACCAGATAGATCTACTGTCTCTATTAAATTATGTCAGACCAGCTTGATCTTCTGTCTCTATTACAATATGAAAAACCAGCTAGATCTACTGTCTCTATTATAATGTGACAGACCAGCTAGATCTACTGTCTCTATTATATTATGACAGACCAGCTAGACCAACTGTCTCTATGTCTCTATTATATTATTACAGACCAGGTAGATCTGCTGTCTCTATTATAATGTGACAGAACAGCTAGATCTACTGTCTCTATTATATTATGACATGCCTGGTAGATCTACTATCTCGATTACATGATGACTGACCAGCTAGATCTGCTGTCTCTATTATAATATGACAGACCAGCTAGATCTTCTGTCTCTATTATATTATGACAGACCAGCTAGATCTACTGTCTTTATTATATTATGACAGACCAGCTATATCTACTGTCTCTATTACATCATGTCAGACCAGCTGGATTTACTGTCTCTATTACAATATGACAGACCAGCTAGATCTACTGTCTCTATTATAATGTGACAGACCAGCTAGATCTATTGTCTCTATTATAATGACAGATCAGCTAGATGTATTATCTCTATTATATTATGACAGTCCAGCTAGAACTACTGTCTCCATTGTATTATGACAGACCAGCTAAATCTACTGTCTCTATTATATTATGACATGCCTGGTAGATCTACTATCTCTATTACATGATGACAGACCAGCTAGATCTGCTGTCTCTATTATATTATGACAGACCAGCTAGATCTACTGTCTCTATTATAATATGACAGACCAGCTAGATCTTCTGTCTCTATTATATTATGACAGACCAGCTATATCTACTGCCTCAATTACATTATGTCAGACCAGCTAGATTTACTGTCTCTATTACAATATGACAGACCAGCTAGATCTACTGTCTCTATTATAATGTGACAGACCAGCTAGATCTACTGTCTCTATTATAATGACAGACCAGCTAGATGTATTATATCTATTATATTATGACAGTCCAGCTAGAACTACTGTCTCTATTGTATTATGACAGACCAGCTAGATCGACTATCTCTATTATATTATGACATGCCTGGTAGATCTACTATCTCTATTACATTAAGACAGACCATCTAGATCTGCTGTCTCTATTATATTATGACAGACCAGCTAGATCTACTGTCTCTATTATAATATGACAGACCAGCTAGATCTTCTGTCTCTATTATATTATGACAGACCAGCTATATCTACTATCTCTATTACATTATGTCAGTCCAGCTAGATCTAATGTCTCTATTAGAATATGACAGACCAGCTAGATCTACTGTCTCTATTATATTACGACAGACCAGCTAGATTTACTGTCTCTATTATGATGACAGACCAGCTAGATGTATTATCTCTATTACACTCTGACAGACCAGCTAGCACTACTGTCTCTATTGTTTTATGACAGACCAGCTAGATCTAATGTCTCTATTATATTATGACATGCCTGGTAGATCTACTATCTCTATTACATTATGACAGACCAGCTAGTTCTGCTGTCTCTATTATATTATGACAGACCAGCTAGATCTACTGTCTTTATTATATTACGACAGACCAGCTAGATCTACTGTCTCTAAAATAATATGACAGACCAGCTAGATCTACTGTCTCTATTATATTATGACAGACCAGCTAGATCTACTGTCTCTATTATATTACGACAGACCAGCTAGATCTACTGTCTCTATTATAATATGGCAGACTAGCTAGAACTACTGTCTCTATTATATTATGACAGACCAGCTAGATCTACTGTCTTTATTATATTACGACAGACCAGCTAGATCTACTGTCTCTAAAATAATATGACAGACCAGCTAGATCTACTGTCTCTATTATATTATGACAGACCAGCTAGATCTACTGTCGTTATTATATTGTGACACACCAGCTAGATCTACTGTCTCTATGTCTCTATTATATTATGACAGACCAGGTAGATCTTCTTTCTCTATTATATTATAACAGACCAGGTAGATCTTCTGTCTCTCTTATATTATGACAGACCAGATAGATCTACTGTCTCTATTATATTATGTCAGACCAGCTAGATCTACTGTCTCTATGTCTCTATTATTTCATGACAGACCAGGTAGATCTTCTTTCTCTATTATATTATGACAGACCAGATAGATCTACTGTCTCTATTACATTATGACAGACCAGCTAGATCTGATGTCTCTATTATATTATGACAGACCAGCTAGATCTACTGTCTCTATTATATTATGACAGACCAGCTAGATCTTCTCTCTCTATTATATTATGACAGACCAGCTATATATACTGTCTCTATTACATTATGTCAGACCAGCTAGATCTACTGTCTCTATTAGAATATGACAGACCAGCTAGATCTACTGTCTCTATTATAATATGACAGACCAGCTAGATCTACTGTCTCTATTATATTACGACAGACCAGCTAGATCTACTGTCTCTATTATTTTATGACAGACCAGGTAGATCTTCTTTCTCTATTATGTTATGACAGACCAGGTAGATCTTCTGTCTCTATTATATTATGACAGACCAGATAGATCTACTGTCTCTATTAAATTATGTCAGACCAGCTTGATCTTCTGTCTCTATTACAATATGAAAAACCAGCTAGATCTACTGTCTCTATTATAATGTGACAGACCAGCTAGATCTACTGTCTCTATTATATTATGACAGACCAGCTAGACCAACTGTCTCTATGTCTCTATTATATTATTACAGACCAGGTAGATCTGCTGTCTCTATTATAATGTGACAGAACAGCTAGATCTACTGTCTCTATTATATTATGACATGCCTGGTAGATCTACTATCTCGATTACATGATGACTGACCAGCTAGATCTGCTGTCTCTATTATAATATGACAGACCAGCTAGATCTTCTGTCTCTATTATATTATGACAGACCAGCTAGATCTACTGTCTTTATTATATTATGACAGACCAGCTATATCTACTGTCTCTATTACATCATGTCAGACCAGCTGGATTTACTGTCTCTATTACAATATGACAGACCAGCTAGATCTACTGTCTCTATTATAATGTGACAGACCAGCTAGATCTATTGTCTCTATTATAATGACAGATCAGCTAGATGTATTATCTCTATTATATTATGACAGTCCAGCTAGAACTACTGTCTCCATTGTATTATGACAGACCAGCTAAATCTACTGTCTCTATTATATTATGACATGCCTGGTAGATCTACTATCTCTATTACATGATGACAGACCAGCTAGATCTGCTGTCTCTATTATATTATGACAGACCAGCTAGATCTACTGTCTCTATTATAATATGACAGACCAGCTAGATCTTCTGTCTCTATTATATTATGACAGACCAGCTATATCTACTGCCTCAATTACATTATGTCAGACCAGCTAGATTTACTGTCTCTATTACAATATGACAGACCAGCTAGATCTACTGTCTCTATTATAATGTGACAGACCAGCTAGATCTACTGTCTCTATTATAATGACAGACCAGCTAGATGTATTATATCTATTATATTATGACAGTCCAGCTAGAACTACTGTCTCTATTGTATTATGACAGACCAGCTAGATCGACTATCTCTATTATATTATGACATGCCTGGTAGATCTACTATCTCTATTACATTAAGACAGACCATCTAGATCTGCTGTCTCTATTATATTATGACAGACCAGCTAGATCTACTGTCTCTATTATAATATGACAGACCAGCTAGATCTTCTGTCTCTATTATATTATGACAGACCAGCTATATCTACTATCTCTATTACATTATGTCAGTCCAACTAGATCTAATGTCTCTATTAGAATATGACAGACCAGCTAGATCTACTGTCTCTATTATATTACGACAGACCAGCTAGATTTACTGTCTCTATTATGATGACAGACCAGCTAGATGTATTATCTCTATTACACTCTGACAGACCAGCTAGCACTACTGTCTCTATTGTTTTATGACAGACCAGCTAGATCTAATGTCTCTATTATATTATGACATGCCTGGTAGATCTACTATCTCTATTACATTATGACAGACCAGCTAGTTCTGCTGTCTCTATTATATTATGACAGACCAGCTAGATCTACTGTCTTTATTATATTACGACAGACCAGCTAGATCTACTGTCTCTAAAATAATATGACAGACCAGCTAGATCTACTGTCTCTATTATATTATGACAGACCAGCTAGATCTACTGTCTCTATTATATTACGACAGACCAGCTAGATCTACTGTCTCTATTATAATATGGCAGACTAGCTAGAACTACTGTCTCTATTATATTATGACAGACCAGCTAGATCTACTGTCTTTATTATATTACGACAGACCAGCTAGATCTACTGTCTCTAAAATAATATGACAGACCAGCTAGATCTACTGTCTCTATTATATTATGACAGACCAGCTAGATCTACTGTCGTTATTATATTGTGACACACCAGCTAGATCTACTGTCTCTATGTCTCTATTATATTATGACAGACCAGGTAGATCTTCTTTCTCTATTATATTATAACAGACCAGGTAGATCTTCTGTCTCTCTTATATTATGACAGACCAGATAGATCTACTGTCTCTATTATATTATGTCAGACCAGCTAGATCTACTGTCTCTATGTCTCTATTATTTCATGACAGACCAGGTAGATCTTCTTTCTCTATTATATTATGACAGACCAGATAGATCTACTGTCTCTATTACATTATGACAGACCAGCTAGATCTGATGTCTCTATTATATTATGACAGACCAGCTAGATCTACTGTCTCTATTATATTATGACAGACCAGCTAGATCTTCTCTCTCTATTATATTATGACAGACCAGCTATATATACTGTCTCTATTACATTATGTCAGACCAGCTAGATCTACTGTCTCTATTAGAATATGACAGACCAGCTAGATCTACTGTCTCTATTATAATATGACAGACCAGCTAGATCTACTGTCTCTATTATATTACGACAGACCAGCTAGATCTACTGTCTCTATTATTTTATGACAGACCAGGTAGATCTTCTTTCTCTATTATGTTATGACAGACCAGGTAGATCTTCTGTCTCTATTATATTATGACAGACCAGATAGATCTACTGTCTCTATTAAATTATGTCAGACCAGCTTGATCTTCTGTCTCTATTACAATATGAAAAACCAGCTAGATCTACTGTCTCTATTATAATGTGACAGACCAGCTAGATCTACTGTCTCTATTATATTATGACAGACCAGCTAGACCAACTGTCTCTATGTCTCTATTATATTATTACAGACCAGGTAGATCTGCTGTCTCTATTATAATGTGACAGAACAGCTAGATCTACTGTCTCTATTATATTATGACATGCCTGGTAGATCTACTATCTCGATTACATGATGACTGACCAGCTAGATCTGCTGTCTCTATTATAATATGACAGACCAGCTAGATCTTCTGTCTCTATTATATTATGACAGACCAGCTAGATCTACTGTCTTTATTATATTATGACAGACCAGCTATATCTACTGTCTCTATTACATCATGTCAGACCAGCTGGATTTACTGTCTCTATTACAATATGACAGACCAGCTAGATCTACTGTCTCTATTATAATGTGACAGACCAGCTAGATCTATTGTCTCTATTATAATGACAGATCAGCTAGATGTATTATCTCTATTATATTATGACAGTCCAGCTAGAACTACTGTCTCCATTGTATTATGACAGACCAGCTAAATCTACTGTCTCTATTATATTATGACATGCCTGGTAGATCTACTATCTCTATTACATGATGACAGACCAGCTAGATCTGCTGTCTCTATTATATTATGACAGACCAGCTAGATCTACTGTCTCTATTATAATATGACAGACCAGCTAGATCTTCTGTCTCTATTATATTATGACAGACCAGCTATATCTACTGCCTCAATTACATTATGTCAGACCAGCTAGATTTACTGTCTCTATTACAATATGACAGACCAGCTAGATCTACTGTCTCTATTATAATGTGACAGACCAGCTAGATCTACTGTCTCTATTATAATGACAGACCAGCTAGATGTATTATATCTATTATATTATGACAGTCCAGCTAGAACTACTGTCTCTATTGTATTATGACAGACCAGCTAGATCGACTATCTCTATTATATTATGACATGCCTGGTAGATCTACTATCTCTATTACATTAAGACAGACCATCTAGATCTGCTGTCTCTATTATATTATGACAGACCAGCTAGATCTACTGTCTCTATTATAATATGACAGACCAGCTAGATCTTCTGTCTCTATTATATTATGACAGACCAGCTATATCTACTATCTCTATTACATTATGTCAGTCCAACTAGATCTAATGTCTCTATTAGAATATGACAGACCAGCTAGATCTACTGTCTCTATTATATTACGACAGACCAGCTAGATTTACTGTCTCTATTATGATGACAGACCAGCTAGATGTATTATCTCTATTACACTCTGACAGACCAGCTAGCACTACTGTCTCTATTGTTTTATGACAGACCAGCTAGATCTAATGTCTCTATTATATTATGACATGCCTGGTAGATCTACTATCTCTATTACATTATGACAGACCAGCTAGTTCTGCTGTCTCTATTATATTATGACAGACCAGCTAGATCTACTGTCTTTATTATATTACGACAGACCAGCTAGATCTACTGTCTCTAAAATAATATGACAGACCAGCTAGATCTACTGTCTCTATTATATTATGACAGACCAGCTAGATCTACTGTCTCTATTATATTACGACAGACCAGCTAGATCTACTGTCTCTATTATAATATGGCAGACTAGCTAGAACTACTGTCTCTATTATATTATGACAGACCAGCTAGATCTACTGTCTTTATTATATTACGACAGACCAGCTAGATCTACTGTCTCTAAAATAATATGACAGACCAGCTAGATCTACTGTCTCTATTATATTATGACAGACCAGCTAGATCTACTGTCGTTATTATATTGTGACACACCAGCTAGATCTACTGTCTCTATGTCTCTATTATATTATGACAGACCAGGTAGATCTTCTTTCTCTATTATATTATAACAGACCAGGTAGATCTTCTGTCTCTCTTATATTATGACAGACCAGATAGATCTACTGTCTCTATTATATTATGTCAGACCAGCTAGATCTACTGTCTCTATGTCTCTATTATTTCATGACAGACCAGGTAGATCTTCTTTCTCTATTATATTATGACAGACCAGATAGATCTACTGTCTCTATTACATTATGACAGACCAGCTAGATCTGATGTCTCTATTATATTATGACAGACCAGCTAGATCTACTGTCTCTATTATATTATGACAGACCAGCTAGATCTTCTCTCTCTATTATATTATGACAGACCAGCTATATATACTGTCTCTATTACATTATGTCAGACCAGCTAGATCTACTGTCTCTATTAGAATATGACAGACCAGCTAGATCTACTGTCTCTATTATAATATGACAGACCAGCTAGATCTACTGTCTCTATTATATTACGACAGACCAGCTAGATCTACTGTCTCTATTATTTTATGACAGACCAGGTAGATCTTCTTTCTCTATTATGTTATGACAGACCAGGTAGATCTTCTGTCTCTATTATATTATGACAGACCAGATAGATCTACTGTCTCTATTAAATTATGTCAGACCAGCTTGATCTTCTGTCTCTATTACAATATGAAAAACCAGCTAGATCTACTGTCTCTATTATAATGTGACAGACCAGCTAGATCTACTGTCTCTATTATATTATGACAGACCAGCTAGACCAACTGTCTCTATGTCTCTATTATATTATTACAGACCAGGTAGATCTGCTGTCTCTATTATAATGTGACAGAACAGCTAGATCTACTGTCTCTATTATATTATGACATGCCTGGTAGATCTACTATCTCGATTACATGATGACTGACCAGCTAGATCTGCTGTCTCTATTATAATATGACAGACCAGCTAGATCTTCTGTCTCTATTATATTATGACAGACCAGCTAGATCTACTGTCTCTATTATAATATGACAGACCAGCTAGATCTTCTGTCTCTATTATATTATGACAAACCAGCTATATCTACTGTCTCTATTACATTATGTCAGACCAGCTAGATCTACTGTCTCTATGTCTCTATTATATTATGACAGACCAGGTAGCTCTTCGGTCTCTATTATATTATGACAGACCAGATAGATCTACTGTCTCTATTAAATTATGTCAGACCAGCTTGATCTTCTGTCTCTATTACAATATGAAAGACCAGCTAGATCTACTGTCTCTATTATAATGTGACAGACCAGCTAGATGTATTATCTCTATTATATTATGACAGACCAGCTGGAAGTACTGTCTCTATTGTATTGTGAGAGACCAGCTAAATCTACTGTCTCTATTATATTATGACATGCCTGGTAGATCTACTATCTCTGTTACATTATGACAAACCAGTTAGATCTGATGTCTCTATTATATTATGACAGACCAGCTAGATCTACTGTCTCTATTATATTATGACAGACCAGCTAGATCTTCTCTCTCTATTATATTATGACAGACCAGCTATATATACTGTCTCTATTACATTATGTCAGACCAGCTAGATCTACTGTCTCTATTAGAATATGACAGACCAGCTAGATCTACTGTCTCTATTATATTACGACAGACCAGCTAGATCTACAGTCTCTATTATATTATGAGAGACCAGCAAGATCTACTGTCTATTATATTACGACAGACCAGCTAGATCTACTGTCTCTATTATAATGACAGACCAGGTAGGAGTATTATCTCTATTATATTATGACAGACCAGCTAGAACTTCTGTCTCTACTGTATTATGACAGACCAGCTATATCTACTGTCTCTATTACATTATGTCAGACCAGCTAGATCTACTGTCTCTATTAGAATATGACAGTCCAGCTAGAACTACTGTCTCCATTGTATTATGACAGACCAGCTAGATCTACTGTCTCTATTATATTATGACATGCCTGGTAGATCCACTATCTCTATTACATGATGACAGACCAGCTAGATCTGCTGTCTCTATTATATTATGACAGACCAGCTAGATCTTCTGTCTCTATTATATTATGACAGACCAGCTAGATCTACTATCTATATTATAATATGACAGACCAGCTACATCTTCTGTCTCTATTATATTATTACAAACCAGCTATATCTACTGTCTCTATTACATTATGTCAGACCAGCTAGATCTACTGTCTCTATGTCTCTATTATTTTATGACAGACCAGGTAGATCTTCTTTCTCTATTATATTATGACAGACCAGGTAGATCTACTGTCTCTATTAAATTATGTCAGACCAGCTTGATCTTCTGTCTCTATTACAATATGAAAGACCAGCTAGATCTACTGTCTCTATTATAATGTGACAGACCAGCTAGATCTTCTCTCTCTATTATATTATGACAGACCAGCTATATATACTGTCTCTATTACATTATGTCAGACCAGCTAGATCTACTGTCTCTATTAGAATATGACAGACCAGCTAGATCTACTGTCTCTATTAGAATATGACAGACCAGCTAGATCTACTGTCTCTATTATATTATTACAGACCAGGTAGATCTGCTGTCTCTATTATAATGTGACAGAACAGCTAGATCTACTGTCTCTATTATATTATGACATGCCTGGTAGATCTACTATCTCGATTACATGATGACTGACCAGCTAGATCTGCTGTCTCTATTATAATATGACAGACCAGCTAGATCTTCTGTCTCTATTATATTATGACAGACCAGCTAGA
Organism: Oncorhynchus mykiss; assembly: GCF_057628025.1. Classification (NCBI taxonomy): domain Eukaryota; kingdom Metazoa; phylum Chordata; class Actinopteri; order Salmoniformes; family Salmonidae; genus Oncorhynchus; species Oncorhynchus mykiss. The sequence continues at coordinate 49,360,107 of NC_143041.1, read as the reverse complement.
TCTGCTGTCTCTATTATAATATGACAGACCAGCTAGATCTTCTGTCTCTATTATATTATGACAAACCAGCTATATCTACTGTCTCTATTACATTATGTCAGACCAGCTAGATCTACTGTCTCTATGTCTCTATTATTTTATGACAGACCAGGTAGATCTTCTTTCTCTATTATATTATGACAGACCAGGGAGCTCTTCGGTCTCTATTATATTATGACAGACCAGATAGATCTACTGTCTCTATTAAATTATGTCAGACCAGCTTGATCTTCTGTCTCTATTACAATATGAAAGACCAGCTAGATCTACTGTCTCTATTATAATGTGACAGACCAGCTAGATGTATTATCTCTATTATATTATGACAGACCAGCTGGAAGTACTGTCTCTATTGTATTGTGAGAGACCAGCTAAATCTACTGTCTCTATTATATTATGACATGCCTGGTAGATCTACTATCTCTGTTACATTATGACAGACCAGCTAGATCTGATGTCTCTATTATATTATGACAGGCCAGCTAGATCTACTGTCTCTATTATATTATGACAGACCAGCTAGATCTTCTCTCTCTATTATATTATGACAGACCAGCTATATATACTGTCTCTATTACATTATGTCAGACCAGCTAGATCTACTGTCTCTATTAGAATATGACAGACCAGCTAGATCTACTGTCTCTATTATATTACGACAGACCAGCTAGATCTACAGTCTCTATTGTATTATGAGAGACCAGCAAGATCTACTGTCTATTATATTACGACAGACCAGCTAGATCTACTGTCTCTATTATAATGACAGACCAGGTAGGAGTATTATCTCTATTATATTATGACAGACCAGCTAGAACTTCTGTCTCTACTGTATTATGACAGACCAGCTATATCTACTGTCTCTATTACATTATGTCAGACCAGCTAGATCTACTGTCTCTATTAGAATATGACAGTCCAGCTAGAACTACTGTCTCTATTATATTATGACATGCCTGGTAGATCCACTATCTCTATTACATGATGACAGACCAGCTAGATCTGCTGTCTCTATTATATTATGACAGACCAGCTAGATCTACTGTCTCTATTATATTATGACATGCCTGGTAGATCCACTATCTCTATTACATGATGACAGACCAGCTAGATCTGCTGTCTCTATTATATTATGACAGACCAGCTAGATCTTCTGTCTCTATTATATTATGACAGACCAGCTAGATCTACTATCTATATTATAATATGACAGACCAGCTACATCTTCTGTCTCTATTATATTATTACAAACCAGCTATATCTACTGTCTCTATTACATTATGTCAGACCAGCTAGATCTACTGTCTCTATGTCTCTATTATTTTATGACAGACCAGGTAGATCTTCTTTCTCTATTATATTATGACAGACCAGCTATATATACTGTCTCTATTACATTATGTCAGACCAGCTAGATCTACTCTCTCTATTATATTATGACAGACCAGCTATATATACTGTCTCTATTACATTATGTCAGACCAGCTAGATCTACTGTCTCTATTATATTATGACAGACCAGCTAGATCTTCTCTCTCTATTATATTATGACAGACCAGCTATATATACTGTCTCTATTACATTATGTCAGACCAGCTAGATCTACTGTCTCTATTAGAATATGACAGACCAGCTAGATCTACTGTCTCTATTAGAATATGACAGACCAGCTAGATCTACTGTCTCTATTATATTACGACAGACCAGCTAGATCTACTGTCTCTATTATTTTATGACAGACCAGGTAGATCTTCTTTCTCTATTATGTTATGACAGACCAGGTAGATCTTCTGTCTCTATTATATTATGACAGACCAGATAGATCTACTGTCTCTATTAAATTATGTCAGACCAGCTTGATCTTCTGTCTCTATTACAATATGAAAAACCAGCTAGATCTACTGTCTCTATTATAATGTGACAGACCAGCTAGATCTACTGTCTCTATTATATTATGACAGACCAGCTAGACCAACTGTCTCTATGTCTCTATTATATTATTACAGACCAGGTAGATCTGCTGTCTCTATTATAATGTGACAGAACAGCTAGATCTACTGTCTCTATTATATTATGACATGCCTGGTAGATCTACTATCTCGATTACATGATGACTGACCAGCTAGATCTGCTGTCTCTATTATAATATGACAGACCAGCTAGATCTTCTGTCTCTATTATATTATGACAGACCAGCTAGATCTACTGTCTCTATTATAATATGACAGACCAGCTAGATCTTCTGTCTCTATTATATTATGACAAACCAGCTATATCTACTGTCTCTATTACATTATGTCAGACCAGCTAGATCTACTGTCTCTATGTCTCTATTATATTATGACAGACCAGGTAGCTCTTCGGTCTCTATTATATTATGACAGACCAGATAGATCTACTGTCTCTATTAAATTATGTCAGACCAGCTTAATCTTCTGTCTCTATTACAATATGAAAGACCAGCTAGATCTACTGTCTCTATTATAATGTGACAGACCAGCTAGATGTATTATCTCTATTATATTATGACAGACCAGATAGATCTACTGTCTCTATTACATTATGTCAGACCAGCTAGATCTACTGTCTCTATTAGAATATGACAGTCCAGCTAGAACTACTGTCTCCATTGTATTATGACAGACCAGCTAGATCTACTGTCTCTATTATATTATGACATGCCTGGTAGATCCACTATCTCTATTACATGATGACAGACCAGCTAGATCTGCTGTCTCTATTATATTATGACAGACCAGCTAGATCTTCTGTCTCTATTATATTATGACAGACCAGCTAGATCTACTATCTATATTATAATATGACAGACCAGCTACATCTTCTGTCTCTATTATATTATTACAAACCAGCTATATCTACTGTCTCTATTACATTATGTCAGACCAGCTAGATCTACTGTCTCTATGTCTCTATTATTTTATGACAGACCAGGTAGATCTTCTTTCTCTATTATATTATGACAGACCAGGTAGATCTTCTGTCTCTATTATATTATGACAGACCAGATAGATCTACTGTCTCTATTAAATTATGTCAGACCAGCTTGATCTTCTGTCTCTATTACAATATGAAAGACCAGCTAGATCTACTGTCTCTATTATAATGTGACAGACCAGCTAGATGTATTATCTCTATTATATTATGACAGACCAGCTGGAAGTACTGTCTCTATTGTATTGTGAGAGACCAGCTAAATCTACTGTCTCTATTATATTATGACATGCCTGGTAGATCTACTATCTCTATTACATTATGACAGACCAGCTAGATCTGATGTCTCTATTGTATTATGACAGACCAGCTAGATCTACTGTCTCTATTATATTATGACAGACCAGCTAGATCTTCTCTCTCTATTATATTATGACAGACCAGCTATATATACTGTCTCTATTACATTATGTCAGACCAGCTAGATCTACTGTCTCTATTAGAATATGACAGACCAGCTAGATCTACTGTCTCTATTAGAATATGACAGACCAGCTAGATCTACTGTCTCTATTATATTACGACAGACCAGCTAGATCTACAGTCTCTATTATATTATGAGAGACCAGCAAGATCTACTGTCTATTATATTACGACAGACCAGCTAGATCTACTGTCTCTATTATAATGACAGACCAGGTAGGAGTATTATCTCTATTATATTATGACAGACCAGCTAGAACTTCTGTCTCTACTGTATTATGACAGACCAGCTATATCTACTGTCTCTATTACATTATGTCAGACCAGCTAGATCTACTGTCTCTATTAGAATATGACAGTCCAGCTAGAACTACTGTCTCCATTGTATTATGACAGGCCAGCTAGATCTACTGTCTCTATTATATTATGACATGCCTGGTAGATCCACTATCTCTATTACATGATGACAGACCAGCTAGATCTGCTGTCTCTATTATATTATGACAGACCAGCTAGATCTTCTGTCTCTATTATATTATGACAGACCAGCTAGATCTACTATCTATATTATAATATGACAGACCAGCTACATCTTCTGTCTCTATTATATTATTACAAACCAGCTATATCTACTGTCTCTATTACATTATGTCAGACCAGCTAGATCTACTGTCTCTATGTCTCTATTATTTTATGACAGACCAGGTAGATCTTCTTTCTCTATTATATTATGACAGACCAGGTAGATCTTCTGTCTCTATTATATTATGACAGACCAGATAGATCTACTGTCTCTATTAAATTATGTCAGACCAGCTTGATCTTCTGTCTCTATTACAAATATGAAAGACCAGCTAGATCTACTGTCTCTATTATAATGTGACAGACCAGCTAGATGTATTATCTCTATTATATTATGACAGACCAGCTGGAAGTACTGTCTCTATTGTATTGTGAGAGACCAGCTAAATCTACTGTCTCTATTATATTATGACATGCCTGGTAGATCTACTATCTCTATTACATTATGACAGACCAGCTAGATCTGATGTCTCTATTATATTATGACAGACCAGCTAGATCTACTGTCTCTATTATATTATGACAGACCAGCTAGATCTTCTCTCTCTATTATATTATGACAGACCAGCTATATATACTGTCTCTATTACATTATGTCAGACCAGCTAGATCTACTGTCTCTATTAGAATATGACAGACCAGCTAGATCTACTGTCTCTATTACAATATGACAGACCAGCTAGATCTACTGTCTCTATTATAATGTGACAGACCAGCTAGATCTACTGTCTCTATTATAATGACAGATCAGCTAGATGTATTATCTCTATTATATTATGACAGTCCAGCTAGAACTACTGTCTCCATTGTATTATGACAGACCAGCTAAATCTACTGTCTCTATTATATTATGACATGCCTGGTAGATCTACTATCTCTATTACATGATGACAGACCAGCTAGATCTGCTGTCTCTATTATATTATGACAGACCAGCTAGATCTACTGTCTCTATTATAATATGACAGACCAGCTAGATCTTCTGTCTCTATTATATTATGACAGACCAGCTATATCTACTGTCTCTATTATATTATGACAGACCAGCTAGATCTACTGTCTCTATTATAATATGACAGACCAGCTAGATCTTCTGTCTCTATTATATTATGACAGACCAGCTATATCTACTGTTCTATTATATTACGACAGACCAGCTAGATCTACTGTCTCTATTACAATATGAAAGACCAGCTAGATCTACTGTCTCTTTTATAATGTGACAGACCAGCTAGATCTACTGTCTCTATTATAATGACAGACCAGCTAGATGTATTATCTCTATTATATTATAACAGACCAGCTAGAACTACTGTCTCTATTGTATTATGACAGACCAGCTATTACTTCTGCCTCTATTACATTATGTCAGACCAGCTAGATTTACTGTCTCTATTACAATATGACAGACCAGCTAGATCTACTGTCTCTATTATAATGTGACAGACCAGCTAGATCTACTGTCTCTATTATAATGACAGACCAGCTAGATTTATTATCTCTATTATATTATGACAGTCCAGCTAGAACTACTGTCTCTATTGTATTATGACAGACCAGCTAGATCTTCTATCTCTATTATATTATGACATGCCTGGTAGATCTACTATCTCTATTACATTATGACAGACCAGCTAGATCTGCTGTCTCTATTATATTATGACAGACCAGGTAGATCTACTGTCTCTATTATAATATGACAGACCAGCTAGATCTTCTGTCTCTATTATATTATGACAGACCAGCTATATCTACTATCTCTATTACATTATGTCAGTCCAGCTAGATCTAATGTCTCTATTAGAATATGACAGACCAGCTAGATCTACTGTCTCTATTATATTACGACAGACCAGCTGGATTTACTGTCTCTATTATGATGACAGACCAGCTAGATGTATTATCTCTATTACATTATGACAGACCAGCTAGCACTACTGTCTCTATTGTTTTATGACAGACCAGCTAGATCTACTGTCTCTATTATATTATGACATGCCTGGTAGATCTACTATCTCTATTACATTATGACAGACTAGCTAGTTCTGCTGTCTCTATTATATTACGACAGACCAGCTAGATCTACTGTCTCTAAAATAATATGACAGACCAGCTAGATCTACTGTCTCTATTATATTATGACAGACCAGCTAGATCTACTGTCTGTATTATATTACGACAGACCAGCTAGATCTACTGTCTCTATTATATTACGACAGACCAGCTAGATCTACTGTCTTTATTATATTGTGACAGACCAGCTAGATCTACTGTCTCTATGTCTCTATTATTTTATGACAGACCAGGTAGATCTTCTTTCTCTATTATATTATGACAGACCAGGTAGATCTTCTGTCTCTATTATATTATGACAGACCAGATAGATCTACTGTCTCTATTATAATGTGACAGACCAGCTAGATCTACTGTCTCTATTATAATGACAGACCAGCTAGATGTATTATCTCTATTATATTATGACAGACCAGCTGGAAGTACTGTCTCTATTGTATTGTGAGAGACCAGCTAAATCTACTGTCTCTATTATATTATGACATGCCTGGTAGATCTACTATCTCTATTACATTATGACAGACCAGCAAGATCTGATGTCTCTATTATATTATCACAGACCAGCTAGATCTACTGTCTCTATTATAACATGACAGACCAGCTAGATCTTCTGTCTCTCTATTATATTATGACAGACCAGCTAGATCTACTGTCTCTATTACAATATGAAAGACCAGCTAGATCTACAGTCTCTTTTATAATGTGACAGACCAGCTAGATCTTCTGTCTCTATTATATTATGACAGACCAGCTAGATCTACTGTCTCTATTACAATATGAAAGACCAGCTAGATCTACTGTCTCTATTATAATGTGACAGACCAGCTAGATCTACTGTCTCTATGATAATGACAGACCAGCAGTATTATCTCTATTATATTATAACAGACCTGCTAGAACTACTGTCTCTATTGTATTATGACAGACCAGCTAGATCTACTGTCTCTATTATATTATGACATGCCTGGTAGATGTACTATCTCTATTAAATGATGACAGACCAGCTAGATCTGCTGTCTCTATTATAATATGACAGACCAGCTAGATCTTCTTTCTCTATTATATTATGACAGACCAGGTAGATCTTCTGTCTCTCTTATATTATGACAGACCAGATAGATCTACTGTCTCTATTATATTATGTCAGACCAGCTAGATATACTGTCTCTATTACAATATGAAAGACCAGCTAGATTTACTGTCTCTTTTATAATGTGACAGACCAGCTAGATCTACTGTCTCTATTATAATGACAGACCAGCTAGATGTATTATCTCTATTATATTATAACAGACCAGCTAGAACTACTGTCTCTATTGTATTATGACAGACCAGCTAGATCTACTGTCTCTATTATATTATGACATGCCTGGTAGATCTACTATCTCTAGTACATGATGACAGACCAGCTAGATCTACTGTCTCTAAAATAATATGACAGACCAGCTAGATCTACTGTCTCTATTATATTATGACAGACCAGCTAGATCTACTGTCTCTATTATATTACGACAGACCAGCTAGATCTACTGTCTCTATTATAATATGACAGACTAGCTAGATCTACTGTCTCTATTAGAATATGACAGACCAGCTAGATCTACTGTCTCTATTTGAATATGACAGACAACCTAGATCTACTCTCTCTATTATATTACGACAGACCAGCTAGATCTACTGTCTCTATTATATTACGACAGACCAGCAAGATCTACTGTCTCTATTATATTACGACAGACCAGCTAGATCTACTGTCTCTATTATAATATGACAGACTAGCTAGATCTACTGTCTCTATTAGAATATGACAGACCAGCTAGATCTACTGTCTCTATTTGAATATGACAGACAACCTAGATCTACTCTCTCTATTATATTACGACAGACCAGCTAGATCTACTGTCTCTATTATATTACGACAGACCAGCAAGATCTACTGTCTCTATTATATTATGACAGACCAGCTAGATCTACTGTCTCTATTATATTATGACATGCCGGGTAGATCTACTATCTCTATTACATGATGACAGACCAGCTAGCTCTGCTGTCTCTATTATAATATGACAGACCAGCTAGATCTTCTGTCTCTATTATATTATGACAGACCAGCTAGATCTACTGTCTCTATTACAATATGAAAGACCAGCTAGATCTACAGTCTCTTTTATAATGTGACAGACCAGCTAGATCTTCTGTCTCTATTATATTATGACAGACCAGCTAGATCTACTGTCTCTATTACAATATGAAAGACCAGCTAGATCTACTGTCTCTATTATAATGTGACAGACCAGCTAGATCTACTGTCTCTATGATAATGACAGACCAGCAGTATTATCTCTATTATATTATAACAGACCTGCTAGAACTACTGTCTCTATTGTATTATGACAGACCAGCTAGATCTACTGTCTCTATTATATTATGACATGCCTGGTAGATGTACTATCTCTATTAAATGATGACAGACCAGCTAGATCTGCTGTCTCTATTATAATATGACAGACCAGCTAGATCTTCTTTCTCTATTATATTATGACAGACCAGGTAGATCTTCTGTCTCTCTTATATTATGACAGACCAGATAGATCTACTGTCTCTATTATATTATGTCAGACCAGCTAGATATACTGTCTCTATTACAATATGAAAGACCAGCTAGATCTACTGTCTCTTTTATAATGTGACAGACCAGCTAGATCTACTGTCTCTATTATAATGACAGACCAGCTAGATGTATTATCTCTATTATATTATAACAGACCAGCTAGAACTACTGTCTCTATTGTATTATGACAGACCAGCTAGATCTACTGTCTCTATTATATTATGACATGCCTGGTAGATCTACTATCTCTAGTACATGATGACAGACCAGCTAGATCTACTGTCTCTAAAATAATATGACAGACCAGCTAGATCTACTGTCTCTATTATATTATGACAGACCAGCTAGAACTACTGTCTCTACTGTATTATGACAGACCAGCTATATCTACTGTCTCTATTACATTATGTCAGACCAGCTAGATCTACTGTCTCTATTAGAATATGACAGACCAGCTAGATCTACTGTTTCTATTATAATGTGACAGACCAGCTAGATATACTGTCTCTATTATATTATGACATGCCTGGTAGATCTACTATCTCTATTACATTATGACAGACCAGCTAGATCTGATGTCTCTATTATATTATGACAGACCAGCTAGATCTACTGTCTCTATTATAATATGACAGACCAGCTAGATCTTCTCTCTCTATTATATTATGACAGACCAGCTATATATACTATCTCTATTACATTATGTCAGACCAGCTAGATCTACTGTCTCTATTAGAATATGAGAGACCAGCTAGATCTACTGTCTCTATTAGAATATGACAGACCAGCTAGATCTACTGTCTCTATTATATTACGACAGACCAGCTAGATCTAAAGTCTCTATTATATTATGACAGACCAGCAAGATCTACTGTCTCTATTATATTATGACAGACCAGCAAGATCTACTGTCTCTATTATATTATGACAGACCAGCTAGAACTACTGTCTCTACTGTATTATGACAGACCATCTATATCTACTGTCTCTATTACATTATGTCAGACCAGCTAGATCTACTGTCTCTATTAGAATATGACATGCCTGGTAGATCTACTATCTCTATTACATTATGACAGACCAGCTAGATCTGCTGTCTCTATTATATTATGACAGACCAGCTAGATCAACTGGCTCTATGTCTCTATTATATTATGACAGACCAGGTAGATCTGCTGTCTCTATTATAATGTGACAGACCAGCTAGATCTACTGTCTCTATTATATTATGAGATGCCTGGTAGATCTACTATCTCTATTACATGATGACTGACCAGCTAGATCTGCTGTCTCTATTATAATATGACAGACCAGCTAGATCTTCTGTCTCTATTATATTATGACAGGCCAGCTATATCTACTGTCTCTATTACATTATGTCAGACCAGCTAGATCTACTGTCTGTATTATATTATGACAGACCAGCTATATCTACTGTCTCTATTACATTATGTCAGACCAGCTGGATTTACTGTCTCTATTACAATATGACAGACCAGCTAGATCTACTGTCTCTATTATAATGTGACAGACCAGCTAGATCTACTGTCTCTATTATAATGACAGTTCAGCTAGATCTATTATCTCTATTATATTATGACAGTCCAGCTAGAACTACTGTCTCCATTCTATTATGACAGACCAGCTAGATCTACTGTCTCTATTATATTATGACATGCCTGGTAGATCTACTATCTCTATTACATGATGACAGACCAGCTAGATCTGCTGTCTCTATTATATTATGACAGACCAGCTAGATCTACTGTCTCTATTACAATATGAAAGACCAGCTAGATCTACAGTCTCTTTTATAATGTGACAGACCAGCTAGATCTGCTGTCTCTATGATAATGACAGACCAGCTAGATGTATTATCTCTATTATATTATAACAGACCTGCTAGAACTACTGTCTCTATTGTATTATGACAGACCAGCTAGATCTACTGTCTCTATTATATTATGACATGCCTGGTAGATCTACTATCATTATGACAGACCAGCTAGATCTACTGTCTTTATTATATTATGACAGACCAGCTATATCTACTGTCTCTATTACATTATGTCAGACAAGCTAGATCTACTGTCTCTATTATATTATGACAGACCAGCTACATCTACTGTCTCCATTATAATGTGACAGACCAGCTAGATCTACTATCTCTATTATAATATGACAGACCAGCTAGATCTACTGTCTCTATTATATTACGACAGACCAGCTAGATCTACTGTCTCTATTATAATATGACAGACTAGCTAGATCTACTGTCTCTATTATAATATGACAGACTAGCTAGATCTACTGTCTCTATTATAATATGAAAGACCAGCTAGATCTACTGTCTCTATTATATTGTGACAGACCAGCTAGATCTACTGTCTCTATGTCTCTATTATATTATGACAGACCAGCTAGATCTACAGTCTTTATTATATTATGACAGACCAGCTATATCTACTGTCTCTATTACATTATGTCAGACCAGCTAGATCTACTGTCTCTATTACAATATGACAGACCAGCTAGATCTACTGTCTCTATTATAATGTGACAGACCAACTAGATCTACTGTCTTTATTATAATGACAGTCCAGCTAGATGTATTATCTCTATTATATTATGACAGACCAGCTAGAACTACTGTCTCTACTGTATTATGACAGACCAGCTATATCTACTGTCTCTATTACATTATGTCAGACCAGCTAGATCTACTGTCTCTATTAGAATATGACAGACCAGCTAGATCTACTGTTTCTATTATAATGTGACAGACCAGCTAGATATACTGTCTCTATTATATTATGACATGCCTGGTAGATCTACTATCTCTATTACATTATGACAGACCAGCTAGATCTGATGTCTCTATTATATTATGACAGACCAGCTAGATCTACTGTCTCTATTATAATATGACAGACCAGCTAGATCTTCTCTCTCTATTATATTATGACAGACCAGCTATATATACTGTCTCTATTACATTATGTCAGACCAGCTAGATCTACTGTCTCTATTAGAATATGAGAGACCAGCTAGATCTACTGTCTCTATTAGAATATGACAGACCAGCTAGATCTACTGTCTCTATTATATTACGACAGACCAGCTAGATCTAAAGTCTCTATTATATTATGACAGACCAGCAAGATCTACTGTCTCTATTATATTACGACAGACCAGCTAGATCTACTGTCTCTATTATAATGACAGACCAGGTAGAAGTATTATCTCTTTTATATTATGACAGACCAGCTAGAACTACTGTCTCTACTGTATTATGACAGACCATCTATATCTACTGTCTCTATTACATTATGTCAGACCAGCTAGATCTACTGTCTCTATTAGAATATGACATGCCTGGTAGATCTGCTATCTCTATTACATTATGACAGACCAGCTAGATCTGCTGTCTCTATTATATTATGACAGACCAGCTAGATCAACTGGCTCTATGTCTCTATTATATTATGACAGACCAGGTAGATCTGCTGTCTCTATTATAATGTGACAGACCAGCTAGATCTACTGTCTCTATTATATTATGAGATGCCTGGTAGATCTACTATCTCTATTACATGATGACTGACCAGCTAGATCTGCTGTCTCTATTATAATATGACAGACCAGCTAGATCTTCTGTCTCTATTATATTATGACAGGCCAGCTATATCTACTGTCTCTATTACATTATGTCAGACCAGCTAGATCTACTGTCTGTATTATATTATGACAGACCAGCTATATCTACTGTCTCTATTACATTATGTCAGACCAGCTGGATTTACTGTCTCTATTACAATATGACAGACCAGCTAGATCTACTGTCTCTCTTATAATGTGACAGACCAGCTAGATCTACTGTCTCTATTATAATGACAGTTCAGCTAGATCTATTATCTCTATTATATTATGACAGTCCAGCTAGAACTACTGTCTCCATTATATTATGACAGACCAGCTAGATCTACTGTCTCTATTATATTATGACATGCCTGGTAGATCTACTATCTCTATTACATGATGACAGACCAGCTAGATCTGCTGTCTCTATTATATTATGACAGACCAGCTAGATATACTGTCTCTATTACAATATGAAAGACCAGCTAGATCTACAGTCTCTTTTATAATGTGACAGACCAGCTAGATCTGCTGTCTCTATGATAATGACAGACCAGCTAGATGTATTATCTCTATTATATTATAACAGACCTGCTAGAACTACTGTCTCTATTGTATTATGACAGACCAGCTAGATCTACTGTCTCTATTATATTATGACATGCCTGGTAGATCTACTATCATTATGACAGACCAGCTAGATCTACTGTCTTTATTATATTATGACAGACCAGCTATATCTACTGTCTCTATTACATTATGTCAGACAAGCTAGATCTACTGTCTCTATTATATTATGACAGACCAGCTACATCTACTGTCTCCATTATAATGTGACAGACTAGCTAGATCTACTGTCTCTATTATGATGACAGAGCAGCTAGATGTATTATCTCTATTATATTTGTACAGACCAGCTAGAACTACTGTCTCTATTATAATATGACAGACCAGCTAGATCTACTGTCTCTATTATATTATGACAGACTAGCTAGATCTACTGTCTCTATTATATTACGACAGACCAGCTAGATCTACTGTCTCTATTATAATATGACAGACTAGCTAGATCTACTGTCTCTATTATAATATGACAGACTAGCTAGATCTACTGTCTCTATTATAATATGAAAGACCAGCTAGATCTACTGTCTCTATTATATTGTGACAGACCAGCTAGATCTACTGTCTCTATGTCTCTATTATATTATGACAGACCAGCTAGATCTACAGTCTTTATTATATTATGACAGACCAGCTATATCTACTGTCTCTATTATAATGTGACAGACCAGCTAGATCTACTGTCTCTATTATATTATGAGATGCCTGGTAGATCTACTATCTCTATTACATGATGACTGACCAGCTAGATCTGCTGTCTCTATTATAATATGACAGACCAGCTAGATCTTCTGTCTCTATTATATTATGACAGGCCAGCTATATCTACTGTCTCTATTACATTATGTCAGACCAGCTAGATCTACTGTCTGTATTATATTATGACAGACCAGCTATATCTACTGTCTCTATTACATTATGTCAGACCAGCTGGATTTACTGTCTCTATTACAATATGACAGACCAGCTAGATCTACTGTCTCTATTATAATGTGACAGACCAGCTAGATCTACTGTCTCTATTATAATGACAGTTCAGCTAGATCTATTATCTCTATTATATTATGACAGTCCAGCTAGAACTACTGTCTCCATTCTATTATGACAGACCAGCTAGATCTACTGTCTCTATTATATTATGACATGCCTGGTAGATCTACTATCTCTATTACATGATGACAGACCAGCTAGATCTGCTGTCTCTATTATATTATGACAGACCAGCTAGATCTACTGTCTCTATTACAATATGAAAGACCAGCTAGATCTACAGTCTCTTTTATAATGTGACAGACCAGCTAGATCTGCTGTCTCTATGATAATGACAGACCAGCTAGATGTATTATCTCTATTATATTATAACAGACCTGCTAGAACTACTGTCTCTATTGTATTATGACAGACCAGCTAGATCTACTGTCTCTATTATATTATGACATGCCTGGTAGATCTACTATCATTATGACAGACCAGCTAGATCTACTGTCTTTATTATATTATGACAGACCAGCTATATCTACTGTCTCTATTACATTATGTCAGACAAGCTAGATCTACTGTCTCTATTATATTATGACAGACCAGCTACATCTACTGTCTCCATTATAATGTGACAGACCAGCTAGATCTACTATCTCTATTATAATATGACAGACCAGCTAGATCTACTGTCTCTATTATATTACGACAGACCAGCTAGATCTACTGTCTCTATTATAATATGACAGACTAGCTAGATCTACTGTCTCTATTATAATATGACAGACTAGCTAGATCTACTGTCTCTATTATAATATGAAAGACCAGCTAGATCTACTGTCTCTATTATATTGTGACAGACCAGCTAGATCTACTGTCTCTATGTCTCTATTATATTATGACAGACCAGCTAGATCTACAGTCTTTATTATATTATGACAGACCAGCTATATCTACTGTCTCTATTACATTATGTCAGACCAGCTAGATCTACTGTCTCTATTACAATATGACAGACCAGCTAGATCTACTGTCTCTATTATAATGTGACAGACCAACTAGATCTACTGTCTTTATTATAATGACAGTCCAGCTAGATGTATTATCTCTATTATATTATGACAGACCAGCTAGAACTACTGTCTCTACTGTATTATGACAGACCAGCTATATCTACTGTCTCTATTACATTATGTCAGACCAGCTAGATCTACTGTCTCTATTAGAATATGACAGACCAGCTAGATCTACTGTTTCTATTATAATGTGACAGACCAGCTAGATATACTGTCTCTATTATATTATGACATGCCTGGTAGATCTACTATCTCTATTACATTATGACAGACCAGCTAGATCTGATGTCTCTATTATATTATGACAGACCAGCTAGATCTACTGTCTCTATTATAATATGACAGACCAGCTAGATCTTCTCTCTCTATTATATTATGACAGACCAGCTATATATACTGTCTCTATTACATTATGTCAGACCAGCTAGATCTACTGTCTCTATTAGAATATGAGAGACCAGCTAGATCTACTGTCTCTATTAGAATATGACAGACCAGCTAGATCTACTGTCTCTATTATATTACGACAGACCAGCTAGATCTAAAGTCTCTATTATATTATGACAGACCAGCAAGATCTACTGTCTCTATTATATTACGACAGACCAGCTAGATCTACTGTCTCTATTATAATGACAGACCAGGTAGAAGTATTATCTCTTTTATATTATGACAGACCAGCTAGAACTACTGTCTCTACTGTATTATGACAGACCATCTATATCTACTGTCTCTATTACATTATGTCAGACCAGCTAGATCTACTGTCTCTATTAGAATATGACATGCCTGGTAGATCTGCTATCTCTATTACATTATGACAGACCAGCTAGATCTGCTGTCTCTATTATATTATGACAGACCAGCTAGATCAACTGGCTCTATGTCTCTATTATATTATGACAGACCAGGTAGATCTGCTGTCTCTATTATAATGTGACAGACCAGCTAGATCTACTGTCTCTATTATATTATGAGATGCCTGGTAGATCTACTATCTCTATTACATGATGACTGACCAGCTAGATCTGCTGTCTCTATTATAATATGACAGACCAGCTAGATCTTCTGTCTCTATTATATTATGACAGGCCAGCTATATCTACTGTCTCTATTACATTATGTCAGACCAGCTAGATCTACTGTCTGTATTATATTATGACAGACCAGCTATATCTACTGTCTCTATTACATTATGTCAGACCAGCTGGATTTACTGTCTCTATTACAATATGACAGACCAGCTAGATCTACTGTCTCTCTTATAATGTGACAGACCAGCTAGATCTACTGTCTCTATTATAATGACAGTTCAGCTAGATCTATTATCTCTATTATATTATGACAGTCCAGCTAGAACTACTGTCTCCATTATATTATGACAGACCAGCTAGATCTACTGTCTCTATTATATTATGACATGCCTGGTAGATCTACTATCTCTATTACATGATGACAGACCAGCTAGATCTGCTGTCTCTATTATATTATGACAGACCAGCTAGATATACTGTCTCTATTACAATATGAAAGACCAGCTAGATCTACAGTCTCTTTTATAATGTGACAGACCAGCTAGATCTGCTGTCTCTATGATAATGACAGACCAGCTAGATGTATTATCTCTATTATATTATAACAGACCTGCTAGAACTACTGTCTCTATTGTATTATGACAGACCAGCTAGATCTACTGTCTCTATTATATTATGACATGCCTGGTAGATCTACTATCATTATGACAGACCAGCTAGATCTACTGTCTTTATTATATTATGACAGACCAGCTATATCTACTGTCTCTATTACATTATGTCAGACAAGCTAGATCTACTGTCTCTATTATATTATGACAGACCAGCTACATCTACTGTCTCCATTATAATGTGACAGACTAGCTAGATCTACTGTCTCTATTATGATGACAGAGCAGCTAGATGTATTATCTCTATTATATTTGTACAGACCAGCTAGAACTACTGTCTCTATTATAATATGACAGACCAGCTAGATCTACTGTCTCTATTATATTATGACAGACTAGCTAGATCTACTGTCTCTATTATATTACGACAGACCAGCTAGATCTACTGTCTCTATTATAATATGACAGACTAGCTAGATCTACTGTCTCTATTATAATATGACAGACTAGCTAGATCTACTGTCTCTATTATAATATGAAAGACCAGCTAGATCTACTGTCTCTATTATATTGTGACAGACCAGCTAGATCTACTGTCTCTATGTCTCTATTATATTATGACAGACCAGCTAGATCTACAGTCTTTATTATATTATGACAGACCAGCTATATCTACTGTCTCTATTACATTATGTCAGACCAGCTAGATCTACTGTCTCTATTACAATATGACAGACCAGCTAGATCTACTGTCTCTATTATAATGTGACAGACCAACTAGATCTACTGTCTTTATTATAATGACAGTCCAGCTAGATGTATTATCTCTATTATATTATGACAGACCAGCTAGAACTACTGTCTCTATTGTATTATGACAGACCAGCTAGATCTACTGTCTCTATTATATTATGACATGCCTGGTAGATCTACTATCTCTATTACATTATGACAGACCAGCTAGATCTGCTGTCTCTATTATATTATGACAGACCAGCTATATCTACTGTCTCTATTACATTATGTCAGACCAGCTAGATCTACTGTCTCTATTATATTATGACAGACCAGCTACATCTACTGTCTCTATTATAATGTGACAGACCAGCTAGATCTACTATCTGTATTATGATGACAGAGCAGCTAGATCTACTGTCTCTATTATAATATGACAGACCAGCTAGATCTTCTGTCTCTATTATATTATGACATGCCTGGTAGATCTACTATCTCTATTACATTATGACAGACCAGCTAGATCTGCTGTCTCTATTATATTATGAAAGACCAGCTATATCTACTGTCTCTATTACATTATGTCAGACCAGCTAGATCTACAGTCTTTATTATATTATGACGGACCAGCTGGATCTACTGTCTTTATTATATTATGACAGACCAGCTAGATCTACAGTCTTTATTATATTATGACAGACCAGCTACATCTACTGTCTCTATTATAGTGTGACAGACCAGCTAGATCTACAATCTCTATTATGATGACAGAGCAGCTAGATGTATTATCTCTATTATATTTGTACAGACCAGCTAGAACTACTGTCTCTATTATATTATGACATGCCCGGTAGATCTACTGTCTCTATTATAATATGACAGACTAGCTAGATCTACTGTCTCTATTATATTACGACAGACCAGCTAGATCTACTGTCTCTATTATAATATGACAGACTAGCTAGATCTACTGTCTCTATTATAATATGACAGACCAGCTAGATCTACTGTCTCTATTATATTGTGACAGACCAGCTAGATCTACTGTCTCTATGTCTCTATTATATTATGACAGACCAGCTAGATCTACAGTCTTTATTATATTATGACAGACCAGCTATATCTACTGTCTCTATTACATTATGTCAGACCAGCTAGATCGACTGTCTCTATTACAATATGACAGACCAGCTAGATCTACTGTCTCTATTATAATGTGACAGACCAACTAGATCTACTGTCTTTATTATAATGACAGTCCAGCTAGATGTATTATCTCTATTATATTATGACAGACCAGCTAGAACTACTGTCTCTATTGTATTATGACAGACCAGCTAGATCTACTGTCTCTATTATATTATGACATGCCTGGTAGATCTACTATCTCTATTACATTATGACAGACCAGCTAGATCTGCTGTCTCTATTATATTATGACAGACCAGCTATATCTACTGTCTCTATTACATTATGTCAGACCAGCTAGATCTACTGTCTCTATTATATTATGACAGACCAGCTACATCTACTGTCTGTATTATGATGACAGAGCAGCTAGATCTACTGTCTCTATTATAATATGACAGACCAGCTAGATCTTCTGTCTCTATTATATTATGACATGCCTGGTAGATCTACTATCTCTATTACATTATGACAGACCAGCTAGATCTGCTGTCTCTATTATATTATGAAAGACCAGCAATATCTACTGTCTCTATTACATTATGTCAGACCAGCTAGATCTACAGTCTTTATTATATTATGACGGACCAGCTGGATCTACTGTCTTTATTATATTATGACAGACCAGCAATATCTACTGTCTCTAAAACATTATGTCAGACCAGCTAGATCTACTGTCTCTATTAGAATATGACAGTCCAGCTTCATCTACGGTCTCTATTATAATGTGACAGACTAGCTAGATCTACTATCTCTATTATAATGACAGACCAGCTAGATGTATTATCTCTATTATATTAGGACAGACCAGCTAGATCTACTGTCTCTATTTGAATATGACAGACCAGCTATATCTACTGTCTCTATTAGAATATGACAGACCAGCTATATCTACTGTCTCTATTGTATTATGACAGACCAGCTATATCTAATGTCTCTATTAGAATATGACAGACCAGCTAGATCTACTATCTCTATTATAATGACAGACCAGCTAGATGTATTATCTCTCTTAAATTAGGACAGACCAGCTAGAACTACTGTCTCTATGTCTCTATTGTATTATGACAGACCAGGTAGATCTACTCTCCCTATTATATTACGACAGACCAGCTAGATCTACTGTCTTTGTTATATTATGACAGACCAGCAATATCTACTGTCTCTATTACATTATGTCAGACCATCTAGATCTACTGTCTCTATTATAATGTGACAGACAAGCTACATCTACTGTCTCTATTATAATGTGACAGACCAGCTAGATCTACTATCTATATTATAATGACAGACCATCTAGATGTATTATCTATATCATATTAGGACAGACCAGCTAGAACTACTGTCTCTATTATATTATGACATGCCCGCTAGATCTACTGTCTCTATTATAATATGACAGACTAGCTAAATCTACTGTCTCTATTATATTACGACAGACCAGCTAGATCTACTGTCTCTATTATAATATGACAGACTAGCTAGATCTACTGTCTCTATTATCATATGACAGACCAGCTAGATCTACTGTCTCTATTATATTGTGACAGACCAGCTAGATCTACTGTCTCTATGTCTCTATTATATTAATACAGACCAGCTAGATCTACAGTCTTTATTATATTATGACAGACCAGCTAGATCTACTGTCTCTATTATATTATGACAGACCAGCTAGAACTACTGTCTCTATTGTATTGTGACAGACCAGCTAGATCTACTGTCTCTATTATATTATGACATGCCTGGTAGATCTACTATCTCTATTACATTATGACAGACCAGCTAGATCTGCTGTCTCTATTATATTATGACAGACCAGCTATATCTACTGTCTCTATTACATTATGTCAGACCAGCTAGATCTACTGTCTCTATTATATTATGACAGACCAGCTACATCTACTGTCTCTATTATAATGTGACAGACCAGCTAGATCTACTATCTGTATTATGATGGCAGAGCAGCTAGATCTACTGTCTCTATTATAATATGACAGACCAGCTAGATCTTCTGTCTCTATTATATTATGACATGCCTGGTAGATCTACTATCTCTATTACATTATGACAGACCAGCTAGATCTGCTGTCTCTATTATATTATGACAGACCAGCTATATCTACTGTCTCTATTACATTATGTCAGACCAGCTAGATCTACAGTCTTTATTATATTATGACGGACCAGCTGGATCTACTGTCTTTATTATATTATGACAAACCAGCTATATCTACTGTCTCTAAAACATTATGTCAGACCAGCTAGATCTACTGTCTCTATTAGAATATGAAAGTCCAGCTTCATCTACTGTCTCTATTATAATGTGACAGACCAGCTTGATCTACTGTCTCTATTAGAATATGACAGACCAGCTATATCTAATGTCTCTATTATATTATGACAGACCAGCTAGATCTACTGTCTCTATTGTAATGTGACAGACCAGCTAGATCTACTGT
Source organism: Oncorhynchus mykiss (assembly GCF_057628025.1). NCBI lineage: Eukaryota > Metazoa > Chordata > Actinopteri > Salmoniformes > Salmonidae > Oncorhynchus > Oncorhynchus mykiss. The sequence continues at coordinate 49,339,020 of NC_143041.1, read as the reverse complement.
CTCTATTATAATGACAGACCAGCTAGATGTATTATCTCTATTATATTAGGACAGACCAGCTAGAACTACTGTCTCTATGTCTCTATTGTATTATGACAGACCAGGTAGATCTACTCTCCCTATTATATTACGACAGACCAGCTAGATCTACTGTCTTTGTTATATTATGACAGACCAGCAATATCTACTGTCTCTATTACATTATGTCAGACCAGCTAGATCTACTGTCTCTATTATAATATGACAGACAAGCTACATCTACTGTCTCTATTATAATGTGACAGACCAGCTAGATCTACTATCTATATTATAATGACATACCAGCTAGATGTATTATCTCTATCATATTAGGACAGACCAGCTATAACTACTGTCTCTATTATATTATGACATGCCCGCTAGATCTACTGTCTCTATTATAATATGACAGACTAGCTTGATCTACTGTCTCTATTATATTACGACAGACCAGCTAGATCTACTGTCTCTATTATAATATGACAGACTAGCTAGATCTACTGTCTCTATTATAATATGACAGACCAGCTAGATCTACTGTCTCTATTATATTGTGACAGACCAGCTAGATGTATTATCTCTATTATATTAGGACAGACCAGCTTGAACTACTGGCTCTATTATATTATGACATGCCTGGTAGATCTACTATCTCTGTTACATTATGACAGACCAGCTAGATCTGCTTTCTCTATTATATTATGACAGACCAGCTAGATCTACTGTCTATATTACATTATGTCAGACCAGCTAGATCTACAGTCTTTATTATATTATGACGGACCAGCTGGATCTACTGTCTTTATTATATTATGACAGACCAGCTATATCTACTGTCTCTAAAACATTATGTCAGACCAGCTAGATCTACTGTCTCTATTAGAATATGACAGTCCAGCTTCATCTACGGTCTCTATTATAATGTGACAGACTAGCTAGATCTACTATCTCTATTATAATGACAGACCAGCTAGATGTATTATCTCTATTTTATTAGGACAGACCAGATAGAACTACTGTCTCTATTATATTATGACATGCCTGGTAGATCTACTATCTCTATTACATTATGACAGACCAGCTAGATCTGCTGTCTCTATTATATTATGACAGACCAGCTATATCTACTGTCTCTATTACATTATGTCAGACCAGCTAGATCTACTGTCTCTATTATATTATGACAGACCAGCTACATCTACTGTCTCTATTATAGTGTGACAGACCAGCTAGATCTACAATCTCTATTATGATGACAGAGCAGCTAGATGTATTATCTCTATTATATTTGTACAGACCAGCTAGAACTACTGTCTCTATTATATTATGACATGCCCGGTAGATCTAATGTCTCTATTATAATATGACAGACTAGCTAGATCTACTGTCTCTATTATATTACGACAGACCAGCTAGATCTACTGTCTCTATTATAATATGACAGACTAGCTAGATCTACTGTCTCTATTATAATATGACAGACCAGCTAGATATACTGTCTCTATTATATTGTGACAGACCAGCTAGATCTACTGTCTCTATGTCTCTTTTATATTATGACAGACCAGCTAGATCTACAGTCTTTATTATATTATGACAGACCAGCTATATCTACTGTCTCTATTACATTATGTCAGACCAGCTAGATCTACTGTCTCTATTACAATATGACAGACCAGCTAGATCTACTGTCTCTATTATAATGTGACAGACCAACTAGATCTACTGTCTTTATTATAATGACAGTCCAGCTAGATGTATTATCTCTATTATATTATGACAGACCAGCTAGAACTACTGTCTCTATTGTATTATGACAGACCAGCTAGATCTACTGTCTCTATTATATTATGACATGCCTGGTAGATCTACTATCTCTATTACATTATGACAGACCAGCTAGATCTGCTGTCTCTATTATATTATGACAGACCAGCTATATCTACTGTCTCTATTACATTATGTCAGACCAGCTAGATCTACTATCTCTATTATAATGACAGACCAGCTAGATGTATTATCTCTCTTAAATTAGGACAGACCAGCTAGAACTACTGTCTCTATGTCTCTATTGTATTATGGCAGACCAGGTAGATCTACTCTCCCTATTATATTACGACAGACCAGCTAGATCTACTGTCTTTGTTATATTATGACAGACCAGCAATATCTACTGTCTCTATTACATTATGTCAGACCATCTAGATCTACTGTCTCTATTATAATGTGACAGACAAGCTACATCTACTGTCTCTATTATAATGTGACAGACCAGCTAGATCTACTGTCTCTATTGTATTATGACAGACCAGCTATATCTAATGTCTCTATTAGAATATGACAGACCAGCTAGATCTACTATCTCTATTATAATGACAGACCAGCTAGATGTATTATCTCTCTTAAATTAGGACAGACCAGCTAGAACTACTGTCTCTATGTCTCTATTGTATTATGACAGAACAGGTAGATCTACTCAACCTATTATATTACGACAGACCAGCTAGATCTACTGTCTTTGTTATATTATGACAGACCAGCAATATCTACTGTCTCTATTACATTATGTCAGACCATCTAGATCTACTGTCTCTATTATAATGTGACAGACAAGCTAGATCTACTGTCTCTATTATATTATGACATGCCTGGTAGATCTACTATCTCTATTACATTATGACAGACCAGCTAGATCTGCTGTCTCTATTATATTATGACAGACCAGCTATATCTACTGTCTCTATTACATTATGTCAGACCAGCTAGATCTACTGTCTCTATTATATTATGACAGACCAGCTACATCTACTGTCTCTATTATAATGTGACAGACCAGCTAGATCTACTATCTGTATTATGATGGCAGAGCAGCTAGATCTACTGTCTCTATTATAATATGACAGACCAGCTAGATCTTCTGTCTCTATTATATTATGACATGCCTGGTAGATCTACTATCTCTATTACATTATGACAGACCAGCTAGATCTGCTGTCTCTATTATATTACGACAGACCAGCTAGATCTACTGTCTCTATTATAATATGACAGACTAGCTAGATCTACTGTCTCTATTATAATATGACAGACCAGCTAGATCTACTGTCTCTATTATATTGTGACAGACCAGCTAGATGTATTATCTCTATTATATTAGGACAGACCAGCTTGAACTACTGGCTCTATTATATTATGACATGCCTGGTAGATCTACTATCTCTGTTACATTATGACAGACCAGCTAGATCTGCTTTCTCTATTATATTATGACAGACCAGCTATATCTACTGTCTCTATTACATTATGACAGACCAGCTAGATCTGCTGTCTCTATTATATTATGAAAGACCAGCTATATCTACTGTCTCTATTACATTATGTCAGACCAGCTAGATCTACAGTCTTTATTATATTATGACGGACCAGCTGGATCTACTGTCTTTATTATATTATGACAGACCAGCTATATCTACTGTCTCTAAAACATTATGTCAGACCAGCTAGATCTACTGTCTCTATTAGAATATGACAGTCCAGCTTCATCTACGGTCTCTATTATAATGTGACAGACTAGCTAGATCTACTATCTCTATTATAATGACAGACCAGCTAGATGTATTATCTCTATTTTATTAGGACAGACCAGATAGAACTACTGTCTCTATTATATTATGACATGCCTGGTAGATCTACTATCTCTATTACATTATGACAGACCAGCTAGATCTGCTGTCTCTATTATATTATGACAGACCAGCTATATCTACTGTCTCTATTACATTATGTCAGACCAGCTAGATCTACTGTCTCTATTATATTATGACAGACCAGCTACATCTACTGTCTCTATTATAGTGTGACAGACCAGCTAGATCTACTATCTATATTATAATGACATACCAGCTAGATGTATTATCTCTATCATATTAGGACAGACCAGCTATAACTACTGTCTCTATTATATTATGACATGCCCGCTAGATCTACTGTCTCTATTATAATATGACAGACTAGCTTGATCTACTGTCTCTATTATATTATGACAGACCAGCTAGATCTACTGTCTCTATTATAATATGACAGACTAGCTAGATCTACTGTCTCTATTATAATATGACAGACCAGCTAGATCTACTGTCTCTATTATATTGTGACAGACCAGCTAGATGTATTATCTCTATTATATTAGGACAGACCAGCTTGAACTACTGGCTCTATTATATTATGACATGCCTGGTAGATCTACTATCTCTGTTACATTATGACAGACCAGCTAGATCTGCTTTCTCTATTATATTATGACAGACCAGCTAGATCTACTGTCTCTATTACATTATGACAGACCAGCTAGATCTGCTGTCTCTATTATATTATGAAAGACCAGCTATATCTACTGTCTCTATTACATTATGTCAGACCAGCTAGATCTACAGTCTTTATTATATTATGACGGACCAGCTGGATCTACTGTCTTTATTATATTATGACAGACCAGCTATATCTACTGTCTCTAAAACATTATGTCAGACCAGCTAGATCTACTGTCTCTATTAGAATATGACAGTCCAGCTTCATCTACGGTCTCTATTATAATGTGACAGACTAGCTAGATCTACTATCTCTATTATAATGACAGACCAGCTAGATGTATTATCTCTATTTTATTAGGACAGACCAGATAGAACTACTATCTCTATTACATTATGACAGACCAGCTAGATCTGCTGTCTCTATTATATTATGACAGACCAGCTATATCTACTGTCTCTATTATATTATGTCAGACCAGCTAGATCTACTGTCTCTATTATATTATGACAGACCAGCTACATCTACTGTCTCTATTATAGTGTGACAGACCAGCTAGATCTACAATCTCTATTATGATGACAGAGCAGCTAGATGTATTATCTCTATTATATTTGTACAGACCAGCTAGAACTACTGTCTCTATTATATTATGACATGCCCGGTAGATCTAATGTCTCTATTATAATATGACAGACTAGCTAGATCTACTGTCTCTATTATATTACGACAGACCAGCTAGATCTACTGTCTCTATTATAATATGACAGACTAGCTAGATCTACTGTCTCTATTATAATATGACAGACCAGCTAGATATACTGTCTCTATTATATTGTGACAGACCAGCTAGATCTACTGTCTCTATATCTCTATTATATTATGACAGACCAGCTAGATCTACAGTCTTTATTATATTATGACAGACCAGCTATATCTACTGTCTCTATTACATTATGTCAGACCAGCTAGATCTACTGTCTCTATTACAATATGACAGACCAGCTAGATCTACTGTCTCTATTATAATGTGACAGACCAACTAGATCTACTGTCTTTATTATAATGACAGTCCAGCTAGATGTATTATCTCTATTATATTATGATAGACCAGCTAGAACTACTGTCTCTATTGTATTATGACAGACCAGCTAGATCTACTGTCTCTATTATATTATGACATGCCTGGTAGATCTACTATCTCTATTACATTATGACAGACCAGCTAGATCTGCTGTCTCTATTATATTATGACAGACCAGCTATATCTACTGTCTCTATTACATTATGTCAGACCAGCTAGATCTACTATCTCTATTATAATGACAGACCAGCTAGATGTATTATCTCTCTTAAATTAGGACAGACCAGCTAGAACTACTGTCTCTATGTCTCTATTGTATTATGACAGACCAGGTAGATCTACTCTCCCTATTATATTACGACAGACCAGCTAGATCTACTGTCTTTGTTATATTATGACAGACCAGCAATATCTACTGTCTCTATTACATTATGTCAGACCATCTAGATCTACTGTCTCTATTATAATGTGACAGACAAGCTACATCTACTGTCTCTATTATAATGTGACAGACCAGCTAGATCTACTGTCTCTATTGTATTATGACAGACCAGCTATATCTAATGTCTCTATTAGAATATGACAGACCAGCTAGATCTACTATCTCTATTATAATGACAGACCAGCTAGATGTATTATCTCTCTTAAATTAGGACAGACCAGCTATAACTACTGTCTCTATGTCTCTATTGTATTATGACAGACCAGGTAGATCTACTCTCCCTATTATATTACGACAGACCAGCTAGATCTACTGTCTTTGTTATATTATGACAGACCAGCAATATCTACTGTCTCTATTACATTATGTCAGACCATCTAGATCTACTGTCTCTATTATAATGTGACAGACAAGCTACATCTACTGTCTCTATTATAATGTGACAGACCAGCTAGATCTACTATCTATATTATAATGACAGACCATCTAGATGTATTATCTCTATCATATTAGGACAGACCAGCTAGAACTACTGTCTCTATTATATTATGACATGCCCGCTAGATCTACTGTCTCTATTATAATATGACAGACTAGCTAGATCTACTGTCTCTATTATATTACGACAGACCAGCTAGATCTACTGTCTCTATTATAATATGACAGACTAGCTAGATCTACTGTCTCTATTATCATATGACAGACCAGCTAGATCTACTGTCTCTATTATATTGTGACAGACCAGCTAGATCTACTGTCTCTATGTCTCTATTATATTAATACAGACCAGCTAGATCTACAGTCTTTATTATATTATGACAGACCAGCTAGATCTACTGTCTTTATTATATTATGACAGACCAGCTACATCTACTTTCTCTATTACATTATGTCAGACCAGCTAGATCTACTGTCTCTATTACAATATGACAGACCAGCTAGATCTACTGTCTCCTATTATACTGTGACAGACCAGCTAGATCTACTGTCTTTATTGTGATGACAGACCAGCTAGATGTATTATCTCTATTATATTATGACAGACCAGCTAGAACTACTGTCTCTATTGTATTGTGACAGACCAGCTAGATCTACTGTCTCTATTATGTTATGACATGCCTGGTAGATCTACTATCTCTATTACATTATGACAGACCAGCTAGATCTGCTGTCTCTATTATATTATGACAGACCAGCTAGATCTACTATCTGTATTATTATGTCAGAGCAGCTAGATCTACTGTCTCTATTATAATATGACATGCCTGGTAGATCTACTATCTCTATTACATTATGACAGACCAGCTAGATCTGCTGTCTCTATTATATTATGACAGACCAGCTAGATCTACTATCTGTATTATGATGACAGAGCAGCTAGATCTACTGTCTCTATTATAATATGACAGACCAGCTAGATCTTCTGTCTCTATTATATTATGACATGCCTGGTAGATCTACTATCTCTATTACATTATGACAGACCAGCTAGATCTGCTGTCTCTATTATATTATGACAGACCAGCTATATCTACTGTCTCTATTACATTAAGTCAGACCAGCTAGATCTACAGTCTTTATTATATTATGACGGACCAGCTGGATCTACTGTCTTTATTATATTATGACAAACCAGCTATATCTACTGTCTCTAAAACATTATGTCAGACCAGCTAGATCTACTGGCTCTATTAGAATATGAAAGTCCAGCTTCATCTACTGTCTCTATTATAATGTGACAGACCAGCTTGATCTACTGTCTCTATTAGAATATGACAGACCAGCTATATCTAATGTCTCTATTATATTATGACAGACCAGCTAGATCTGCTGTCTCTATTGTAATGTGACAGACCAGCTAGATCTACTGTCTCTATTATAATGACAGACCAGCTAGATGTATTATCTCTATTATATTAGGACAGACCAGCTAGAACTACTGTCTCTATGTCTCTATTGTATTATGACAGACCAGGTAGATCTACTCTCCCTATTATATTACGACAGACCAGCTAGATCTACGGTCTTTGTTATATTATGACAGACCAGCAATATCTACTGTCTCTATTACATTATGTCAGACCAGCTAGATCTACTGTCTCTATTATAATATGACAGACAAGCTACATCTACTGTCTCTATTATAATGTGACAGACCAGCTAGATCTACTATCTATATTATAATGACATACCAGCTAGATGTATTATCTCTATCATATTAGGACAGACCAGCTGTAACTACTGTCTCTATTATATTATGACATGCCCGCTAGATCTACTGTCTCTATTATAATATGACAGACTAGCTTGATCTACTGTCTCTATTATATTACGACAGACCAGCTAGATCTACTGTCTCTATTATAATATGACAGACTAGCTAGATCTACTGTCTCTATTATAATATGACAGACAAGCTAGATCTACTGTCTCTATTATATTGTGACAGACCAGCTAGATGTATTATCTCTATTATATTAGGACAGACCAGCTTGAACTACTGGCTCTATTATATTATGACATGCCTGGTAGATCTACTATCTCTGTTACATTATGACAGACCAGCTAGATCTGCTTTCTCTATTATATTATGACAGACCAGCTAGATCTACTGTCTCTATTATAATATGACAGACCAGCTAGATCTACTGTCTCTATTATATTATGACAGACCAGCTATATCTACTGTCTCCATGTCTCTATTATATTATGACAGACCAGGTAGATCTACTCTCCCTATTATATTACGACAGACCAGCTAGATCTACAGTCTCTATTATAATATGACAGACTAGCTAGATCTACTGTATCTATTATAATATGACAGACAAGCTAGATCTACTGTCTCTATTATATTGTGACAGACCAGCTAGATGTATTATCTCTATTATATTAGGACAGACCAGCTTGAACTACTGGCTCTATTTATTATGACATGCCTGGTAGATCTACTATCTCTGTTACATTATGACAGACCAGCTAGATCTACTGTCTCTATTATATTACGACCGACCAGCTAGATCTACTGTCTCTATTATAATATGACAGACTAGCTAGATCTACTGTCTCTATTATATTATGAAAGACCAGCTAAATCTACTGTCTCTATTATAATGACAGACCAGCTAGATGTATTATCTCTATTATATTATAACAGACCAGCTAGATCAACTGTCTCTATTATATTATGACATGCCTGGTAGATCTACTATCTCTATTACATTATGACAGACCAGCTAGATCTACTGTCTCTATTATATTATGACATGCCTGGTCGATCTACTATCTCTATTACATTATGACAGACCAGCTAGATCTACTGTCTCTATTATATTATGACATGACTGGTAGATCTACTATCTCTATTATATTATGACAGACCAGCTAGATCTACTGTCTCTAATATAATATGACAGACCAGCTAGATCTTCTGTCTCTATTATATTATGACAGACCAGCTATATCTACTGTCTCTATTTATTAGAATATGACCGACCAGCTAGATCTACTGTCTCTATTATAATATGACAGACTAGCTAGATCTACTGTCTCTATTATATTATGACAGACCAGCTAGATCTACTGTCTCTATTATAATGACAGACCAGCTTGATGAATTATCTCTATTATATTATAACAGACCAGCTAGAACTACTGTCTCTATTGTATTATGACAGACCAGCTAGATCTACTGTCTCTATTATATTATGACATGCCTGGTAGATCTACTATCTCTATTACATTATGACAGACCAGCTAGATCTGCTGTCTCTATTTATTAGAATATGACAGACCAGCTAGATCTACTGTCTCTATTATAATGTGACAGACCAGCTAGATCTACTGTCTCTATTATAATGACAGACCAGTTAGATGTATTATCTCTATTATATTATGACAGACCAGCTAGAACTACTGTCTCTATTGTTTTATGACAGACCAGCTAGATCTACTGTCTCTATTATAATATGACATGCCTGGTAGATCTACTATCTATGTTACATTATGACAGACCAGCTAGATCTGCTGTCTCTATTATATTATGACAGACCAGCTAGATCTACAGTCTTTATTATATTATGACAGACCAGCAATATCTACTGTCTCTATTACATTATGTCAGACCAGCTAGATCTACTGTCTCTATTAGAATATGACAGACCAGCTACATCTACTGTCTCTATTGTAATGTGACAGACCAGCCTGATCTACAATCTCTATTAGAATGACAGACCACCTAGATGTATTATCTCTATTATATTAGGACACACCAGCTAGAACTACTGTCTCTATTATATTATGACAGACCAGCTAGATCTACTGTCGCTATTATAATATGAGAGACTAGCTAGATCTACTGTCTCTATTATATTATGACAGACCAGCTAGATCTACTGTCTCTGTGTCTCTATTATATTATGACAGACCAGGTAGATCTTCTGTCTCTATTATATTATGACAGACCATGTAGATCTTCTGTCTCTATCATATTATGACAGACCAACTAGATCTACTGTCTCTATTATATTATGACAGACCAGCTAGATCTACTGTCTCTATTATATTGTGACAGACCAGCTAGATCTACTGTCTCTATTACATTATGTCAGACGAGCTAGATCTACTGTCTCTATTATATTATTGCAGACCAGCTAAATCTACTTTCTCTATTACATTATGTCAGACCAGCTAGATCTACTGTCTCTATTACATTATGACAGACCAGCTAGATCTACTGTCTCTATCATATTATGACATGCCTGGTAGATCTACTATCTCTATTACATTATGACAGACCAGCTAGATCTACTGTCTTTATTGTAATGACAGACCAGCTAGATGTATTATCTCTATTATATTATGACAGACCAGCTAGAACTACTGTCTCTATTGTTTTATGACAGACCAGCTAGATCTGCTGTCTCTATTATAATATTACATGCCTGGTAGATCTACTATCTATGTTACATTATGACAGACCAGCTAGATCTGCTGTCTCTAATATAATATGACAGACCAGCTAGATCTTCTGTCTCTATTATATTATGACAGACCAGCTATATCTACTGTCTCTAATATAATATGACAGACTAGCTAGATCTACTGTCTCTATTATCATGACAGACCAGCTAGATGTATTATCTCTATTATATTATGACAGACCAGCTAGAACTACTGTCTCTATTGTTTTATGACAGACCAGCTAGATCTACTGTCTCTATTATAATATGACATGCCTGGTAGATCTACTATCTATGTTACATTATGACAGACCAGCTAGATCTGCTGTCTCTATTATATTATGACAGACCAGCTAGATCTACTGTCTTTATTATATTATGACAGACCAGCAATATCTACTGTCTCTATTACATTATGTTAGACCAGCTAGATCTACTGTCTCTATTAGAATATGACAGACCAGCTACATCTACTGTCTCTATTGTAATGTGACAGACCAGCTAGATCTACTATCTCTATTATAATGACAGACCAGCTAGATGTATTATCTCTATTATATTAGGACACACCAGCTAGAACTACTGTCTCTATGTCTCTATTGTATTATGACAGACCAGGTAGATCTACTATCTCTATTACATTATGACAGACCAGCTAGATCTGCTGTCTCTATTATATTATGACAGACCAGCTAGATCTACTGTCTCTATTATAATATGACAGACCAGCTAGATCTACTGTTTCTATTATATTATGACAGACCGGCTATATCTGCTGTCTCTATTATATTATGACAGACCAGCTAGATCTACTCTCCCTATTATATTACGACAGACCAGCTAGATCTTCAGTCTCTATTATAATATGACACACTAGCTAGATCTACTGTCTCTATTATATTTTGACAGACCAGCTAGATCTACTGTTCTATTATATTACGACAGACCAGCTAGATCTACTGTGTCTATTATAATATGACAGACTAGCTAGATCTACTGTCTCTATGATATTATGACAGACCAGCTAGATCTACTGTCTCTATGTCTCTATTATATTATGACAGACCAGGTAGATCTTCTGTCTCTATTATATTATGACATACCATGTAGATCTTCTGTCTCTATCATATTATGACAGACCAACTAGATCTACTGTCTCTATTATATTATGACAGACCAGCTAGATCTACTGTCTCTATTATATTGTGACAGACCAGCTAGATCTACTGTCTCTATTACATTATGTCAGAACAGCTAGATCTACTGTCTCTATTATATTATGACAGACCAGCTAGATCTACAGTCTTTATTATATTATGACAGACTAGCTATATCTACTGTCTCTATTTATTAGAATTTGACAGACCAGCTAGATCTACTGTCTCTATTATAATGTGACAGACCAGCTAGATCTACTGTCTCTATTATAATGACAGACCAGCTAGATGTATTATCTCTATTATATTATGACAGACCAGCTAGAACTACTGTCTCTATTGTTTTATGACAGACCAGCTAGATCTACTGTCTCTATTATAATATTACATGCCTGGTAGATCTACTATCTATGTTACATTATGACAGACCAGCTAGATCTGCTATCTCTATTATATTATGACAGACCAGCTAGATCTACTGTCTTTATTATATTATGACAGACCAGCAATATCTACTGTCTCTATTACATTATGTCAGACCAGCTAGATCTACTGTCTCTAGTAGAATATGACAGACCAGCTACATCTACTGTCTGTATTATATTGACAGACCAGCTAGATCTACTATCTCTATTATATTGACAGACCAGCTAGATGTATTATCTCTATTATATTAGGACACACCAGCTAGAACTACTGTCTCTATTATATTATGACATGCCTGGTAGATCTACTATCTCTATTTCATTATGACAGACCAGCTAGATCTACTGTCTCTATTATAATATGACAGACCAGCTAGATCTACTGTTTCTATTATATTATGACATACCGGCTATATCTGCTGTCTCTATTATATTATGACAGACCAGCTAGATCTACTCTCCCTATTATATTACGACAGACCAGCTAGATCTTCAGTCTCTATTATAATATGACACACTAGCTAGATCTACTGTCTCTATTATATTTTGACAGACCAGCTAGATCTACTGTTCTATTATATTACGACAGACCAGCTAGATCTACTGTCTCTATTATAATATGACAGACTAGCTAGATCTACTGTCTCTATGATATTATGACAGACCAGCTAGATCTACTGTCTCTATGTCTCTATTATATTATGACAGACCAGGTAGATCTTCTGTCTCTATTATATTATGACATACCATGTAGATCTTCTGTCTCTATCATATTATGACAGACCAACTAGATCTACTGTCTCTATTATATTATGACAGACCAGCTAGATCTACTGTCTCTATTATATTGTGACAGACCAGCTAGATCTACTGTCTCTATTACATTATGTCAGAACAGCTAGATCTACTGTCTCTATTATATTATGACAGACCAGCTAGATCTACAGTCTTTATTATATTATGACAGACTAGCTATATCTACTGTCTCTATTACATTATGTCAGACCAGCTAGATCTACTGTCTCTATTATAATGTGACAGACCAGCTAGATCTACTGTCTCTATTATAATGACAGACCAGCTAGATTTATTATCTCTATTATATTATGACAGACCAGCTAGAACTACTGTCTCAATTGTATTATGACAGACCAGCTAGATCTACTATCTCTATTATGATGACAAACCAGCTAGATGTATTATCTCTATTATATTAGGACAGACCAGCTAGAACTACTGTCTCTATTATATTATGACATGCCTGGTAGATCTACTATCTCTATTACATTCAGACAGACCAGCTAGATCTACTGTCTCTATTATAATATGACAGACCAGCTTTATCTGCTGTCTCTATTATATTATGGCAGACCAGCTAGATCTACTGTCTCTATTATAATATGACAGACCAGCTAGATCTACTGTCTCTCTGTCTCTATTACATTATGACTGTTACGATCTACTAGGTGTGGTGGTTGGAATCAGGCGCAGAGAGCAGGGTTCAGTCGTATCTTCACATTTATTCCCCAGCGCAACAAAAACAGTCACGCCAACACACAGGGCGTAAAATAAGTTGCCAGTCAAAAACAACAGGACTAAACAGTCCGGAGAATAAATACAGGAAAAAATCACACCATCAAAACACAGAGTAACAAAAACAAGCCCGCACAAATACCCAGCGGGCCTAGTGCCCCTAAATACCCTACAAACAAATCCTAATACAAAACAGGTGTACCCAATTAACCAATAACCCAAAACAAACGGAAAGGGAATCGATGGCAGCTAATAGGCCGGCGACGACGACCGCCGAGCACCGCCCGAACAGGAAGAGGCACCATCCTCGGCGAGGTTCGTGACAGTACCCCCCCCCTGACGCGCGGCCCCTGCAGCGCGCCGACCCCGGCCTCGAGGACGACCCGGAGGACGAGGCGCAGGGCGATCCGGGTGGAGGCGATGGAAATCCCTCAAGAGGGAAGGATCTAAAATGTCCCTCCCCGGTACCCAGCACCTCTCCTCTGGACCGTACCCCTCCCAGTCCACGAGGTACTGCAGGCCCCTCACCCGGCGTCTCGAGTCCAGAATAGCTCGTACTGTGTACGCCGGGGACCCCTCGATGTCCAGAGGGGGTGGAGGGACCTCCGGTACCTCACCGTCTTGTAGGGGACCAGCTACCACCGGCCTGAGGAGAGACACATGAAACGAGGGGTTAATACGATAATAAGAGGGAAGTTGCAATCTATAACACACCTCGTTTATCCTCCTCAGGACTTTAAATGGCCCCACACACTGCGGCCCCAGCTTCCGGCAGGGCAGGCGGAGGGGCAGGTTTCGGGTCGAGAGCCAGACCCTGTCCCCTGGTGCGAACACCGGGGCCTCACTGCGGTGGCGGTCAGCGTCTCTCTTCTGCCGTTCACTGGCCTGCCTGAGAGAATCCTGGACTGCCCGCCAGGTCTCTCTAGAGCGCTGTACCCACTCCTCCACCGCAGGAGCCTCGGTCTGACTCTGATGCCATGGAGCCAGGACCGGCTGGTAGCCCAGTACACATTCGAATGGTGACATCTTCGTGGACGAATGCCGAAGAGAATTCTGGGCTAACTCTGCCCACGGGACGTACCTCGCCCATTCTCCTGGCCGGTCCTGGCAATACGACCTCAGAAACCTGCCCACTTCCTGGTTTACTCTCTCCACCTGCCCATTACTTTCGGGGTGATAACCAGAGGTAAGGCTGACCGAGATCCCCAGACGCTCCATAAACGCCTTCCAAACCCGAGATGTGAACTGGGGACCCCGATCGGAGACGATATCCTCTGGGACCCCATAGTGCCGGAAGACGTGGGTAAAAAGAGCCTCTGCAGTCTGTAGGGCCGTAGGGAGACCAGGCAATGGGAGGAGACGGCAGGACTTAGAGAACCGATCCACAACGACCAAAACGGTAGTGTTCCCCTGAGATGGGGGAAGATCAGTAAGGAAATCTACCGAGAGATGGGACCATGGCCGTTGTGGAACCGGGAGGGGCTGTAACTTCCCTCTAGGAAGGTGCCTAGGAGCCTTACTCTGGGCGCATACCGAACAGGAAGATACATAGAGCCTCACATCCCTAGCTAAGGTGGGCCACCAGTATTTCCCTCTAAGACCCCGCACTGTCCTATCGATCCCCGGATGACCCGCAGACGGTAGTGTGTGAGCCCACCGAATCAACTTATCACGGACACCAAGCGGTACGTAACTTCTACCAGTCGGACACTGTGCAGGCGCAGGTTCAACCCTCAACGCCCGCTCGATGTCCGCGTCCACCTCCCATACCACTGGGGCCACCAGCCGAGAAGCTGGGAGGATGGGAGTGGGTTCGATAGACCGGTCCTCGGTGTCATAGAGACGGGACAGCGCGTCGGCCTTAGTGTTGAGGGAACCTGGTCTGTAAGAGATCGTAAATCTAAAACGTGTAAAGAACATGGCCCACCTAGCCTGAAGCGGATTCAGTCTCCTCGCTGCTCGAATATACTCCAGATTACGGTGATCAGTCCAGATGAGAAAAGGGTGTTTAGCCCCCTCTAGCCAGTGTCTCCACACCTTCAGGGCCTTTACCATAGCTAGTAACTCCCGGTCCCCCACATCATAGTTCCGCTCTGCCGGACCCAGCTTCTTCGAAAAGAAAGCGCAGGGACGGAGCTTCGGTGGCGTGCCCGAGCGCTGAGACAGCACGGCTCCAATCCCAGCCTCGGACGCATCCACCTCCACTATGAATGCTAACGAAGGGTCCGGATGCGCCAACACGGGAGCCCCAGTGAACAGTGCCTTCAACTGGTTGAAGGCTCCATCAGCCTCTGCTGACCACCGCAAACGCACCGGCCCCCCCTTCAGCAGTGAGGTAATGGGCGCCGCTACTTGGCCAAAACCCCGGATAAACCTCCGGTAGTAATTGGCAAACCCTAAAAACCGCTGCACCTCCTTTACCGTGGTCGGAGTCGGCCAATTACGCACGGCGTTAACGCGGTCACACTCCATCATCATCCCCGAGCTGGAAATGCGATAACCCAAGAAGGAAACGGCTGGTTTGGAGAACACACATTTCTCAGCCTTGACGTATAGGTCATGCTCCAGCAGTCGCCCAAGAACCTTGCGCACCAGGGAAACATGCGCGGCGCGTGTGGCAGAATAAATCAAGATGTCATCAATATAGACTACCACACCCTGCCCGTGCAAGTCCCTGAGAATCTCATCTACAAAGGATTGAAAGACGGCTGGAGCATTTTTCAACCCATACGGCATGACGAGGTACTCATAGTGGCCTGATGTGGTACTAAACGCTGTTTTCCACTCGTCTCCTCCCCGAATACGCACCAGATTATACGCGCTCCTGAGGTCCAGTTTTGTGAAGAAACGCGCTCCGTGGAATGATTCCACCGCCGTAGCGATGAGAGGTAGCGGATAACTAAAACCCACTGTGATCGAATTGAGACCTCGATAATCAATGCACGGACGCAGACCTCCCTCCTTTTTCCTCACAAAAAAAAAACTTGAGGAGACGGGTGACATGGAGGGCCGAATGTACCCCTGTCTCAGAGCTTCCGTGACATATGTTTCCATAGCCAGCGTCTCCTCCTGTGACAGTGGGTACACATGACTCCGGGGAAGTGCAGCGTTCTCCAGGAGGTTTATCACGCAATCCCACCGTCGATGGGGTGGTAATTTGGTCGCCTTCTTCTTACTAAAAGCGATAGCCAAATCGGCATATTCTGGGGGAATGCGCACGGTGGAAACCTGGTCTGGACTCTCCACCGTCGTGGCACCGATGGAAACTCCTATACACCTCTCTGAACACTCGTCTGACCACCCCTTAAGAGCCCCCTGTTTCCAGGAAATAAGGGGATTGTGAATAGCCAGCCAGGGAACCCCCAACACCACCGGAAACCCAGGTGAATCAATAAGGTAGAAACTGATCCTCTCCCTATGATTCCCCTGCGTTACCATGTCCAGCGGAATCGTGGCCTCCCTGACCAGCCCTGACCCTAGCGGTCGGCTATCTAAGGAGTGCACGGGGACAGGTGGGTCTATCTGCACTAACGGAATACCCAATTTACGGGCGAGTCCACGATCCATAAAACTCACAGCTGCGCCTGAATCGACTAGCGCCTTATGCTGAAGAGAGGGGAAAAATGCAGGGAAAAAAATTAACAAAAACATGTGACCAACAGGGAGCTCTGGGTGAGTTTGGTGCTTACTCACCTGGGGTGGCCGAGGAGCGTTCTGCCGACCATCTCGACTCCCAGAAGGACTCCTCCAACACCGGTCCGAAGTGTGTCCTCTCCGTCCACAATAGGAGCAGGAGGAGCCCCCTCTGATCCCCCTAGATGCAGCTCCTCCCAACTCCATCGGAGTGGGAGTGGGAGAGCTGGAAGGTGGAATTAACAGGACCCCTTCTGAACGCCCGCGGGCAGCTAGCAGGTTGTCCAATCGAATAGACATGTCTATTAGTTCATCCAGGGAGAGAGTTGTGTCCCTGCAAGCCAGCTCCCGGCGGACGTCCTCCCGGAGACTACACCGGTAATGGTCCATCAGGGCCCTGTCATTCCACCCAGCACCAGCAGCTAGGGTCCTAAACTCCAACGCGAAGTCCTGTGCGCTCCTCGTCTCCTGTCTGAGGTGGAACAGTCGCTCACCCGCCGCTTTACCCTCTGGTGGATGATCGAACACTGCTCGGAAACGGCGGGTGAACTCCAGGTAGTTGTCCCGAGCCGAGTCTGGACTGTTCCAGACTGCGTTAGCCCAATCCAGGGCCCTGCCCGTTAAACAGGAGACGAGGAGGCTCACACTCTCCTCACCCGAGGGAGCCGGACGCACAGTAGCCAGGTAGAGCTCCAGCTGGAGCAAAAATCCCCGGCACCCAGCAGCCGCTCCATCGTACTCCCTCGGGGGGGAGAGACGTAGTGCGCCGGACCCAGAGGACGACGTAGGTGGAGTAGGTGGTGTCGGCAGTGGGGGAGCTGGGGTAGACGTCGGGAGACCACTCCTCTCCCATCGTTCCATCCTCTCCATCATCTGGTCCATCGCGGTACCAATCCGATGGAGGACAGCTGTGTGGTGATGAACGCGCTCCTCCATAGTGGGGAGAGGAGTGGTCGCTGCTCCTGCTGACTCCATTTCGAAGGTGCGGGCTTCTGTTACGATCTACTAGGTGTGGTGGTTGGAATCAGGCGCAGAGAGCAGGGTTCAGTCGTATCTTCACATTTATTCCCCAGCGCAACAAAAACAGTCACGCCAACACACAGGGCGTAAAATAAGTTGCCAGTCAAAAACAACAGGACTAAACAGTCCGGAGAATAAATACAGGAAAAAATCACACCATCAAAACACAGAGTAACAAAAACAAGCCCGCACAAATACCCAGCGGGCCTAGTGCCCCTAAATACCCTACAAACAAATCCTAATACAAAACAGGTGTACCCAATTAACCAATAACCCAAAACAAACGGAAAGGGAATCGATGGCAGCTAATAGGCCGGCGACGACGACCGCCGAGCACCGCCCGAACAGGAAGAGGCACCATCCTCGGCGAGGTTCGTGACAATGACAGACCAGGTAGATCTTCTGTCTCTATTATATTTTGACAGACCAGCTAGATCTACTGTCTTTATTATATTATGTTAGACCAGCTATATCTGCTGTTTCTATTATATTATGACAGACCAGCTAGATCTACTGTCTCTATTATATTATGACAGACCAACTAGATCTACTGTCTCTATTATATTGTGACAGACCAGCTAGATCTACTGTCTGTATTATATTATGACAGACCAGCTATATCTGCTGTCTCTATTATATTATGACAGACCAGCTAGATCTACTGTCTCTATTATATTATGACAGACCAGCTAGATCTACTGTCTCTATGTCTCTATTAGACAACTGCTCTCTGGGCTCTTAATGAGGCAGCCTAACACACCTATCCAACCCCCACAACAACAGCTCTCTGGGCTCTAAGTGAGGCAGCCTAACACACCTCTCCAAAAACATGTACAGTATGTGTGTCTTTCGGAGAGGTTGGGTTAAAAGCTGAAGTCAAATTTCTGTTGGACAATTGTGTCCAATTGACCAATGATTAAAATGTATAGAAATCTGGGGACGAGGATAGCTACAATGACACGTATTGGACACCTGAATAGTTCAATAATGCCTTTTTTTATTGCTATCTAAATTAGAGATATAATCAAAAGATAATTGTGAGTCATTATCCAGGTAGCTCTTAACTTAGCCTGGCATTGCATGTCTCACAGTCTCAGGCATCTAAACACATTGTGGTCATACATCGCCTTACAGAACATATGCCAAGCTAATAAAATAGAAAAAAAAGTGGGACAATAATCTGATTTAATTGGCTCATGCCTAACCATGACAACAGTGTTACATCATACAGAATAACTATTCAGAGAATGTTTCTGGATACAGAAACAGGCTTCCTACTAACTACATTAAATGATGAGAACAGAAGCATTACACTCAGGAAGTCTAATCATTCTGATCACACTGGTCGTTCTGATCATCCTGGGCAATATGTTGCTTAGTTTCGGGCGGTTTCGGGCTTTCTGCGTGGACCTCAAGTACCTCTGCATCTCCAATCATCTCTGGAAGAAAGAACAGAAGCTTAGAGGACAAGAGCTAGTCAAATATGTTACCTAACCATGACCAACTATGATCTAATCATGCCTAACCATGATCTAACCATGACCAACCATGATCTGACCATGACCAACCATGATCCAACCATGATCTAACCATGACCAACCATAATCTAACCATGACCAACCATGATTTAACCATGACCAAATATGATCTAACCATGATCAACCATGATCTTATCATGGCCAACCATGACCAACTATGATCTAACCATGACCAACCACGATCTAACCATGATCTAACCATGATCAACCATGATCTAACCATGACCAACCATGATCTAACCATGACCAACTATGATCTAACCACGACCAACCATGATCGTACCATGACCAACCATGATCTAACCATGATCAACTATGATCTTACAATGAACAACCATGATCTGACCATGACCAACCATGATCTAACCATGACCAACCATGATCAAACCATGATCAAACCATGACCAACCATGATCTAACCATGACCGACCATGATCTTGCCATGATCTTACCATGACCAACCATGATCTTACCATGACCAACCATGACCAACCTTGTTGTTTGGGAAACAGCCCACATGTCATTCCATGGTATGAAATACATACAGAACTTGGATGTATAATAGCCACTGTCAAAAAAGGTGCTACCTGCTTTTGTGTGTGTGTGTGTGTGTGTGTGTGTGTGTGTGTGTGTGTGTGTGTGTGTGTGTGTGTGTGTGTGTGTGTGTGTGTGTGTGTGTGTGTGTGTGTGTGTGTGTGTGTGTGTGTGTGTGTGTGTGTGCGTGCGTGCGTGCGTGTGTGTGTGTAGACTTGTTCAGTAAGCATGCCTAGTGGTGACTAAGTCCAATAAATAAACCCCATAGTAGTCCTGTACCTTCTATAACCCCCATAGTAGTCCTGTACCTTCTATAACCCCCATAGTAGTCCTGTACCTTCTATAACCCCCATAGTAGTCCTGTACCTTCTATAACCCCATAGTAGTCCTGTACCTTCTTATACAGTAGAAATCAACTTCACTACAAACTTTGGCATTACCTGGTTTGTCCTCCTTGCTGATTGGCAGCTGAAGTTGGGATGAACTGTGAAAGCAAACAAAGCGTTTGGTTTCAGGTTCCATAATCCTGGTAAACCCTGGTAAACCTGGTAAACCTAGTAAACCCTGGTAAACCTGGTAAACCCTGGTAAACCTGGTTAAACCTAGTAAACCTGGTTAAACCTAGTAAACCTGGTAAACCTAGTAAACCTGGTAAACCTTGGTAAACCCTGGTAAACCTGGGTAAACCTAGTAAACCTGGTTAAACCTAGTAAACCTGGGTAAACCTAGTAACCCTGGTAAACCTGGTAAACCTGGTAAACCTAGTAAACCTGGTAAACCTGGTAAACCTAGTAAACCTGGTAAACCTAGTAAACCTAGTAAACCTGGTAAACCTGGTAAACCTAGTAAACCTGGTAAACCTAGTAAACCTGGTAAACCTGGTAAAAACCTAGTAAACCTGGTAAACCTAGTAAACCTGGTAAAAACCTAGTAAACCTGGTAAAACCTAGTAAACCTGGTTATACCCTGGTAAACCTGGTAAAACCTGGTAAACCTAGTAAACCTGGTAAAGCTGGTTATACCCTGGTAAACCTGGTAAAACCTGGTAAACCTAGTAAACCTGGTAAAACCTAGTAAACCTGGTTATACCCTGGTAAACCTGGTAAACACTTTGCTGTTGGTTTGCGAACCACACCAACCTGGTATGAAGTCTTAGTTTCGCATGTCCACAGCTAGTAAGTACCCGGCCCGACAGAGAGGTGCGTGGATGGCATCTGGGTACCTCGCACTCAGTCATACTCTGCTGCCTTAGGAAGACACTGTCCTTCATGGCCTGTTGAATCAACCCCATCACCATGTCCTTCTCTAGGGAGTCAACTGGGAGTTAGATTCACTGAACACACTTTTTTTTCTCAGAACAAATCAAAGGTCAGTGCATCCTCTCTCTCTCTCTCTCTCTCTCTCCCTCTCTCTCTCTCTCTCTCTCTCTCTCTCTCTCTCTCTCTCCCTCCCTCCCTCCCTCCCTCCCTCCCTCTGGGTCCTGGTTAACAGTAGTTCTTTGGGGTTTCAGGCTGGGTTCTAACTAAACTCTCTGTGATATCTGCTGATGTAAAAAGGGATTCATAAATACATTTGATTTATACATGTGATTGAATAGGATGCCATTTAGGACACAGCCTGTACATGTATGTTGTTTTACCCCTCTGGCCCGCGAGCAGCAGCCACTGCTGGACCAATGATAAGGAGTCAGTCTGAAGGATTTGACACAGCAGCTCCAGCACCTGTCAAGAGGAGAGAGGAGGAAAGGAGAGAGGAGGAAAGTAGAGAGGAGAGGAGGAAAGTAGAGAGGAGAGGAGGAAAGGAGAGAGGAGAGGAGGAAAGTAGAGAGAGGAGAGGAGGAAAGTAGAGAGAGGAGAGGAGGAAAGGAGAGAGGAGAGGAGGAAAGGAGAGAGAGGAGAGGAGGAAAGGAGCGAGAGGAGAGGAGGAAAGGAGAGAGAGGAGAGGAGGAAAGGAGAGAGAGGAGGTGAGGAGAGGAGAGAGAGGAGGTGAGGAAAGGAGAGAGAGGAGAGGAGGAAAGGAGAGAGAGGAGAGGAGGAAAGGAAAGAGAGGAGAGGAGGAAAGGATAGAGAGGAGGAGAGGAGAGGAAAGGAAAGGAGAGGAGAGAGGAGGAGAGGAGAGGAGGAGAGGAAAGGAGAGAGGAGAGGGCCATGACAGGGTGACACAAAACTGAATAGATTTGTTTGACATCTCAAGAAATGTATTAATTCTTGTGTGGTAAACACATCTTCAGCCCTGTTTAAACCTGGTTCAAACATGCAGCTTTTGTCCTGATCTACAGGACAGTCAGAAGCCCTGTTTAAACCTGGTTCTGACATGCATAATTTGTCCTGATCTTGTCTTGAGCCACGTTTATACCTTGTTCTAACATGCGTCCTTTGTCCTCATCTTGTCCACTTTCTGATTGTGCCCACATGTACAGACAGGTGTAGATGATTTAAAATAAACATTGTGATCTGATCTTCCTGACCACCTCCGGAGGTATTCAGGCACGTATTGTGTCTGGAAATCTTACAAGTGTAGACGGATCTGGACAGTGAAACCATTTAAATCATCAGTATCCTGCCTTCTAAAATCATTGACAGGTGGCACCATTGACTTCAATTTGAGTCTTAAAATTAACAACACTATTTTGAAAGCATGGCACTCCATTAATTTGCATACAGGGAAGTACCAAGAAATCTGGTCAGAATGTGGGTAGAGTGGATGGATATGAGACACATTTTAATAACATGTGTAAACATATATTTTTTTAATGTGGGCACAATCAGAATGCGGACAGGATTAGGACAAAGGGCACATGTTAGTGGCAGGTATAAATGAGGCTAGAAAGTTTGTTTCTCGCTCTGCGAATGAAGATGTAACTGCCTCAGGACCCTAGCTCTGTTGAAGTCTGTTAGCCTGAAATCAACTCACACATTCTCTGTGTATTTCTGTGTATTTCTGTGGAGATTCTGGAGCTTTCATTCTTTTTTTCATGTCTGATGAATATAATCAGGTAATCTAACACAGACAGTCTATTCTGATGAATATAATCAGGTAATCTAACACAGACAGTCTATTCTGATGAATATAATCAGGTAATCTAACACAGACAGTCTATTCTGATGAATATAATCAGGTAATCTAACACAGACAGTCTATTCTGATGAATATAATCAGGTAATCTAACACAGACAGTCTATTCTGATGAATATAATCAGGTAATCTAACACAGACAGTCTATTCTGATGAATATAATCAGGTAATCTAACACAGACAGTCTATTCTGAGGAATATAATCAGGTAATCTAACACAGACAGTCTATTCTGATGAATATAATCAGGTGATCTAACACAGACAGTCTATTCTGAGGAATATAATCAGGTAATCTAACACAGACAGTCTATTCTGATGAATATAATCAGGTAATCTAACACAGAC